>NC_092748.1:20333100-20638267 GCF_047496795.1 Chiloscyllium punctatum
GATGTTGGAACCGGAGTTTAGACCAGAGCGGTGTTGGAACCGGAGTTTAGATCAGAGTGATGTAGGAACCGGAGTTTAGACCAGAGTTGTGTTGGAACCGGAGTTTAGACCAGAGCTGTGTTTGAACCGGAGTTTAGACCAGAGCGGTGTTGGGACCGGAGTTTAGATCAGAGCGGTGTTGGAACCGGAGTTTAGATCAGAGCGGTGTTGGAACCGGAGTTTAGATCAGAGCGGTGTTGGAACCGGAGTTTAGATCAGAGCGATGTTGGAACCGGAGTTTAGATCAGAGCGATGTTGGAACCGGAGTTTAGATCAGAGCTGTGTTGGGACCGGAGTTTAGATCAGAGCGGTGTTGGAACCGGAGTTTAGATCAGAGCGATGTTGGAACCGGAGTGTAGATCAGAGCGATGTTGGATCCGGAGTGTAGATCAGAGCGATGTTGGATCCGGAGATTAGATCAGAGCGGTGTTGGAACCGGAGTTTAGGTTAGAACGGTGTTGGGACCGGAGTTTAGATCAGAGCGGTGTTGGAACCGGTGGAACCGGAGTTTAGATCAGAGCGATGTTGGATCCTGAGTTTAGACCAGAGCGGTGTTGGAACCGGAGTTTAGATCAGAGCGATGTTGGAACCGGAGTTTAGATCAGAGCGATGTTGGATCCTGAGTTTAGATCAGAGCCATGTTGGAACCGGAGTTTAGATCAGAGCGGTGTTGGAACCGGAGTTTAGATCAGAGCGGTGTTGGAACCGGAGTTTAGATCAGAGCGATGTTGGAACCGGAGTTTAGATCAGAGAAATGTTGGAACCTGAGTTTAGATCAGAGCGGTGTTGGAACCGGAGTTTAGATCAGAGCGGTGTTGGAACCGGAGTTTAGATCAGAGCGATGTTGGAACCGGAGATAAGATCAGAGCAATGTTGGAACCGGTGTTTAGATCAGAGCGATGTTGGAACTTGAGTTTAGATCAGAGCGATGTTGGATCCTGAGTTTAGATCAGAGCGGTGTTCGAACCGGAGTTTCGAACAGAGCGATGTTGGAACCGGAGTTTAGATCAGAGCGGTGTTCGAACCGGAGTTTCGATCAGAGCGATGTTGGAACCGGAGTTTAGATCAGAGCAATGTTGGAACCGGGGTTTAGATCAGAGCGATGTTGGAACCGGGGTTTAGATCAGAGCGATGTTGGAACTTGAGTTTAGATCAGAGCGGTGTTGGAACCGGAGTTTAGATCAGAGCGATGTTGGAACCGGAGTTTAGATCAGAGCGATGTTGGAACCGGGGTTTAGATCAGAGCGGTGTTCGAAACGGAGTTTAGATCAGAGCGATGTTGGAACCGGAGTTTCGATCAGAGCGATGTTTGAACCGGTGGAACCGGAGATTAGATCAGAGCGATGTTGGAACCGGAGTTTAGATCAGAGCGGTGTTGGAACCGGAGTTTAGATCAGAGCGGTGTTGGAACCGGAGTTTAGACCAGAGCGATGTTGGAACCGGAGTTTAGATCAGAGTGATGTTGGAACCGGAGTTTAGATCAGAGTGATGTTGGAACCGGAGTTTAGATCAGAGTGATGTTGGAACCGGAGTTTAGACCAGAGCGGTGTTGGAACCGGAGTTTAGATCAGAGTGATGTAGGAACCGGAGTTTAGACCAGAGTTGTGTTGGAACCGGAGTTTAGACCAGAGCTGTGTTGGAACCGGAGTTTAGACCAGAGCGGTGTTGGGACCGGAGTTTAGATCAGAGCGGTGTTGGAACCGGAGTTTAGATCAGAGCTGTGTTGGAACCGGAGTTTAGACCAGAGCGGTGTTGGAACGGGAGTTTAGACCAGAGCGATGTTGGAACCGGAGTTTAGATCAGAGCGATGTTGGAACCGGAGTTTAGATCAGAGCTGTGTTGGGACCGGAGTTTAGATCAGAGCGGTGTTGGAACCGGAGTTTAGATCAGAGCGATGTTGGAACCGGAGTGTAGATCAGAGCGATGTTGGATCCGGAGTGTAGATCAGAGCGATGTTGGATCCGGAGATTAGATCAGAGCGGTGTTGGAACCGGAGTTTAGATCAGAGCGATGTTGGAACCGGAGTTTAGATCAGAGCGATGTTGGAACCGGAGTTTAGATCAGAGCGATGTTGGAACCGGAGTTTAGACCAGAGCGATGTTGGAACCGGAGTTTAGATCAGAGCGGTGTTGGAACCGGAGTTTAGATCAGAGCGATGTTGGAACCGGAGTTTAGATCAGAGCGATGTTGGAACCGGAGTTTAGATCAGAGCGATGTTGGAACCGGAGTTTAGATCAGAGCGGTGTTGGAACCGGTGGAACCGGAGTTTAGGTCAGAGCGATGTTGGAACCGGAGTTTAGACCAGAGCGATGTTGGAACCGGAGTTTAGATCAGAGCGGTGTTGGAACCGGAGTTTAGACCAGAGCGATGTTGGAACCGGTGGAACCGGAGTTTAGATCAGAGCGGTGTTGGAACCGGAGTTTAGACCAGAGCGGTGTTGGAACCGGAGTTTAGACCAGAGCGATGTTGGAACCGGAGATTAGATCAGAGTGATGTTGGATCCGGAGTTTAGATCAGAGCGGTGTTGGAACCGGAGTTTAGATCAGTGCGATGTTGGAACCGGAGTTTAGATCAGAGCGATGTTTGAACCGGTGGAACCGGAGTTTAGATCAGAGCGATGTTGGAACCGAATTTTAGACCAGAGCGATGTTGGAACCGGATTTTAGACCAGAGCGGTGTTGGAACCGGAGTTTAGCTCAGAGCGGTGTTGGAACCGGAGTTTAGATCAGAGCGATGTTGGAACCGGAGTTTAGATCAGAGCGATGTTGGAACCGGAGTTTAGATCAGTGCGATGTTGGAACCGGAGTTTAGATCAGTGCGATGTTGGAACCGGAGTTTAGATCAGAGCGGTGTTGGAACCGGAGTTTAGATCAGAGCGGTGTTGGAACCGGAGTTTAGACCAGAGCGATGTTGGAAACGGAGTTTAGATCAGAGCGATGTTGGAACCGGAGGTTAGATCAGAGCGATGTTGGATCCGGAGATTAGATCAGAGCGATGTTGGAACCGGAGTTTAGATCAGAGCGGTGTTGGAACCGGAGTTTAGATCAGAGCGGTGTTGGAACCGGAGTTTAGACCAGAGCGATGTTGGAACCGGAGTTTAGATCAGAGTGATGTTGGAACCGGAGTTTAGATCAGAGTGATGTTGGAACCGGAGTTTAGACCAGAGCGGTGTTGGAACCGGAGTTTAGATCAGAGTGATGTAGGAACCGGAGTTTAGACCAGAGTTGTGTTGGAACCGGAGTTTAGACCAGAGCTGTGTTTGAACCGGAGTTTAGACCAGAGCGGTGTTGGGACCGGAGTTTAGATCAGAGCGGTGTTGGAACCGGAGTTTAGATCAGAGCGGTGTTGGAACCGGAGTTTAGATCAGAGCGGTGTTGGAACCGGAGTTTAGATCAGAGCGGTGTTGGAACCGGAGTTTAGATCAGAGCGATGTTGGAACCGGAGTTTAGATCAGAGCGATGTTGGAACCGGAGTTTAGATCAGAGCTGTGTTGGGACCGGAGTTTAGATCAGAGCGGTGTTGGAACCGGAGTTTAGATCAGAGCGATGTTGGAACCGGAGTGTAGATCAGAGCGATGTTGGATCCGGAGTGTAGATCAGAGCGATGTTGGATCCGGAGATTAGATCAGAGCGGTGTTGGAACCGGAGTTTAGATCAGAGCGATGTTGGAACCGGAGTTTAGATCAGAGCGATGTTGGAACCGGAGTTTAGATCAGAGCGGTGTTGGAACCGGAGTTTAGACCAGAGCGATGTTGGAACCGGAGTTTAGATCAGAGCGGTGTTGGAACCGGAGTTTAGATCAGAGCGATGTTGGAACCGGAGTTTAGATCAGAGCGATGTTGGAACCGGAGTTTAGATCAGAGCGGTGTTGGAACCAGTGGAACCGGAGTTTAGGTCAGAGCGATGTTGGAACCGGAGTTTAGACCAGAGCGATGTTGGAACCGGAGTTTAGATCAGAGCGGTGTTGGAACCGGAGTTTAGACCAGAGCGATGTTGGAACCGGTGGAACCGGAGTTTAGATCAGAGCGGTGTTGGAACCGGAGTTTAGACCAGAGCGGTGTTGGAACCGGAGTTTAGACCAGAGCGATGTTGGAACCGGAGTTTAGATCAGAGCGATGTTGGATCCGGAGATTAGATCAGAGTGATGTTGGATCCGGAGTTTAGATTAGAGCGGTGTTGGAACCGGAGTTTAGATCAGAGCGATGTTGGAACCGGAGTTTAGATCAGAGCGATGTTTGAACCGGTGGAACCGGAGTTTAGATCAGAGCGATGTTGGAACCGAATTTTAGACCAGAGCGATGTTGGAACCGGATTTTAGACCAGAGCGGTGTTGGAACCGGAGTTTAGCTCAGAGCGGTGTTGGAACCGGAGTTTAGATCAGAGCGATGTTGGAACCGGAGTTTAGATCAGAGCGATGTTGGAACCGGAGTTTAGATCAGAGCGGTGTTGGAACCGGAGTTTAGATCAGTGCGATGTTGGAACCGGAGTTTAGATCAGAGCGGTGTTGGAACCGGAGTTTAGATCAGAGCGGTGTTGGAACCGGAGTTTAGACCAGAGCGATGTTGGAACCGGAGTTTAGATCAGAGCGATGTTGGAACCGGAGTTTAGATCAGAGCGATGTTGGATCCGGAGTTTAGATCAGAGCGGTGTTGGAACCGGAGTTTAGATCAGAGCGATGTTGGAACCGGAGTTTAGATCAGAGCGATGTTTGAACCGGTGGAACCGGAGTTTAGATCAGAGCGATGTTGGAACCGAATTTTAGACCAGAGCGATGTTGGAACCGGATTTTAGACCAGAGCGGTGTTGGGACCGGAGTTTAGCTCAGAGCGGTGTTGGAACCGGAGTTTAGATCAGAGCGATGTTGGAACCGGAGTTTAGATCAGAGCGGTGTTGGAACCGGAGTTTAGATCAGTGCGATGTTGGAACCGGAGTTTAGATCAGAGCGGTGTTGGAACCGGAGTTTAGATCAGTGCGATGTTGGAACCGGAGTTTAGATCAGAGCGGTGTTGGAACCGGAGTTTAGACCAGAGCGATGTTGGAACCGGAGTTTAGATCAGAGCGGTGTTGGAACCGGAGTTTAGATCAGAGCGGTGTTGGAACCGGAGTTTAGACCAGAGCGATGTTGGAACCGGAGTTTAGATCAGAGCGATGTTGGAACCGGAGTTTAGACCAGAGCGATGTTGGAACCGGAGTTTAGATCAGAGCGATGTTGGATCCGGAGATTAGATCAGAGCGATGTTGGATCCGGAGATTAGATCAGAGCGGTGTTGGATCCGGTGATTAAACCAGAGCGATGTTGGAACCGGAGTTTAGATCAGAGCGGTGTTGGATCCGGAGTTTAGATCAGAGCGATGTTGGATCCGGAGTTTAGACCAGAGCGATGTTGGAACCGGAGTTTAGATCAGAGCGATGTTGGAACCGGAGTTTAGATCAGAGCGATGTTGGAACCGGAGTTTAGATCAGAGCGATGTTGGATCCGGAGTTTAGATCAGAGCGGTGTTGGAACCGGAGTTTAGATCAGAGCGATGTTGGAACCGGAGTTTAGATCAGAGCGGTGTTGGAACCGGAGTTTAGATCAGAGCGATGTTGGAACCGGAGTTTAGATCAGAGCGATGTTGGAACCGGAGTTTAGATCAGAGCGATGTTGGAACCGGAGTTTAGATCAGAGCGATGTTGGAACCGGAGTTTAGACCAGAGCGGTGTTGGAACCGGAGTTTAGCTCAGAGCGGTGTTGGAACCGGAGTTTAGATCAGAGCGATGTTGGAACCGGAGTTTAGATCAGAGCGATGTTGGAACCGGAGTTTAGATCAGAGCGATGTTGGAACCGGAGTTTAGATCAGAGCGATGTTGGAACCGGAGTTTAGATCAGAGTGATGTTGGAACCGGAGTTTAGATCAGAGTGATGTTGGAACCGGAGTTTAGGTTAGAGCGGTGTTGGGACCGGAGTTTAGATCAGAGCGGTGTTGGAACCGGTGGAACCGGAGTTTAGATCAGAGCGATGTTGGATCCTGAGTTTAGACCAGAGCGGTGTTGGAACCGGAGTTTAGATCAGAGCGATGTTGGAACCGGTGTTTAGATCAGAGTGATGTTGGAACCGGAGTTTATGTTAGAGCGGTGTTGGGACCGGAGTTTAGATCAGAGCGGTGTTGGAACCGGTGGAACCGGAGTTTAGATCAGAGCGATGTTGGATCCTGAGTTTAGACCAGAGCGGTGTTGGAACCGGAGTTTAGATCAGAGCGATGTTGGAACCGGAGTTTAGATCAGAGTGATGTTGGAACCGGAGTTTAGACCAGAGCGGTGTTGGAACCGGAGTTTAGATCAGAGTGATGTAGGAACCGGAGTTTAGACCAGAGCTGTGTTGGAACCGGAGTTTAGACCAGAGCTGTGTTGGAACCGGAGTTTAGACCAGAGCGGTGTTGGAACCGGAGTTTAGATCAGAGTGATGTTGGAACCGGAGTTTAGATCAGAGCTGTGTTGGAACCGGAGTTTAGACCAGAGCGGTGTTGGAACCGGAGTTTAGACCAGAGCGGTGTTGGAACCGGAGTTTAGATCAGAGCGGTGTTGGAACCGGAGTTTAGATCAGAGCGGTGTTGGAACCGGAGTTTAGATCAGAGCGATGTTGGATCCAGAGTTTAGATCAGAGCGATGTTGGAACCGGAGTTTAGATCAGAGCGATGTTGGAACCGGAGTTTAGATCAGAGCGATGTTGGAACCGGAGTTTAGATCAGAGCGGTGTTGGGACCGGAGTTTAGATCAGAGCAGTGTTGGAACTGGAGTTTAGATCAGAGCGATGTTGGAACCGGAGATTAGATCAGAGCGATGTTGGAACCGGAGTGTAGATCAGAGCGATGTCGGATCCCGAGTTTAGATCAGAGCGATGTTGGATCCGGAGTTTAGATCAGAGCGATGTTGGAACCGGAGTGTAGATCAGAGCGATGTTGGATCCGGAGTGTAGATCAGAGCGATGTTGGATCCGGAGATTAGATCAGAGCGGTGTTGGAACCGGAGTTTAGATCAGAGCGATGTTGGAACCGGAGTTTAGATCAGAGCGGTGTTGGAACCGGAGTTTAGACCAGAGCGATGTTGGAACCGGAGTTTAGATCAGAGCGGTGTTGGAACCGGAGTTTAGATCAGAGCGATGTTGGAACCGGAGTTTAGATCAGAGCGATGTTGGAACCGGAGTTTAGACCAGAGCGATGTTGGATCCGGAGTTTAGACCAGAGCGCTGTTGGAACCGGAGTTTAGATCAGAGCGATGTTAGATCCGGTGTTTAGACCAGAGCGATGTTGGAACCGGAGTTTAGATCAGAGCCATGTTGGAACCGGAGTTTAGACCAGAGCTGTGTTGGAACCGGAGTTTAGACCAGAGCGGTGTTGGATCCGGAGTTTAGACCAGAGCGGTGTTGGACCCGGAGTTTAGATCAGAGCGATGTTGGATCCGGTGTTTAGACCAGAGCGATGTTGGAACCGGAGTTTAGATCAGAGCGATGTTGGAACCGGAGTTTAGACCAGAGCAGTGTTGGAACCGGAGTTTAGATCAGAGCGATGTTAGATCTGGTGTTTAGACCAGAGCGATGTTGGAACCGGAGTTTAGATCAGAGCCATGTTGGAACCGGAGTTTAGACCAGAGCTGTGTTGGAACCGGAGTTTAGATCAGAGCGATGTTGGAACCGGAGTTTAGATCAGAGCGATGTTGGAACGGGAGTTTAGATCAGAGCGATGTTGGAACCGGAGTTTAGATCAGAGCGATGTTGGAACCGGAGTTTAGATCAGAGCGATGTTGGAACCGGAGTTTAGATCAGAGCGATGTTGGAACCGGAGTTTAGATCAGAGCGGTGTTGGAACCGGTGGAACCGGAGTTTATTTCAGAGCGATGTTGGAACCGGAGTTTAGACCAGAGCGATGTTGGAACCGGAGTTTAGATCAGAGCGGTGTTGGAACCGGAGTTTAGACCAGAGCGATGTTGGAACCGGTGGAACCGGAGTTTAGATCAGAGCGGTGTTGGAACCGGAGTTTAGACCAGAGCGGTGTTGGAACCGGAGTTATGACCAGAGCGATGTTGGAACTGGAGTTTAGATCAGAGCGGTGTTGGATCCGGAGTTTAGACCAGAGCGGTGTTGGACCCGGAGTTTAGATCAGAGCGATGTTGGATCCGGTGTTTAGACCAGAGCGATGTTGGAACCGGAGATTAGATCAGAGCGATGTTGGATCCGGTGTTTAGACCAGAGCGATGTTGGAACCGGAGTTTAGATCAGAGCGATGTTGGAACCGGAGTTTAGACCAGAGCAGTGTTGGAACCGGAGTTTAGATCAGAGCGATGTTGGATCCGGTGTTTAGACCAGAGCGATGTTGGAACCGGAGTTTAGATCAGAGCGATGTTGGAACCGGAGTTTAGATCAGAGCGATGTTGGAACGGGAGTTTAGATCAGAGCGATGTTGGAACCGGAGTTTAGATCAGAGCGATGTTGGAACCGGAGTTTAGATCAGAGCGATGTTGGAACCGGAGTTTAGATCAGAGCGATGTTGGAACCGGAGTTTAGATCAGAGCGGTGTTGGAACCGGTGGAACCGGAGTTTATTTCAGAGCGATGTTGGAACCGGAGTTTAGACCAGAGCGATGTTGGAACCGGAGTTTAGATCAGAGCGGTGTTGGAACCGGAGTTTAGACCAGAGCGATGTTGGAACCGGTGGAACCGGAGTTTAGATCAGAGCGGTGTTGGAACCGGAGTTTAGACCAGAGCGGTGTTGGAACCGGAGTTATGACCAGAGCGATGTTGGAACTGGAGTTTAGATCAGAGCGGTGTTGGAACCGGAGTTTAGACCAGAGCGATGTTGGAACCGGAGTTTAGATCAGAGCGATGTTGGAACCGGAGTTTAGACCAGAGCGATGTTGGAACCGGAGTTTAGATCAGAGCGATGTTGGAACCGGAGTTTAGACCAGAGCGATGTTGGAACCGGAGTTTAGGTTAGAGCGGTGTTGGAACGGGAGTTTAGATCAGAGCGATGTTGGAACCGGTGGAACCGGAGTTTAGATCAGAGCGGTGTTGGATCCTGAGTTTAGACCAGAGCGGTGTTGGAACCGGAGTTTAGATCAGAGCGATGTTGGAACCGGAGTTTAGATCAGAGCGATGTTGGAACCGGAGTTTAGATCAGAGCGATGTTGGAACCGGAGTTTAGATCAGAGCGGTGTTGGAACCAGAGTTTAGATCAGAGCGATGTTGGAACCGTAGTTTAGATCAGAGCGGTGTTGGAACCGGAGTTTAGATCAGAGCGATGTTGGAACCGGAGTTTAGACCAGAGCGATGTTGGAACCGGAGATTAGATCAGAGCGATGTTGGAACCGGAGTTTAGATCAGAGCGGTGTTGGAACCGGAGTTTAGATCAGAGCGATGTTGGAACCGGAGTTTAGATCAGAGCGATGTTGGAACCGGAGTGTAGATCAGAGCGATGTTGGAACCGGAGTTTAGATCAGAGCGATGTTGGATCCTGAGTTTAGATCAGAGCGATGTTGGATCCAGAGTTTAGATCAGAGCGGTGTTGGAACCGGAGTTTAGATCAGAGCGATGTTGGATCCAGAGTTTAGATCAGAGCGGTGTTGGAACCGGAGTTTAGATCAGAGCCATGTTGGAACCGGAGTTTAGATCAGAGCGGTGTTGGAACCGGAGTTTAGATCAGAGCGGTGTTGGAACCGGAGTTTAGATCAGAGCGGTGTTGGAACCGGAGTTTAGATCAGAGCGATGTTGGAACCGGAGTTTAGATCACAGCGATGTTGGAACCTGAGTTTAGATCAGAGCGGTGTTGGAACCGGAGTTTAGATCAGAGCGGTGTTGGAACCGGAGTTTAGATCAGAGCGATGTTGGAACCGGAGTTTAGATCAGAGCGGTGTTGGAAACGGAGTTTAGATCAGAGTGATGTTGGAACCGGAGTTTCGATCAGAGCGATGTTGGAACCGGTGGAACCGGAGATTAGATCAGAGCGATGTTGGAACCGGAGTTTAGATCAGAGCGATGTTGGATCCGGAGTTTAGATCAGATCGATGTTGGAACCGGCGTTTAGATCAGAGCGATGTTGGAACCGGAGTTTAGATCAGAGCGATATTGGAACCGGAGTTTAGATCAGAGTGGTGTTGGAACCGGTGGAACTGGAGTTTAGATCAGAGCGATGTTGGAACCGGAGTTTAGATCAGAGCGATGTTGGAACCGGAGTTTAGATCAGAGCGGTGTTGGAACCGGAGTTTAGACCAGAGCGGTGTTGGAACCGGAGTTTAGATCAGAGCGATGTTGGAACCGGAGTTTAGATCAGAGCGGTGTTGGAACCGGAGTTTAGATCAGAGCGATGTTGGAACCGGAGTTTAGGTTAGAACGGTGTTGGGACCGGAGTTTAGATCAGAGCGGTGTTGGAACCGGTGGAACCGGAGTTTAGATCAGAGCGATGTTGGATCCTGAGTTTAGACCAGAGCGGTGTTTGAACCGGAGTTTAGATCAGAGCGATGTTGGAACCGGTGTTTAGATCTGAGTGATGTTGGAACCGGAGTTTAGATCAGAGCGATGTTGGATCCTGAGTTTAGATCAGAGCGATGTTGGAACCGGAGTTTAGATCAGAGCGGTGTTGGAACCGGAGTTTAGATCAGAGCGATGTTGGATCCAGAGTTTAGATCAGAGCGGTGTTGGAACCGGAGTTTAGATCAGAGCCATGTTGGAACCGGAGTTTAGATCAGAGCGATGTTGGAACCGGTGTTTAGATCTGAGTGATGTTGGAACCGGAGTTTAGATCAGAGCGATGTTGGATCCTGAGTTTAGATCAGAGCGATGTTGGAACCGGAGTTTAGATCAGAGCGGTGTTGGAACCGGAGTTTAGATCAGAGCGATGTTGGATCCAGAGTTTAGATCAGAGCGGTGTTGGAACCGGAGTTTAGATCAGAGCCATGTTGGAACCGGAGTTTAGATCAGAGTGGTGTTGGAACCGGAGTTTAGATCAGAGCGGTGTTGGAACCGGAGTTTAGATCAGATCGATGTTGGAACCGGAGTTTAGATCAGAGAAATGTTGGAACCTGAGTTTAGATCAGAGCGGTGTTGGAACCGGAGTTTAGATCAGAGCGGTGTTGGAACCGGAGTTTAGATCAGAGCGATGTTGGAACCGGAGATAAGATCAGAGCAATGTTCGAACCGGTGTTTAGATCAGGGTGATGTTGGAACTTGAGTTTAGATCAGAGCGATGTTGGAACCGGAGTTTAGATCAGAGCGGTGTTGGAAACGGAGTTTAGATCAGAGCGATGTTGGAACCGGAGTTTCGATCAGAGCGATGTTTGAACCGGTGGAACCGGAGATTAGATCAGAGCGATGTTGGAACCGGAGTTTAGATCAGAGCGGTGTTGGAACCGGAGTTTAGATCAGAGCGATGTTGGATCCGGAGTTTAGATCAGAGCGATGTTGGAACCGGAGTTTAGATCAGAGCGATGCTGGAACCGGAGTTTAGATCAGAGCGATATTGGAACCTGAGTTTAGATCAGAGTGGTGTTGGAACCGGTGGAACTGGAGTTTAGATCAGAGCGATGTTGGAACCGGAGTTTAGATCAGAGCGATGTTGGAACCGGAGTTTAGATCAGAGCGGTGTTGGAACCGGAGTTTAGACCAGAGCGGTGTTGGAACCGGAGTTTAGATCAGAGCGATGTTCGAACCGGGTTTTAGATCAGAGCGGTGTTGGAACCGGAGTTTAGATCAGAGCGATGTTGGAACCGGAGTTTAGGTTAGAACGGTGTTGGGACCGGAGTTTAGATCAGAGCGGTGTTGGAACCGGTGGAACCGGAGTTTAGATCAGAGCGATGTTGGAACCGGAGTTTAGATCAGAGCGATGTTGGAACTTGAGTTTAGATCAGAGCGATGTTGGAACCGGAGTTTAGATCAGAGCCGTGTTGGAAACGGAGTTTAGATCAGAGCGATGTTGGAACCGGAGTTTCGATCAGAGCGATGTTTGAACCGGTGGAACCGGAGATTAGATCAGAGCGATGTTGGAACCGGAGTTTAGATCAGAGCGGTGTTGGAACCGGAGTTTAGATCAGAGCGATGTTGGATCCGGAGCTTAGATCAGAGCGATGTTGGAACCGGAGTTTAGATCAGAGCGATGTTGGAACCGGAGTTTAGATCAGAGCGATATTGGAACCTGAGTTTAGATCAGAGTGGTGTTGGAACCGGTGGAACTGGAGTTTAGATCAGAGCGATGTTGGAACCGGAGTTTAGATCAGAGCGATGTTGGAACCGGAGTTTAGATCAGAGCGATGTTGGAACCGGAGTTTAGATCAGAGCGATGTTGGAACCGGTGTTTAGATCAGAGCGATGTTGGATCCGGAGTTTAGATCAGAGCGATGTTGGAACCGGAGTTTAGATCAGAGCGATGCTGGAACCGGAGTTTAGATCAGAGCGATATTGGAACCTGAGTTTAGATCAGAGTGGTGTTGGAACCGGTGGAACTGGAGTTTAGATCAGAGCGATGTTGGAACCGGAGTTTAGATCAGAGCGATGTTGGAACCGGAGTTTAGATCAGAGCGGTGTTGGAACCGGAGTTTAGACCAGAGCGGTGTTGGAACCGGAGTTTAGATCAGAGCGATGTTCGAACCGGGTTTTAGATCAGAGCGGTGTTGGAACCGGAGTTTAGATCAGAGCGATGTTGGAACCGGAGTTTAGGTTAGAACGGTGTTGGGACCGGAGTTTAGATCAGAGCGGTGTTGGAACCGGTGGAACCGGAGTTTAGATCAGAGCGATGTTGGAACCGGAGTTTAGATCAGAGCGATGTTGGAACCGGAGTTTAGATCAGAGCCGTGTTGGAAACGGAGTTTAGATCAGAGCGATGTTGGAACCGGAGTTTCGATCAGAGCGATGTTTGAACCGGTGGAACCGGAGATTAGATCAGAGCGATGTTGGAACCGGAGTTTAGATCAGAGCGGTGTTGGAACCGGAGTTTAGATCAGAGCGATGTTGGATCCGGAGCTTAGATCAGAGCGATGTTGGAACCGGAGTTTAGATCAGAGCGATGTTGGAACCGGAGTTTAGATCAGAGCGATATTGGAACCTGAGTTTAGATCAGAGTGGTGTTGGAACCGGTGGAACTGGAGTTTAGATCAGAGCGATGTTGGAACCGGAGTTTAGATCAGAGCGATGTTGGAACCGGAGTTTAGATCAGAGCGGTGTTGGAACCGGAGTTTAGACCAGAGCGGTGTTGGAACCGGAGTTTAGATCAGAGCGATGTTGGAACCGGGGTTTAGATCAGAGCGGTGTTGGAACCGGAGTTTAGATCAGAGCGATGTTGGAACCGGAGTTTAGGTTAGAACGGTGTTGGGACCGGAGTTTAGATCAGAGCGGTGTTGGAACCGGTGGAACCGGAGTTTAGATCAGAGCGATGTTGGATCCTGAGTTTAGACCAGAGCGGTGTTGGAACCGGAGTTTAGATCAGAACGATGTTGGAACCGGAGTTTAGATCAGAGTGATGTTGGAACCGGAGTTTAGATCAGAGCGATGTTGGATCCTGAGTTTAGATCAGAGCGATGTTGGAACCGGAGTTTAGATCAGAGCGGTGTTGGAACCGGAGTTTAGATCAGAGCGGTGTTGGAACCGGAGTTTAGATCAGAGCGATGTTGGAACCGGAGTTTAGATCAGAGTGATGTTGGAAACGGAGTTTAGATCAGAGCGATGTTGGAACCGGAGTTTAGATCAGAGCAATGTTGGAACCGGAGTGTAGATCAGAGCGGTGTTGGATCCGGAGTTTAGATCAGAGCGATGTTGGAACCGGAGTTTAGATCAGAGCGATATTGGAACCTGAGTTTAGATCAGAGTGGTGTTGGAACCGGTGGAACTGGAGTTTAGATCAGAGCGATGTTGGAACCGGAGTTTAGATCAGAGCGGTGTTGGAACCGGAGTTTAGACCAGAGCGGTGTTGGAACCGGAGTTTAGATCAGAGCGATGTTGGAACCGGGTTTTAGATCAGAGCGGTGTTGGAACCGGAGTTTAGATCAGAGCGATGTTGGAACCGGAGTTTAGGTTAGAACGGTGTTGGGACCGGAGTTTAGATCAGAGCGGTGTTGGAACCGGTGGAACCGGAGTTTAGATCAGAGCGATGTTGGAACCGGAGTTTAGATCAGAGCGATGTTGGAACTTGAGTTTAGATCAGAGCGATGTTGGAACCGGAGTTTAGATCAGAGCCGTGTTGGAAACGGAGTTTAGATCAGAGCGATGTTGGAACCGGAGTTTCGATCAGAGCGATGTTTGAACCGGTGGAACCGGAGATTAGATCAGAGCGATGTTGGAACCGGAGTTTAGATCAGAGCGGTGTTGGAACCGGAGTTTAGATCAGAGCGATGTTGGATCCGGAGCTTAGATCAGAGCGATGTTGGAACCGGAGTTTAGATCAGAGCGATGTTGGAACCGGAGTTTAGATCAGAGCGATATTGGAACCTGAGTTTAGATCAGAGTGGTGTTGGAACCGGTGGAACTGGAGTTTAGATCAGAGCGATGTTGGAACCGGAGTTTAGATCAGAGCGATGTTGGAACCGGAGTTTAGATCAGAGCGGTGTTGGAACCGGAGTTTAGACCAGAGCGGTGTTGGAACCGGAGTTTAGATCAGAGCGATGTTGGAACCGGGGTTTAGATCAGAGCGGTGTTGGAACCGGAGTTTAGATCAGAGCGATGTTGGAACCGGAGTTTAGGTTAGAACGGTGTTGGGACCGGAGTTTAGATCAGAGCGGTGTTGGAACCGGTGGAACCGGAGTTTAGATCAGAGCGATGTTGGATCCTGAGTTTAGACCAGAGCGGTGTTGGAACCGGAGTTTAGATCAGAGCGATGTTGGAACCGGAGTTTAGATCAGAGTGATGTTGGAAACGGAGTTTAGATCAGAGCGATGTTGGATCCTGAGTTTAGATCAGAGCGATGTTGGAACCGGAGTTTAGATCAGAGCGGTGTTGGAACCGGAGTTTAGATCAGAGCGGTGTTGGAACCGGAGTTTAGATCAGAGCGATGTTGGAACCGGAGTTTAGATCAGAGTGATGTTGGAAACGGAGTTTAGATCAGAGCGATGTTGGAACCGGAGTTTAGATCAGAGCAATGTTGGAACCGGAGTGTAGATCAGAGCGGTGTTGGATCCGGAGTTTAGATCAGAGTGATGGTGGAACCGGAGTTTAGATCAGACCGGTGTTAGAACCGGAGTTTAGACCAGAGCGATGTTGGATCCAGAGTTTAGATCAGAGCGGTGTTGGAACCGGAGTTTAGATCAGAGCGATGTTGGAAATGGAGTTTAGATCAGAGCGGTGTTGGAACCGGAGTTTAGATCAGAGCGATGTTGGAACCGGAGTTTAGATCAGAGTGATGGTGGAACCGGAGTTTAGACCAGAGCGGTGTTGGAACCGGAGTTTAGATCAGAGCGGTGTTCGAACCGGAGTTTAGATCAGAGCGATGTTGGATCCAGAGTTTAGATCAGAGCGATGTTGGAACCGGAGTTTAGATCAGAGCGATGTTGGAACCGGAGTTTAGATCAGAGCGATGTTGGAACCGGAGTTTAGATCAGAGCGGTGTTGGGACCGGAGTTTAGATCAGAGCGGTGTTGGAACCGGAGTTTAGATCAGAGCGATGTTGGAACCGGAGATTAGATCAGAGCGATGTTGGAACCGGTGTTTAGATCAGAGCGGTGTTGGAACCGGAGTTTAGATCAGAGCGATGTTGGATCCGGAGTTTAGATCAGAGCGATGTTGGAACCGGAGTGTAGATCAGAGCGATGTCGGATCCCGAGTTTAGATCAGAGCGATGTTGGATCCGGAGTTTAGATCAGAGCGATGTTGGAACCGGAGTGTAGATCAGAGCGATGTTGGATCCGGAGTGTAGATCAGAGCGATGTTGGTTCCGGAGATTCGATCAGAGCGGTGTTGGAACCGGAGTTTAGATCAGAGCGATGTTGGAACCGGAGTTTAGATCAGAGCGGTGTTGGAACCGGAGTTTAGACCAGAGCGATGTTGGAACCGGAGTTTAGATCAGAGCGGTGTTGGAACCGGAGTTTAGATCAGAGCGATGTTGGAACCGGAGTTTAGATCAGAGCGATGTTGGAACCGGAGTTTAGATCAAAGCGATGTTGGAACCGGAGTTTAGACCAGAGCGATGTTGGATCCGGAGTTTAGCCCAGAGCGGTGTTGGAACCGGAGTTTAGATCAGAGCGATGTTAGATCCGGTGTTTAGACCAGAGCGATGTTGGAACCGGAGTTTAGATCAGAGCCATGTTGGAACCGGAGTTTAGACCACAGCTGTGTTGGAACCGGAGTTTAGACCAGAGCGGTGTTGGATCCGGAGTTTAGACCAGAGCGGTGTTGGACCCGGAGTTTAGATCAGAGCGATGTTGGATCCGGTGTTTAGACCAGAGCGATGTTGGAACCGGAGTTTAGATCAGAGCGATGTTGGAACCGGAGTTTAGACCAGAGCAGTGTTGGAACCGGAGTTTAGATCAGAGCGATGTTGGATCTGGTGTTTAGACCAGAGCGATGTTGGAACCGGAGTTTAGATCAGAGCGATGTTGGAACCGGAGTTTAGATCAGAGCGATGTTGGAACCGGAGTTTAGATCAGAGCGATGTTGGAACGGGAGTTTAGATCAGAGCGATGTTGGAACCGGAGTTTAGATCAGAGCGATGTTGGAACCGGAGTTTAGATCAGAGCGGTGTTGGAACCGGTGGAACCGGAGTTTATTTCAGAGCGATGTTGGAACCGGAGTTTAGACCAGAGCGATGTTGGAACCGGAGTTTAGATCAGAGCGGTGTTGGAACCGGAGTTTAGACCAGAGCGATGTTGGAACCGGTGGAACCGGAGTTTAGATCAGAGCGGTGTTGGAACCGGAGTTTAGACCAGAGCGGTGTTGGAACCGGAGTTTAGACCAGAGCGATGTTGGAACTGGAGTTTAGATCAGAGCGGTGTTGGAACCGGAGTTTAGACCAGAGCGATGTTGGAACCGGAGTTTAGATCAGAGCGATATTGGAACCGGAGTTTAGACCAGAGCGATGTTGGAACCGGAGTTTAGATCAGAGCGATGTTGGAACCGGAGTTTAGACCAGAGCGATGTTGGAACCGGAGTTTAGGTTAGAGCGGTGTTGGAACGGGAGTTTAGATCAGAGCGATGTTGGAACCGGTGGAACCGGAGTTTAGATCAGAGCGATGTTGGATCCTGAGTTTAGACCAGAGCGGTGTTGGAACCGGAGTTTAGATCAGAGCGATGTTGGAACCGGAGTTTAGATCAGAGCGATGTTGGAACCGGAGTTTAGATCAGAGCGATGTTGGAACCGGAGTTTAGATCAGAGCGATGTTGGAACCGTAGTTTAGATCAGAGCGGTGTTGGAACCGGAGTTTAGATCAGAACGATGTTGGAACCGGAATTTAGACCAGAGCGGTGTTGGAACCGGAGTTTAGATCAGAGCGATGTTGGAACCGGAGTTTAGATCAGAGCGATGTTGGAACCGGAGTGTAGATCAGAGCGATGTTGGAACCGGAGTTTAGATCAGAGCGATGTTGGATCCTGAGTTTAGATCAGAGCGATGTTGGATCCAGAGTTTAGATCAGAGCGGTGTTGGAACCGGAGTTTAGATCAGAGCGATGTTGGATCCAGAGTTTAGATCAGAGCGGTGTTGGAACCGGAGTTTAGATCAGAGCCATGTTGGAACCGGAGTTTAGATCAGAGCGGTGTTGGAACCGGAGTTTAGATCAGAGCGGTGTTGGAACCGGAGTTTAGATCAGAGCGGTGTTGGAACCGGAGTTTAGATCAGAGCGATGTTGGAACCGGAGTTTAGATCACAGCGATGTTGGAACCTGAGTTTAGATCAGAGCGGTGTTGGAACCGGAGTTTAGATCAGAGCGGTGTTGGAACCGGAGTTTAGATCAGAGCGATGTTGGAACCGGAGTTTAGATCAGAGCGGTGTTGGAAACGGAGTTTAGATCAGAGCGATGTTGGAACCGGAGTTTCGATCAGAGCGATGTTGGAACCGGTGGAACCGGAGATTAGATCAGAGCGATGTTGGAACCGGAGTTTAGATCAGAGCGGTGTTGGAACCGGAGTTTAGATCAGAGCGATGTTGGATCCGGAGTTTAGATCAGATCGATGTTGGAACCGGAGTTTAGATCAGAGCGATGTTGGAACCGGAGTTTAGATCAGAGCGATATTGGAACCGGAGTTTAGATCAGAGTGGTGTTGGAACCGGTGGAACTGGAGTTTAGATCAGAGCGATGTTGGAACCGGAGTTTAGATCAGAGCGATGTTGGATCCGGAGTTTAGATCAGAGCGGTGTTGGAACCGGAGTTTAGACCAGAGCGGTGTTGGAACCGGAGTTTAGATCAGAGCGATGTTGGAACCGGAGTTTAGATCAGAGCGGTGTTGGAACCGGAGTTTAGATCAGAGCGATGTTGGAACCGGAGTTTAGGTTAGAACGGTGTTGGGACCGGAGTTTAGATCAGAGCGGTGTTGGAACCGGTGGAACCGGAGTTTAGATCAGAGCGATGTTGGATCCTGAGTTTAGACCAGAGCGGTGTTGGAACCGGAGTTTAGATCAGAGCGATGTTGGAACCGGTGTTTAGATCAGAGCGATGTTGGAACCGGAGTTTAGATCAGAGCGGTGTTGGAACCGGAGTTTAGATCAGAGCGATGTTGGATCCAGAGTTTAGATCAGAGCGGTGTTGGAACCGGAGTTTAGATCAGAGCCATGTTGGAACCGGAGTTTAGATCAGAGTGGTGTTGGAACCGGAGTTTAGATCAGAGCGGTGTTGGAACCGGAGTTTAGATCAGAGCGGTGTTGGAACCGGAGTTTAGATCAGATCGATGTTGGAACCGGAGTTTAGATCAGAGAAATGTTGGAACCTGAGTTTAGATCAGAGCGGTGTTGGAACCGGAGTTTAGATCAGAGCGGTGTTGGAACCGGAGTTTAGATCAGAGCGATGTTGGAACCGGAGATAAGATCAGAGCAATGTTCGAACCGGTGTTTAGATCAGGGTGATGTTGGAACTTGAGTTTAGATCAGAGCGATGTTGGAACCGGAGTTTAGATCAGAGCGATGTTGGAACTTGAGTTTAGATCAGAGCGGTGTTGGAACCGGAGTTTAGATCAGAGCGGTGTTGGAAACGGAGTTTAGATCAGAGCGATGTTGGAACCGGAGTTTCGATCAGAGCGATGTTTGAACCGGTGGAACCGGAGATTAGATCAGAGCGATGTTGGAACCGGAGTTTAGATCAGAGCGGTGTTGGAACCGGAGTTTAGATCAGAGCGATGTTGGATCCGGAGTTTAGATCAGAGCGATGTTGGAACCGGAGTTTAGATCAGAGCGATGTTGGAACCGGAGTTTAGATCAGAGCGATATTGGAACCTGAGTTTAGATCAGAGTGGTGTTGGAACCGGTGGAACTGGAGTTTAGATCAGAGCGATGTTGGAACCGGAGTTTAGATCAGAGCGATGTTGGAACCGGAGTTTAGATCAGAGCGGTGTTGGTACCGGAGTTTAGACCAGAGCGGTGTTGGAACCGGAGTTTAGATCAGAGCGATGTTGGAACCGGGGTTTAGATCAGAGCGGTGTTGGAACCGGACTTTAGATCAGAGCGATGTTGGAACCGGAGTTTAGGTTAGAACGGTGTTGGGACCGGAGTTTAGATCAGAGCGGTGTTGGAACCGGTGGAACTGGAGTTTAGATCAGAGCGATGTTGGATCCTGAGTTTAGACCAGAGCGGTGTTGGAACCGGAGTTTAGATCAGAGCGATGTTGGAACCGGAGTTTAGATCAGAGTGATGTTGGAACCGGAGTTTCGATCAGAGCGATGTTGGATCCTGAGTTTAGATCAGAGCGATGTTGGATCCTGAGTTTAGACCAGAGCGGTGTTGGAACCGGAGTTTAGATCAGAGCGGTGTTGGGACCGGAGTTTAGATCAGAGCGGTGTTGGAACCGGAGTTTAGATCAGAGCGATGTTGGAACCGGAGATTAGATCAGAGCGATGTTGGAACCGGAGATTAGATCAGAGCGATGTTGGAACCGGTGTTTAGATCAGAGCGGTGTTGGAACCGGAGTTTAGATCAGAGCGATGTTGGATCCGGAGTTTAGATCAGAGTGATGTTGGAACCGGAGTGTAGATCAGAGCGAAGTTGGATCCGGAGTTTAGATCAGAGCGATGTTGGAACCGGAGTTTAGATCAGAGCGATGTTGGATCCGGAGTTTAGATCAGAGCGATGTTGTATCCGGAGTTTAGATTAGAGCGATGTTGGAACCGGAGTTTTGATCAGAGCGATGTTGGCACCGGAGTTTAGATCAGAGCGATGTTGGAACCGGAGTTTAGATCAGAGCGATGTGGGAACCGGAGTTTAGATCAGAGCGATGTTGGAACCGGAGTTTAGATCAGAGCGTTGTTGGAACCGGGGTTTAGATCAGAGCGGTGTTGGAACCGGAGTTTAGATCAGAGCGATGTTGGAACCGGAGTTTAGACCAGAGCGATTTTGGAACCGGAGTTTATACCAGAGCGTTGTTGGAACCGGAGTTTAGATCAGAGCAGTGTTGGAACCGGAGTTTAGATCAGAGCGGTGTTGGAACGGGAGTTTAGATCAGAGCGATGTTGGAACGGGAGTTTAGATCAGAGCGATGTTGGAACCGGAGTTTAGATCAGAGTGATGTTGGAACCGGAGTTTAGATCAGAGCGATGTTGGATCCGGAGTTTAGATCAGAGCGATGTTGGAACCGGAGTTTAGATCAAAGCGGTGTTGGAACCGGAGTTTAGATCAGAGCGGTGTTGGAACGGGAGTTTAGATCAGAGCGATGTTGGATCCGGAGTTTAGATCAGAGCGATGTTGGAACTGGAGTTTAGATCAGAGCGGTGTTGGAACCGGAGTTTAGACCAGAGCGATGTTGGAACCGGTGTTTAGATCAGAGCAATGTTGTAACCGGAGTTTAGATCAGAGCGGTGTTGGAACAGGAGTTTAGACCAGAGCGATGTTGGAACCGGATTTTAGATCAGAGCGGTGTTGGAACAGGAGTTTAGATCAGAGCGATGTTGGAACCGGAGTTTAGATCAGAGCGGTGTTGGAACCGGAGTTTAGATCAGAGCAATGTTGGAACCGGAGTTTAGACCAGAGCGATGTTGGAACTGGAGTTTAGACCAGAGCGGTGTTGGAACCGGAGTTTAGATCAGAGCGGTGTTGGAACCGGAGTTTAGATCAGAGCGATGTTGGAACCGGAGTTTAGACCAGAGCGGTGTTAGAACCGGAGTTTAGATCAGAGCGATGTTGGAACCGGAGTTTAGATCAGAGCGATGTTGGATCCAGAGTTTAGACCAGAGCGGTGTTGGAACTGGAGTTTAGACCAGAGCGATGTTGGAACCGGAGTTTAGATCAGAGCGGTGTTGGAACCGGAGTTTAGATCAGAGCGGTGTTGGAACCGGAGTTTAGATCAGAGCGATGTTGGATCCGGAGTTTAGACCAGAGCGATGTTGGAACCGGTGTTTAGATCAGAGCAATGTTGTAACCGGAGTTTAGATCAGAGCGGTGTTGGAACAGGAGTTTAGACCAGAGCGATGTTGGAACCGGATTTTAGATCAGAGCGGTGTTGGAACAGGAGTTTAGATCAGAGCGGTGTTGGAACCGGAGTTTAGATCAGAGCGATGTTGGAACCGGAGTTTAGATCAGAGCGGTGTTGGAACCGGAGTTTAGATCAGAGCAATGTTGGAACCGGAGTTTAGACCAGAGCGATGTTGGAACTGGAGTTTAGACCAGAGCGGTGTTGGAACCGGAGTTTAGATCAGAGCGGTGTTGGAACCGGAGTTTAGATCAGAGCGATGTTGGAACCGGAGTTTAGACCAGAGCGGTGTTAGAACCGGAGTTTAGATCAGAGCGATGTTGGAACCGGAGTTTAGATCAGAGCGATGTTGGATCCAGAGTTTAGACCAGAGCGGTGTTGGAACTGGAGTTTAGACCAGAGCGATGTTGGAACCGGAGTTTAGATCAGAGCGGTGTTGGAACCGGAGTTTAGATCAGAGCGGTGTTGGAACCGGAGTTTAGATCAGAGCGATGTTGGATCCGGAGTTTAGATCAGAGCGATGTTGGATCCAGAGTTTAGATCAGAGCGCTGTTGGAACCGGAGTTTAGATCAGAGCGATGTTGGAACTGGAGTTTAGACCAGAGCGATGTTGGAACCGGAGTTTAGATCAGAGCGGTGTTGGAACCGGAGTTTAGATCAGAGCGGTGTTGGATCCGGAGTTTAGATCAGAGCGATGTTGGAACCGGAGTTTAGACCAGAGCGATGTTTGAACCGGAGTTTAGATCAGAGCGGTGTTGGAACCGGAGTTTAGATCAGAGCGGTGTTCGAACCGGAGTTTAGATCAGAGCGGTGTTGGAACCGGAGTTTAGATCAGAGCGGTCTTGGAACCGGAGTTTAGATCAGAGCGGTCTTGGAACCGGAGTTTAAATCAGAGCGATGTTGGAACTGGAGTTTAGACCAGAGCGATGTTGGAACCGGAGTTTAGATCAGAGCGGTGTTGGAACCGGAGTTTAGATCAGAGCGGTCTTGGAACCGGAGTTTAGATCAGAGCGATGTTGGAACCGGAGTTTAGATCAGAGCGGTGTTGGAACCGGTGGAACCGGAGTTTAGATCAGAGCAATGTTGGAACCGGAGTGTAGATCAGACCGGTGTTGGAACCGGAGTTTAGATCAGAGCAATGTTGGAACCGGAGTTTAGATCAGAGCGGTGTTGGATCCGGAGTTTAGATCAGAGCGATGTTGGAACCGGAGTTTAGATCAGAGCGATGTTGGAACGGGAGTTTAGATCAGAGCGATGTTGGAACCGGAGTTTAGACCAGAGCGGTGTTGGAACCGGAGTTTAGATCAGAGCGGTGTTGGAACCGGAGTTTAGATCAGAGCGGTGTTGGAACCGGAGTTTAGATCAGAGCGGTGTTGGAACTGGAGTTTAGATCAGAGCGGTGTTGGAACCGGAGTTTAGATCAGAGCGATGTTGGAACCGGAGTTTAGATCAGAGTGATGGTGGAACCGGAGTTTAGACCAGAGCGGTGTTGGAACCGGAGTTTAGACCAGAGGGGTGTTGGAACCGGAGTTTAGATCAGAGTGATGTTGGAACCGGAGTTTAGACCAGAGCTGTGTTGGAACCGGAGTTTAGATCAGAGCCATGTTGGAACCGGAGTTTAGACCAGAGCGGTGTTGGATCCGGAGTTTAGATCAGAGCCATGTTGGAACCGGAGTTTAGATCAGAGCGGTGTTGGAACCGGAGTTTAGATCAGAGCGGTGTTGGAACCGGAGTTTAGATCAGAGCGGTGTTGGAACCGGAGTTTAGATCAGAGCAGTGTTGGATCCGGAGTTTAGATCAGAGCGATGTTGGAACCGGAGTTTAGATCAGAGCGGTGTTGGGACCGGAGTTTAGATCAGAGCGGTGTTGGAACCGGAGTTTAGATCAGAGCGATGTTGGAACCGGAGATTAGATCAGAGCGATGTTGGAACCGGAGTTTAGATCAGAGCGATGTTGGATCCGGAGTTTAGATCAGAGCGATGTTGGAACCGGAGTGTAGATCAGAGCGATGTTGGATCCGGAATTTGGATCAGAGCGATGTTGGATCCGGAGTTTAGATTAGAGCGATGTTGGATCCGGAGTTTAGATCAGAGCGATGTTGGAACCGGAGTTTAGATCAGAGCGATGTTGGATCCGGAATTTGGATCAGAGCGATGTTGGATCCGGAGTTTAGATTAGAGCGATGTTGGAACCGGAGTTTAGATCAGAGCGATGTTGGAACCGGAGTTTAGATCAGAGCGATGTTGGAACCGGAGTTTATACCAGAGCGGTGTTGGAACCGGAGTTTAGATCAGAGCGGTGTTGGAACGGGAGTTTAGATCAGAGCGGTGTTGGAACGGGAGTTTAGATCAGAGCGGTGTTGGAACCGGAGTTTAGACCAGAGCGATGTTGGAACCGGTGTTTAGATCAGAGCGGTGTTGGAACGGGAGTTTAGATCAGAGCGATGTTGGAACCGGAGTTTAGATCAGAGCGATGTTGGATCCGGAGTTTAGATCAGAGCGGTGTTGGAACCGGAGTTTAGATCAGAGCGGTGTTGGAACCGGAGTTTAGATCAGAGCGATGTTGGAACCGGAGTTTAGACCAGAGCGGTGTTGGAACCGGAGTTTAGATCAGAGCGGTGTTGGAACCGGAGATTAGATCAGAGCGATGTTGGAACCGGAGATTAGATCAGAGCGATGTTGGAACCGGTGTTTAGATCAGAGCGGTGTTGGAACCGGAGTTTAGATCAGAGCGATGTTGGATCCGGAGTTTAGATCAGAGTGATGTTGGAACCGGAGTTTAGATCAGAGCAGTGTTGGAACGGGAGTTTAGATCAGAGCGATGTTGGATCCGGAGTTTAGATCAGAGCGATGTTGGAACCGGAGTTTAGATCAAAGCGGTGTTGGAACCGGAGTTTAGATCAGAGCGGTGTTGGAACGGGAGTTTAGATCAGAGCGATGTTGGATCCGGAGTTTAGATCAGAGCGATGTTGGAACCGGAGTTTAGATCAGAGCGGTGTTGGAACCGGAGTTTAGACCAGAGCGATGTTGGAACCGGTGTTTAGATCAGAGCGGTGTTGGAACGGGAGTTTAGATCAGAGCGATGTTGGATCCGGAGTTTAGATCAGAGCGGTGTTGGAACCGGAGTTTAGATCAGAGCGATGTTGGAACGGGAGTTTAGATCAGAGCGATGTTGGAACCGGAGTTTAGATCAGAGCGATGTTGGAACCGGAGTTTAGATCAGAGCAATGTTGTAACCGGAGTTTAGATCAGAGCGATGTTGGAACCGGAGTTTAGATCAGAGCGGTGTTGGAACCGGAGTTTAGATCAGAGCAATGTTGGAACCGGAGTTTAGATCAGAGCGGTGTTGGAACTGGAGTTTAGACCAGAGCGGTGTTGGAACCGGAGTTTAGATCAGAGCGGTGTTGGAACCGGAGTTTAGATCAGAGCGATGTTGGAACCGGAGTTTAGATCAGAGCGATGTTGGATCCTGAGTTTAGACCAGAGCGGTGTTGGAACTGGAGTTTAGACCAGAGCGATGTTGGAACCGGAGTTTAGATCAGAGCGGTGTTGGAACCGGAGTTTAGATCAGAGCGGTGTTGGAACCGGAGTTTAGATCAGAGCGATGTTGGAACTGGAGTTTAGACCAGAGCGATGTTGGAACCGGAGTTTAGATCAGAGCGGTGTTGGAACCGGAGTTTAGATGAGAGCAATGTTGGAACCGGAGTTTAGATCAGAGCGGTGTTGGATCCGGAGTTTAGATCAGAGTGATGGTGGAACCGGAGTTTAGATCAGACCGGTGTTAGAACCGGAGTTTAGACCAGAGCGATGTTGGATCCAGAGTTTAGATCAGAGCGGTGTTGGAACCGGAGTTTAGATCAGAGCGATGTTGGAACTGGAGGTTAGATCAGAGCGGTGTTGGAACCGGAGTTTAGATCAGAGCGGTGTTGGAACTGGAGTTTAGATCAGAGCGATGTTGGATCCAGAGTTTAGATCAGACCGCTGTTAGAACCGGAGTTTAGATCAGAGTGATGGTGGAACCGGAGTTTAGATCAGAGCGGTCTTGGAACCGGAGTTTAGATCAGAGCGATGTTGGAACCGGAGTTTAGATCAGAGCGGTGTTGGTACCGGTGGAACCGGAGTTTAGATCAGAGCAATGTTGGAACCGGAGTGTAGATCAGACCGGTGTTGGAACCGGAGTTTAGATCAGAGCAATGTTGGAACCGGAGTTTAGATCAGAGCGGTGTTGGATCCGGAGTTTAGATCAGAGTGATGGTGGAACCGGAGTTTAGATCAGACCGGTGTTAGAACCGGAGTTTAGACCAGAGCGATGTTGGATCCAGAGTTTAGATCAGAGCGGTGTTGGAACCGGAGTTTAGATCAGAGCGATGTTGGAACTGGAGTTTAGATCAGAGCGGTGTTGGAACCGGAGTTTAGATCAGAGCGGTGTTGGAACTGGAGTTTATACCAGAGCGTTGTTGGAACCGGGGTTTAGATCAGAGCGGTGTTGGAACCGGAGTTTAGATCAGAGCGATGTTGGAACCGGAGTTTAGACCAGAGCGATATTGGAACCGGAGTTTAGACCAGAGCGATGTTGGAACCGGTGTTTATACCAGAGCGGTGTTGGAACCGGAGTTTAGATCAGAGCGGTGTTGGAACCGGAGTTTAGATCAGAGCGGTGTTGGGAGCGGAGTTTAGATCAGAGCGGTGTTGGAACCGGAGTTTAGATCAGAGCGATGTTGGAACCGGAGATTAGATCAGAGCGATGTTGGAACCGGAGTTTAGATCAGAGCGATGTTGGATCCGGAGTTTAGATCAGAGCGATGTTGGAACCGGAGTGTAGATCAGAGCGATGTTGGATCTGGAGTTTAGATCAGAGCGATGTTGGAACCGGAGTTTAGATCAGTGCGATGTTGGATCCGGAATTTGGATCAGAGCGATGTTGGATCCGGAGTTTAGATTAGAGCGATGTTGGCACCGGAGTTTAGATCAGAGCGATGTTGGAACCGGAGTTTAGATCAGAGCGATGTTGGAACCGGAGTTTCGATCAGAGCGATGTGGGAACCGGAGTTTAGATCAGAGCGATGATGGAACCGGAGTTTAGATCAGAGCGTTGTTGGAACCGGGGTTTAGATCAGAGCGGTGTTGGAACCGGAGTTTAGATCAGAGCGATGTTGGAACCGGAGTTTAGACCAGAGCGATGTTGTAACCGGAGTTTAGATCAGAGCGGTGTTGGAACCGGAGATTAGATCAGAGCGATGTTGGAACCGGAGTTTAGATCAGAGCGATGTTGGATCCGGAGTTTAGATCAGAGCGATGTTGGAACCGGAGTTTAGATCAGAGCGATGTTGGAACCGGAGTTTAGATTAGAGCGATATTGGAACCGGAGTTTAGATCAGAGCGATGTTGGAACCGGAGTTTAGATCAGAGTGATGTTGGAACCGGAGTTTAGATCAGAGCGATGTTGGATCCTGAGTTTAGATCAGAGCGATGTTGGAACCGGAGTTTAGATCAGAGCGGTGTTGGAACCGTAGTTTAGATCAGAGCGGTGTTGGAACCGGAGTTTAGATCAGAGCGATGTTGGAACCGGAGTTTAGATCAGAGTGATGTTGGAAACGGAGTTTAGATCAGAGCGATGTTGGATCCGGAGTTTAGACCAGAGCGATGTTGGATCCTGAGTTTAGATCAGAGCGATGTTGGAACCGGAGTTTAGATCAGAGCGGTGTTGGAACCGGTGGAACCGGAGTTTAGATCAGAGCAATGTTGGAACCGGAGTGTAGATCAGAGCGGTGTTGGAACCGGAGTTTAGATCAGAGCAATGTTGGAACCGGAGTTTAGATCAGAGCGTTGTTGGATCCCGAGTTTAGATCAGAGTGATGGTGGAACCGGAGTTTAGATCAGACCGGTGTTAGAACCGGAGTTTAGACCAGAGCGATGTTGGATCCAGAGTTTAGATCAGAGCGGTGTTGGAACCGGAGTTTAGATCAGAGCGATGTTGGAACCGGAGTTTAGATCAGAGCGATGTTGGATCCGGAGTTTAGACCAGAGCGGTGTTCGAACCGGAGTTTAGATCAGAGCGGTGTTGGAACCGGAGTTTAGATCAGAGCGGTGTTGGAACCGGTGGAACCGGAGTTTAGATCAGAGCAATGTTGGAACCGGAGTTTAGACCAGAGCGGTGTTGGAACCGGAGTTTAGATCAGAGCGATGTTGGAACCGGAGTTTAGATCAGAGCGATGTTGGAACCGGAGTTTAGATCAGAGCGATGTGGGAACCGGAGTTTAGATCAGAGCGATGTTGGAACCGGAGTTTAGATCAGAGCGTTGTTGGAACCGGGGTTTAGATCAGAGCGGTGTTGAAACCGGAGTTTAGATCAGAGCGATGTTGGAACTGGAGTTTAGACCAGAGCGATGTTGGAACCGGAGTTTAGACCAGAGCGATGTTGGAAACGGAGTTTATACCAGAGCGGTGTTGGAACCGGAGTTTAGATCAGAGCGGTGTTGGAACCGGAGTTTAGATCAGAGCGGTGTTGGAACGGGAGTTTAGATCAGAGCGATGTTGGATCCGGAGTTTAGATCAGAGCGATGTTGGAACCGGAGTTTGGATCAGAGCGGTGTTGGAACCGGAGTTTAGATCAGAGCGATGTTGGAACCGGAGTTTAGATCAGAGCGATGTTGGAACCGGAGTTTAGATCAGAGCGGTGTTGGAACGGGAGTTTAGATCAGAGCGATGTTGGAACCGGAGTTTAGACCAGAGCGATGTTGGAACCGGTGTTTAGATCAGAGCGGTGTTGGAAAGGGAGTTTAGATCAGAGCGATGTTGGAACCGGAGTTTAGATCAGAGCGATGTTGGATCCGGAGTTTAGATCAGAGCGGTGTTGGAACCGGAGTTTAGATCAGAGCGGTGTTGGAACCGGAGTTTAGGTCAGAGCGATGTTGGAACGGGAGTTTAGATCAGAGCGATGTTGGAACCGGAGTTTAGACCAGAGCGGTGTTGGAACCGGAGTTTAGATCAGAGCGATGTTGGAACCGGAGTTTAGATCAGAGCAATGTTGTAACCGGAGTTTAGATCAGAGCGGTGTTGGAACCGGAGATTAGATCAGAGCAATGTTGGAACCGGAGTTTAGATCAGAGCTGTGTTCGAACCGGAGTTTAGATCAGAGCAATGTTGGAACCGGAGTTTAGATCAGAGCGGTGTTGGAACTGGAGTTTAGACCAGAGCGGTGTTGGAACCGGAGTTTAGATCAGAGCGGTGTTGGAACCGGAGTTTAGATCAGAGCGATGTTGGAACCGGAGTTTAGACCAGAGCGGTGTTAGAACCGGAGTTTAGATCAGAGCGATGTTGGAACCGGAGTTTAGATCAGAGCGATGTTGGATCCTGAGTTTAGACCAGAGCGGTGTTGGAACCGGAGTTTAGATCAGAGCGATGTTGGAACCGGAGTTTAGACCAGAGCGATGTTGGAACCGGAGTTTAGATCAGAGCGGTGTTGGAACCGGAGTTTAGATCAGAGCGGTGTTGGAACCGGAGTTTAGATCAGAGCGATGTTGGAACCGGAGTTTAGATCAGAGCGGTGTTGGATCCGGAGTTTAGATCAGAGCGGTGTTGGAACCGGAGTTTAGATCAGAGCGGTGTTGGATCCGGAGTTTAGATCAGAGCGATGTTGGAACCGGAGTTTAGACCAGAGCGATGTTTGAACCGGAGTTTAGATCAGAGCGGTGTTGGAACCGGAGTTTAGATCAGAGCGGTCTTGGAACCGGAGTTTAGATCAGAGCGATGTTGGAACTGGAGTTTAGACCAGAGCGATGTTGGAACCGGAGTTTAGATCAGAGCGTTGTTGGAACCGGAGTTTAGATCAGAGCGGTGTTGGAACCGGTGGAACCGGAGTTTAGATCAGAGCAATGTTGGAACCGGAGTGTAGATCAGACCGGTGTTGGAACCGGAGTTTAGATCAGAGCAATGTTGGAACCGGAGTTTAGATCAGAGCGGTGTTGGATCCGGAGTTTAGATCAGAGTGATGGTGGAACCGGAGTTTAGATCAGACCGGTGTTAGAACCGGAGTTTAGACCAGAGCGATGTTGGATCCAGAGTTTAGATCAGAGCGGTCTTGGAACCGGAGTTTAGATCAGAGCGATGTTGGAACTGGAGTTTAGATCAGAGCGGTGTTGGAACCGGAGTTTAGATCAGAGCGGTGTTGGAACTGGAGTTTAGATCAGAGCGATGTTGGATCCAGAGTTTAGATCAGACCGGTGTTAGAACCGGAGTTTAGATCAGAGTGATGGTGGAACCGGAGTTTAGATCAGAGCGGTCTTGGAACCGGAGTTTAGATCAGAGCGATGTTGGAACCGGAGTTTAGATCAGAGCGGTGTTGGTACCGGTGGAACCGGAGTTTAGATCAGAGCAATGTTGGAACCGGAGTGTAGATCAGACCGGTGTTAGAACCGGAGTTTAGACCAGAGCGATGTTGGATCTAGAGTTTAGATCAGAGCGGTGTTGGAACCGGAGTTTAGATCAGAGCGATGTTGGAACTGGAGTTTAGATCAGAGCGGTGTTGGAACCGGAGTTTAGATCAGAGCGGTGTTGGAACCGGAGTTTATACCAGAGCGTTGTTGGAACCGGGGTTTAGATCAGAGCGGTGTTGGAACCGGAGTTTAGATCAGAGCGATGTTGGAACCGGAGTTTAGACCAGAGCGATATTGGAACCGGAGTTTAGACCAGAGCGATGTTGGAACCGGTGTTTATACCAGAGCGGTGTTGGAACCGGAGTTTCGATCAGAGCGGTGTTGGAACCGGAGTTTAGATCAGAGCGGTGTTGGGACCGGAGTTTAGATCAGAGCGGTGTTGGAACCGGAGTTTAGATCAGAGCGATGTTGGAACCGGAGATTAGATCAGAGCGATGTTGGAACCGGAGATTAGATCAGAGCGATGTTGGATCCGGAGTTTAGATCAGAGCGATGTTGGAACCGGAGTGTAGATCAGAGCGATGTTGGATCCGGAGTTTAGATCAGAGCGATGTTGGAACCGGAGTTTAGATCAGTGCGATGTTGGATCCGGAATTTGGATCAGAGCGATGTTGGATCCGGAGTTTAGATTAGAGCGATGTTGGAACCGGAGTTTAGATCCGAGCGATGTTGGAACCGGAGTTTAGATCAGAGCGATGTTGGAACCGGAGTTTCGATCAGAGCGATGTGGGAACCGGAGTTTAGATCAGAGCGATGTTGGAACCGGAGTTTAGATCAGAGCGTTGTTGGAACCGGGGTTTAGATCAGAGCGGTGTTGGAACCGGAGTTTAGATCAGAGCGATGTTGGAACCGGAGTTTAGACCAGAGCGATGTTGGAACCGGAGTTTAGACCAGAGCGGTGTTGGAACCGGAGTTTAGATCAGAGCGGTGTTGGAACCGGAGTTTAGATCAGAGCGGTGTTGGAACCGGAGTTTAGACCAGAGCGATGTTGGAACCGGTGTTTAGATCAGAGCGGTGTTGGAACGGGAGTTTAGATCAGAGCGATGTTGGAACCGGAGTTTAGATCAGAGCGATGTTGGATCCGGAGTTTAGATCAGAGCGGTGTTGGAACCGGAGTTTAGATCAGAGCGGTGTTGGAACCGGAGTTTAGATCAGAGCGATGTTGGAACCGGAGTTTAGACCAGAGCGGTGTTGGAACCGGAGTTTAGATCAGAGCGGTGTTGGAACCGGAGTTTAGATCAGAGCAATGTTGTAACCGGAGTTTAGATCAGAGCGGTGTTGGAACCGGAGATTAGATCAGAGCGATGTTGGAACCGGAGTTTAGATCAGAGCGGTGTTGGAACCGGAGTCTAGATCAGAGCGATGTTGGATCCGGAGTTTAGATCAGAGCGATGTTGGAACCGGAGTTTAGATCAGAGCGATGTTGGAACCGGAGTTTAGATCAGAGCGATATTGGAACCGGAGTTTAGATCAGAGTGGTGTTGGAACCGGTGGAACTGGAGTTTAGATCAGAGCGATGTTGGAACCGGAGTTTAGATCAGAGCGATGTTGGAACCGGAGTTTAGATCAGAGCGGTGTTGGAACCGGAGTTTAGACCTGAGCGGTGTTGGAACCGGAGGTTAGATCAGAGCGATGTTGGAACCGGAGTTTAGATCAGAGCGGTGTTGGAACCGGAGTTTAGATCAGAGCGATGTTGGAACCGGATTTTAGGTTAGAACGGTGTTGGGACCGGAGTTTAGATCAGAGCGGTGTTGGAACCGGTGGAACCGGAGTTTAGATCAGAGCGATGTTGGATCCTGAGTTTAGACCAGAGCGGTGTTGGAACCGGAGTTTAGATCAGAGCGATGTTGGAACCGGAGTTTAGACCAGAGCGGTGTTGGAACCGGAGTTTAGATCAGAGCGATGTTGGATCCTGAGTTTAGATCAGAGCGATGTTGGAACCGGAGTTTAGATCAGAGCGGTGTTGGAACCGTAGTTTAGATCAGAGCGTTGTTGGAACCGGAGTTTAGATCAGAGCGATGTTGGAACCGGAGTTTAGATCAGAGCGATGTTGGAAACGGAGTTTAGATCAGAGCGATGTTGGATCCGGAGTGTAGACCAGAGCGATGTTGGATCCTGAGTTTAGATCAGAGCGATGTTGGAACCGGAGTTTAGATCAGAGCGGTGTTGGAAGCGGAGTTTAGATCAGAGCAATGTTGGAACCGGAGTTTAGATCAGAGCGGTGTTGGATCCCGAGTTTAGATCAGAGTGATGGTGGAACCGGAGTTTAGATCAGACCGGTGTTAGAACCGGAGTTTAGACCAGAGCGATGTTGGATCCAGAGTTTAGATCAGAGCGGTGTTGGAACCGGAGTTTAGATCAGAGCGGTGTTGGAACCGGAGTTTAGATCTGAGCGATGTTGGATCCGGAGTTTAGACCAGAGCGGTGTTGGAACCGGAGTTTAGATCAGAGCGGTGTTGGAACCAGAGTTTAGATCAGAGCGGTGTTGGAACCGGTGGAACCGGAGTTTAGATCAGAGCAATGTTGGAACCGGAGTTTAGACCAGAGCGATGTTGGAACCGGAGTTTATACCAGAGCGGTGTTGGAACCGGAGTTTAGATCAGAGCGGTGTTGGAACCGGAGTTTAGATCAGAGCGGTGTTGGAACGGGAGTTTAGATCAGAGCGATGTTGGATCCGGAGTTTAGATCAGAGCGATGTTGGAACCGGAGTTTGGATCAGAGCGGTGTTGGAACCGGAGTTTAGATCAGAGCGATGTTGGAACCGGAGTTTAGATCAGAGCGATGTTGGAACCGGAGTTTAGATCAGAGCGGTGTTGGAACCGGAGTTTAGACCAGAGCGATGTTGGAACCGGTGTTTAGATCAGAGCGGTGTTGGAAAGGGAGTTTAGATCAGAGCGATGTTGGAACCGGAGTTTAGATCAGAGCGATGTTGGATCCGGAGTTTAGATCAGAGCGGTGTTGGAACCGGAGTTTAGATCAGAGCGGTGTTGGAACCGGAGTTTAGGTCAGAGCGATGTTGGAACGGGAGTTTAGATCAGAGCGATGTTGGAACCGGAGTTTAGACCAGAGCGGTGTTGGAACCGGAGTTTAGATCAGAGCGGTGTTGGAACCGGAGTTTAGATCAGAGCAATGTTGTAACCGGAGTTTAGATCAGAGCGGTGTTGGAACCGGAGATTAGATCAGAGCAATGTTGGAACCGGAGTTTAGATCAGAGCGGTGTTGGAACCGGAGTTTAGATCAGAGCAATGTTGGAACCGGAGTTTAGATCAGAGCGGTGTTGGAACTGGAGTTTAGACCAGAGCGGTGTTTGAACCGGAGTTTAGATCAGAGCGGTGTTGGAACCGGAGTTTAGATCAGAGCGATGTTGGAACCGGAGTTTAGACCAGAGCGGTGTTAGAACCGGAGTTTAGATCAGAGCGATGTTTGAACCGGAGTTTAGATCAGAGCGATGTTGGATCCTGAGTTTAGACCAGAGCGGTGTTGGAACCGGAGTTTAGATCAGAGCGATGTTGGAACCGGAGTTTAGACCAGAGCGATATTGGAACCGGAGTTTAGATCAGAGCGGTGTTGGAACCGGAGTTTAGATCAGAGCGGTGTTGGAACCGGAGTTTAGATCAGAGCGATGTTGGAACCGGAGTTTAGATCAGAGCGGTGTTGGATCCGGAGTTTAGATCAGAGCGATTTTGGAACCGGAGTTTAGACCAGAGCGATGTTTGAACCGGAGTTTAGATCAGAGCGGTGTTGGAACCGGAGTTTAGATCAGAGCGGTGTTGGAACCGGAGTTTAGATCAGAGCGATGTTGGAACCGGAGATTAGATCAGAGCGATGTTGGAACCGGAGTTTAGACCAGAGCTGTGTTGGATCCGGATTTTAGACCAGAGCGGTGTTGGAACCGGAGTTTAGATCAGAGCGGTGTTGGAACCGGAGTTTAGATCAGAGCGATGTTGGAACCAGAGTTTAGACCAGAGCGGTGTTAGAACCGGAGTTTAGATCCGAGCGATGTTGGAACCGGAGTTTAGATCAGAGCGATGTTGGATCCTGAGTTTAGACCAGAGCGGTGTTGGAACCGGAGTTTAGATCAGAGCGATGTTGGAACCGGAGTTTAGACCAGAGCGATGTTGGAACCGGAGTTTAGATCAGAGCGGTGTTGGAACCGGAGTTTAGATCAGAGCGGTGTTTGAACCGGAGTTTAGATCAGAGCGATGTTGGAACCGGAGTTTAGACCAGAGCGATGTTGGAACCGGAGTTTAGATCAGAGCGGTGTTGGAACCGGAGTTTAGATCAGAGCGATGTTGGATCCTGAGTTTAGACCAGAGCGATGTTGGAACCGGAGTTTAGATCAGAGCGATGTTGGAACCGGAGTTTAGATCAGAGCGATGTTGGATCCGGAGTTTAGATCAGAGCGGTGTTGGAACCGGAGTTTAGATCAGAGCGATGTTGGAACCGGAGTTTATATCAGTGCAATGTTGGAACTGGAGTTTAGATCAGAGCGGTGTTGGAACGGGAGTTTAGATCAGACCGATGTTGGATCCGGAGTTTAGATCAGAGCGATGTTGGATCCGGAGTTTAGATCAGAGCGGTGTTGGAACCGGAGTTTAGATCAGAGCGATGTTGGAACCGGAGTTTAGAGCAGAGCGGTGTTGGAACCGGAGTTTAGATCAGAGCGGTGTTGGAACCGGAGTTTAGATCAGAGCGATGTTGGATCCGGAGTTTAGATCAGAGCGGTGTTGGAACCGGAGTTTAGATCAGAGCGATGTTGGAACCGGAGTTTAGATCAGAGCGATGTTGGAACCGGAGTTTAGACCAGAGCGATGTTGGAACCGGAGTTTAGACCAGAGCGATGTTGGAACCGGAGTTTAGATCAGAGCGATGTTGGAACCGGAGTTTAGATCAGAGCAATGTTGGAACCGGAGTTTAGATCAGAGCGGTGTTGGAACCGGAGTTTAGATCAGAGCAATGTTGGATCCGGAGTGTAGATCAGAGCGGTGTTGGAACCGGAGTTTAGATCAGAGCAATGTTGGAACCGGAGTTTAGATCAGAGCGGTGTTGGAACCGGAGTTTAGATCAGAGCGGTGTTGGAACAGGAGTTTGGATCAGAGCAATGTTGGAACCGGAGTTTAGATCAGAGCGGTGTTGGAACCGGAGTTTAGATCAGAGCGATGTTGGAACCGGAGTTTAGATCAGAGCGGTGTTGGAACCGGAGTTTAGATCAGAGCGATGTTGGAACAGGAGTTTAGACCAGAGCGGTGTTGGAACTGGAGTTTAGACCAGAGCGGTGTTGGAACCGGAGTTTAGATCAGAGCGGTGTTGGAACCGGAGTTTAGATCAGAGCGATGTTGGAACCAGAGTTTAGACCAGAGCGGTGTTAGAACCGGAGTTTAGATCAGAGCGATGTTGGAACCGGAGTTTAGATCAGAGCGATGTTGGATCCTGAGTTTAGACCAGAGCGGTGTTGGAACCGGAGTTTAGATCAGAGCGATGTTGGAACCGGAGTTTAGACCAGAGCGATGTTGGAACCGGAGTTTAGATCAGAGCGGTGTTGGAACCGGAGTTTAGATCAGAGCGGTGTTGGAACCGGAGTTTAGATCAGAGCGGTGTTGGAACCGGAGTTTAGATCAGAGCGATGTTGGAACAGGAGTTTAGACCAGAGGGGTGTTGGAACTGGAGATTAGACCAGAGCGGTGTTGGAACCGGAGTTTAGATCAGAGCGGTGTTGGAACCGGAGTTTAGATCAGAGCGATGTTGGAACAGGAGTTTAGACCAGAGCGGTGTTGGAACTGGAGATTAGACCAGAGCGGTGTTGGAACCGGAGTTTAGATCAGAGCGGTGTTGGAACCGGAGTTTAGATCAGAGCGATGTTGGAACAGGAGTTTAGACCAGAGCGGTGTTGGAACTGGAGATTAGACCAGAGCGGTGTTGGAACCGGAGTTTAGATCAGAGCGGTGTTGGAACCGGAGTTTAGATCAGAGCGATGTTGGAACCAGAGTTTAGACCAGAGCGGTGTTAGAACCGGAGTTTAGATCAGAGCGATGTTGGAACCGGAGTTTAGATCAGAGCGATGTTGGATCCTGAGTTTAGACCAGAGCGGTGTTGGAACCGGAGTTTAGATCAGAGCGATGTTGGAACCGGAGTTTAGACCAGAGCGATGTTGGAACCGGAGTTTCGATCAGAGCGGTGTTGGAACCGGAGTTTAGATCAGAGCGGTGTTTGAACCGGAGTTTAGATCAGAGCGATGTTGGAACCGGAGTTTAGACCAGAGCGATGTTGGAACCGGAGTTTAGTTCAGAGCAGTGTTGGAACCGGAGTTTAGATCAGAGCGGTGTTGGATCCGGAGTTTAGATCAGAGCGGTGTTGGATCCGGAGTTTAGATCAGAGCAATGTTGGAACCGGAGTTTAGATCAGAGCGGTCTTGGAACCGGAGTTTAGATCAGAGCGATGTTGGAACCGGAGTGTAGACCAGAGCGATGTTTGAACCGGAGTTTAGATCAGAGCGGTGTTGGACCCGGAGCTTAGATCAGAGCGGTGTTGGAACCGGAGTTTAGATCAGAGCGATGTTGGAACCGGAGTTTAGACCAGAGCTGTGTTGGAACCGGAGTTTAGATCAGAGCGGTGTTGGAACCGGAGTTTAGATCAGAGCGGTGTTGGAACCGGAGTTTAGATCAGAGCGATGTTGGAACAGGAGTTTAGACCAGAGGGGTGTTGGAACTGGAGATTAGACCAGAGCGGTGTTGGAACCGGAGTTTAGATCAGAGCGGTGTTGGAACCGGAGTTTAGATCAGAGCGATGTTGGAACAGGAGTTTAGACCAGAGCGGTGTTGGAACTGGAGATTAGACCAGAGCGGTGTTGGAACCGGAGTTTAGATCAGAGCGGTGTTGGAACCGGAGTTTAGATCAGAGCGATGTTGGAACAGGAGTTTAGACCAGAGCGGTGTTGGAACTGGAGATTAGACCAGAGCGGTGTTGGAACCGGAGTTTAGATCAGAGCGGTGTTGGAACCGGAGTTTAGATCAGAGCGATGTTGGAACCAGAGTTTAGACCAGAGCGGTGTTAGAACCGGAGTTTAGATCAGAGCGATGTTGGAACCGGAGTTTAGATCAGAGCGATGTTGGATCCTGAGTTTAGACCAGAGCGGTGTTGGAACCGGAGTTTAGATCAGAGCGATGTTGGAACCGGAGTTTAGACCAGAGCGATGTTGGAACCGGAGTTTCGATCAGAGCGGTGTTGGAACCGGAGTTTAGATCAGAGCGGTGTTTGAACCGGAGTTTAGATCAGAGCGATGTTGGAACCGGAGTTTAGACCAGAGCGATGTTGGAACCGGAGTTTAGTTCAGAGCAGTGTTGGAACCGGAGTTTAGATCAGAGCGGTGTTGGATCCGGAGTTTAGATCAGAGCGGTGTTGGATCCGGAGTTTAGATCAGAGCAATGTTGGAACCGGAGTTTAGATCAGAGCGGTCTTGGAACCGGAGTTTAGATCAGAGCGATGTTGGAACCGGAGTTTAGACCAGAGCGGTGTTGGACCCGGAGCTTAGATCAGAGCGGTTTTGGAACCGGAGTTTAGATCAGAGCGATGTTGGAACCGGAGTTTAGACCAGAGCTGTGTTGGATCCGGAGTTTAGACCAGAGCGATGTTGGATCCTGAGTTTAGACCAGAGCGATGTTGGATCCTGAGTTTAGATCAGAGCGATGTTGGAACCGGAGTTTCGATCAGAGCGATGTTGGAACCGGAGTTTAGATCAGAGCGGTGTTGGAACCGGAGTTTAGATCAGAGCAATGTTGGAACCGGAGTTTAGATCAGAGCGGTGTTGGAACCGGAGTTTAGATCAGAGCGATGTTGGAACCGGAGTTTAGATCAGAGCGGTGTTGGAACGGGAGTTTAGATCAGAGCGATGTTGGAACCAGAGTTTAGATCAGAGCGATGTTGGAACCGGAGTTTAGATCAGAGCGATGTTGGAACCGGAGTTTAGACCAGAGCGATGTTGGAACCGGAGTTTAGATCAGAGCGGTGTTGGAACCGGAGTTTAGATCAGAGCGATGTTGGAACCGGAGTTTACATCTGAGTGATGTTGGAACCGGAGTTTAGACCAGAGCGGTGTTGGAACCGGAATTTAGACCAGAGCGGTGTTGGATCCGGAGTTTAGATCAGAGCGATGTTGGAACCGGAGTGTAGATCAGAGTGATGTTGGAACCGGAGTTTAGATCAGAGCGATGTTGGATCCTGAGTTTAGATCAGAGCGATGTTGGAACCGGAGTTTAGATCAGACCGGTGTTGGAACCGGAGTTTAGATCAGAGCGATGTTGGATCCAGAGTTTAGATCAGAGCGGTGTTGGAACCGGAGTTTAGATCAGAGCCATGTTGGTACCGGAGTTTAGATCGGAGCGGTGTTGGTACCGGAGTTTAGATCAGAGCGGTGTTGGAACCGGAGTTTAGATCAGAGCGATGTTGGAACCGGAGTTTAGATCAGAGCGATGTTGGAACCGGAGATAAGATCAGAGCAATGTTGGAACCGGAGATAAGATCAGAGCAATGTTGGAACCGGTGTTTAGATCAGAGCGGTGTTGGAACCGGAGTTTAGATCAGAGCGATGTTGGAACCTGAGTTTAGATCAGAGCGATGTTGGAACCGGAGTTTAGATCAGAGCGGTGTTGGAACCGGAGTTTAGATCAGAGCGGTGTTGGAACCGGAGTTTAGATCAGAGCGATGTTGGAACCGGAGTTTACATCTGAGTGATGTTGGAACCGGAGTTTAGACCAGAGCGGTGTTGGAACCGGAATTTAGACCAGAGCGGTGTTGGATCCGGAGTTTAGATCAGAGCGATGTTGGAACCGGAGTGTAGATCAGAGTGATGTTGGAACCGGAGTTTAGATCAGAGCGATGTTGGATCCTGAGTTTAGATCAGAGCGATGTTGGAACCGGAGTTTAGATCAGACCGGTGTTGGAACCGGAGTTTAGATCAGAGCGATGTTGGATCCAGAGTTTAGATCAGAGCGATGTTGGAACCGGAGTTTAGTTCAGAGCGGTGTTGGAACCGGAGTTTAGATCAGAGCCATGTTGGTACCGGAGTTTAGATCGGAGCGGTGTTGGAACCGGAGTTTAGATCAGAGCGGTGTTGGAACCGGAGTTTAGATCAGAGCGATGTTGGAACCGGAGTTTAGATCAGAGCGATGTTGGAACCGGAGATAAGATCAGAGCAATGTTGGAACCGGAGATAAGATCAGAGCAATGTTGGAACCGGTGTTTAGATCAGAGCGGTGTTGGAACCGGAGTTTAGATCAGAGCGATGTTGGAACCTGAGTTTAGATCAGAGCGATGTTGGAACCGGAGTTTGGATCAGAGCGGTGTTGGAACCGGAGTTTAGATCAGAGCGATGTTGGAACCGGAGTTTAGATCAGAGCGGTGTTGGAACCGGTGTTTAGATCAGAGCGATGTTGGAACCGGAGTTTAGATCAGAGCGGTGTTGGAACCGGAGTTTAGATCAGAGCGATGTTGGAACCGGAGTTTAGATCAGAGCGGTGTTGGAACCGGAGTTTAGATCAGAGCGATGTTGGAACCGGAGTTTAGATCAGAGCGGTGTTGGAACCGGAGTTTAGATCAGAGCGATGTTGGAACCGGAGTTTAGATCAGAGAGATGTTGGAACCGGAGTTTAGATCAGAGCGGTGTTGGAACCGGAGTTTAGATCAGAGCGATGTTGGAACCGGAGTTTAGATCAGAGTGATGTTGGAACCGGAGTTTAGATCAGAGCGATGTTGGATCCTGAGTTTAGAGCAGAGCGATGTTGGAACCGGAGTTTAGACCAGAGCGGTGTTGGAACCGGAGTTTAGACCAGAGCGATGTTGGAACCGGAGTTTAGATCAGAGCGATGTTGGAACCGGAGTTTAGATCAGAGCGATGTTGGAACCGGAGTTTAGATCAGAGTGGTGTTGGAACTGGTGGAACTGGAATTTAGATCAGAGCGATGTTGGAACCGGAGTTTAGATCAGAGCGATGTTGGAACCGGAGTTTAGATCAGAGCGGTGTTGGAACCGGAGTTTAGACCAGAGCGGTGTTGGAACCGGAGTTTAGATCAGAGCGATGTTGGAACCGGAGTTTAGATCAGAGCGGTGTTGGAACCGGAGTTTAGATCAGAGCGATGTTGGAACCGGAGTTTAGGTTAGAGCGGTGTTGGGACCAGAGTTTAAATCAGAGCGGTGTTGGAACTGGTGGAACCGGAGTTTAGATCAGAGCGATGTTGGATCCTGAGTTTAGTCCAGAGCGGTGTTGGAACCGGAGTTTAGATCAGAGCGGTGTTGGAACCGGAGTTTAGATCAGAGCGATGTTGGAACCGGAGTTTAGATCAGAGCGATGTTGGATCCTGAGTTTAGAGCAGAGCGATGTTGGAACCGGAGTTTAGATCAGAGCGGTGTTGGAACCGGAGTTTAGATCAGAGCGGTGTTGGAACCGGAGTTTAGATCAGAGCGATGTTGGAACCGGAGTTTAGATCAGAGCGGTGTTGGAACCGGTGGAACTGGAATTTAGATCAGAGCGATGTTGGAACCGGAGTTTAGATCAGAGCGATGTTGGAACCGGAGTTTAGATCAGAGCGGTGTTGGAACCGGAGTTTAGACCAGAGCGGTGTTGGAACCGGAGTTTAGATCAGAGCGATGTTGGAACCAGAGTTTAGATCAGAGCGGTGTTGGAACCGAAGATTAGATCAGAGCGATGTTGGAACCGGAGTTTAGGTTAGAGCGGTGTTGGGACCGGAGTTTAGATCAGAGCGATGTTGGAACCGGAGTTTAGATCAGAGCGATGTTGGATCCTGAGTTTAGAGCAGAGCGATGTTGGAACCGGAGTTTAGATCAGAGCGGTGTTGGAACCGGAGTTTAGATCAGAGCGGTGTTGGAACCGGAGTTTAGATCAGAGCGATGTTGGAACCGGAGTTTAGATCAGAGCGGTGTTGGAACGGGAGTTTAGATCAGAGCGATGTTGGAACCGGAGTTTAGATCAGAGCGATGTTGGATCCGGAGTTTAGATCAGAGCGGTGTTGGAACCAGAGTTTAGATCAGAGCGATGTTGGAACGGGAGTTTAGATCAGAGCGATGTTGGAACCGGAGTTTAGACCAGAGCGGTGTTGGAACCGGAGTTTAGTTCAGAGCGGTGTTGGAACCGGAGTTTAGATCAGAGTGATGTTGGAACCGGATTTTAGATCAGAGCAATGTTGTAACCGGAGTTTAGATCAGAGCGGTGTTGGAACCGGAGTTTAGATCAGAGCAATGTTGGAACCGGAGTTTAGATCAGAGCGGTGTTGGAACCGGAGTTTAGATCAGAGCAATGTTGGAACCGGAGTTTAGATCAGAGCGGTGTTGGAACCGGAGTTTAGATCAGAGCGGTGTTGGAACCGGAGTTTAGATCAGAGCGGTGTTGGATCCGGAGTTTAGATCAGAGCGATGTTGGAACCGGAGTTTAGACCAGAGCGATGTTGGAACCGGAGTTTAGATCAGAGCGGTGTTGGAACCGGAGTTTAGACCAGAGCGGTGTTGGATCCGGAGTTTAGATCAGAGCGATGTTGGATCCTGAATTTAGACCAGATCGATGTTGGAACCGGAGTTTAGATCAGAGCGGTGTTGGAACCAGAGTTTAGATCAGAGCGGTGTTCGAACCGGAGTTTCGATCAGAGCGATGTTGGAACCGGAGTTTAGATCAGAGCGGTGTTGGAACCGGAGTTTTGATCAGAGCGATGTTGGAACCGGAGTTTAGATCAGAGCGATGTTGGAACCGGAGTTTAGACCAGAGCGATGTTGGAACCGGAGTTTAGACCAGAGCGATGTTGGAAACGGAGTTTAGATCAGAGCGATGTTGGAACCGGAGTTTAGATCAGAGCGGTGTTGGAACCGGAGTTTAGATCAGAGCGATGTTGGAACCGAATTTTATACCAGAGCGATGTTGGAACCGGAGTTTAGATCAGAGCGATGTTGGATCCGGAGTTTAGATCAGAGCGATGTTGGAACCGGAGTTTAGATCAGAGCGATGTTGGAACCGGAGTTTAGTTCAGAGCGGTGTTGGAACCGGAGTTTAGATCAGAGCGGTGTTGGAACCGGAGTTTAGTTCAGAGCGGTGTTGGAACCGGAGTTTAGATCAGAGCGATGTTGGAACCGGAGTTTAGTTCAGATCGATGTTGGAACCGGAGTTTAGACCAGAGCGATGTTGGAACCGGAGTTTAGATCAGAGCGATGTTGGAACCAGAGTTTAGATCAGAGCGGTGTTGGAACCGGAGTTTAGATCAGAGCGATGTTGGAACCGAATTTTCGACCAGAGCGATGTTGGAACCGGAGTTTAGATCAGAGCGATGTTGGATCCGGTGTTTAGGTCAGAGCGATGTTGGAACCGGAGTTTAGATCAGAGCGATGTTGGAACCGGAGTTTAGTTCAGAGCGGTGTTGGAACCGGAGTTTAGTTCAGAGCGGTGTTGGTACCGGAGTTGAGATCAGAGCGATGTTGGAACCGGAGTTTAGTTCAGAGCGGTGTTGGAACCGGAGTTTAGATCAGAGCGGTGTTGGAACCGGAGTGTAGATCAGAGTGATGTTGGAACCGGAGTTTAGACCAGAGCGGTGTTGGAACCGGAGTTTAGATCAGAGCAATGTTGGAACCGGAGTTTAGATCAGAGCGATGTTGGAACCGGAGTTTTGACCAGAGCGGTGTTGGAACCGGAGTTTAGATCAAAGCGATGTTGGAACCGGAGTTTAGATCAGAGCGATGTTGGAACCGGAGTTTAGATCAGAGCGGTGTTGGAACCGGAGTTTAGATCAAAGCGATGTTAGAACCGGAGTTTAGACCAGAGCGATGTTGGAACCGGAGTTTAGATCAGAGCAATGTTGGAACCGGAGTTTAGACCAGAGCGATGTTGGAACCGGAGTTTAGATCAGAGCGGTGTTGGAACCGGAGTTTCGTCCAGAGCGGTGTTGGAACCGGAGTTTAGATCAGAGCGGTGTTGGAACCGGAGTTTAGATCAGAGCGGTGTTGGAACCGGAGTTTAGGTCAGAGCGGTGTTGGAACCGGAGTTTAGATCAGAGCGATGTTGGAACCGGAGTTTAGATCAGAGCGATGTTGGAACCGGAGTTTAGATCAGAGCGATGTTGGATCCGGAGTTTAGATCAGAGCGGTGTTGGAACCGGAGGTTAGATCAGAGCGATGTTGGAACCGGAGTTTATATCAGTGCAATGTTGGAACCGGAGTTTAGATCAGAGCGGTGTTGGAACCGGAGTTTAGATCAAAGCGATGTTGGAACTGGAGTTTAGATCAGACCGATGTTGGATCCGGAGTTTAGATCAGAGCGATGTTGGATCCGGAGTTTAGATCAGAGCGGTGTTGGAACCGGAGTTTAGATCAGAGCGGTGTTGGAACGGGAGTTTTGATCAGAGCGATGTTGGATCCGGAGTTTAGATCAGAGCTGTGTTGGAACCGGAGTTTAGATCAGAGCGATGTTGGAACCGGAGTTTAGAGCAGAGCGGTGTTGGAACCGGAGTTTAGATCAGAGCGGTGTTGGAACCGGAGTTTAGATCAGAGCGATGTTGGATCCGGAGTTTAGATCAGAGCGGTGTTGGAACCGGAGTTTAGATCAGAGCGATGTTGGAACCGGAGTTTAGATCAGAGCGATGTTGGATCCGGAGTTTAGATCAGAGCGGTGTTGGAACCGGAGTTTTGATCAGAGCGATGTTGGATCCGGAGTTTAGATCAGAGCGATGTTGGACCCGGAGTTTAGATCAGAGCGGTGTTGGAACCGGAGTTTAGATCAGAGCGATGTTGGAACCGGAGTTTAGATCAGAGCGATGTTGGAACCGGAGTTTAGAACAGAGCGGTGTTGGAACGGGAGTTTACATCAGAGCGATGTTGGAACCGGAGTTTAGATCAGAGCGATGTTGGAACCGGAGTTTAGATCAGAGCGATGTTGGAACTGGAGTTTAGATCAATCTGTAGGCTGTCCAACTGCAGCAATTCCAAATTCTCTTTTCAATTGTTGGAGCTCTCCTTCATGCTCTCCCGTCGCTTCTATTGATACTTCATGTGGGGGACAAGTCTGGATGAATAGGGCTGTGAAATTGAAATCTTCAAAGCATCAACCCATCTCGTCAAAGCACTCTGTACTCTCTGGATCCTCTGTCTTGATTGGCACTGATTTTTTTCCGACACAGGACTACACAGTCTGACTGATTCTCAGCAGTTCTCTCCCAACATGGATGTCTGCACTTATTGAACCAAAGAACATTATAGCACTGAAGAGACCATTGAATGCATTCGTGACTTTGTCAACTCTGCGGAAGAGTTACTTATTTTCTTCGACTCTCCAGCCTGTTTTTCACATCCGACAGGAGATGATGGAGACAGCCCCTGGAGAGTTACTGTTCCAAATCTAGTAAATGCAATTGAAGTGTCCGCTTTCAGGCGAACTGTTGGCTGTTCTTGTGAAGCCCTTTATTTGAAGGCCATCTGCAGACTCTTGAATAAGGTGTTGCTAGGTCACAGTCCTCCTCACTGGCATACAAAATACTTGACTTTACCTCTTCTTTCCAGCGTGAAACACAATGAGGAAAGCATATGGAGAGCATGAATGCGTGCACCATAATTGACTCAAGGAGGCTATACTGGTGTAAAACGCATGTTGTCTGCACCATACTGAATAAATCCTGACACTATGCATATTGTGTTCTAAGAATTCTTCACTATGAATAGATCAGTCAGAGAAGATGTTGTATTCAGAGATGCCAGGCTGTGTGCATTGTGGTTTGTTTGGTTTGAACATTGAGGACTGGTTAGATCTGGTGATCTGTGCTTTGGTTTCTATCACCCAGTTCATTCTTTGGAGCTGTGGTTTCACCCTGGCTGATTAACAACAAGGCTTGGGCCCTCGTATCTCTCACATCTTAGTGGCAGGGCTGCTGGATACTGTCCATCACTAGTTGTCCTGAGACAATGATGGTGGGCATTTGATTGGAGCTGTTCCTGTCATGGTGTCGGGGAGGGAATTCCACCATTCGCCTGGTGACAGTGAAAGAGCAGGGAGATGTGTCTCAGTTGGCAAGGTGTGTGACTCAGAATGGAACTTGGAGGAATTGATGCTCTTGTTGCTTTGTGTTAGGAGTAGTCATGTGCGAGGGAGGTGTTGCCGAATCACATCTTGTGAGTTGCTGCAATGCATTCTGCGTGTCGTGCATAACACAGTGGTGACAGGCAGCTAGATATCAAATCCTGTATTAGACACTGTGTCCTGGAGAGCATGCAGGTCCTTGCATGTGTAGCTGGCAGTTCCCAGACAAACAATGAATGTTGTTAAATTAATGCAATATTTAGTAAGTAAAAAATGTGTTTGGTCACCTTTAAGCTGTTAACAGTTAGGAATTGAAGCAGGTGATGTAATATATATTAGTGGTATCCTGTACAAAAGGAATTGTTAGCATTCAAGAATAGTTATTTCTCTAGTGCCGTTACAAGAACCTTGTTTATCAGTCAGCTATTAATCTTTTGAATTCTGTGCTCCAGATGGAGTCTGGGTCATTGACTACATTGAAGGCTGTGTTGGATTTTTGACTGACAAAGGAGTTGAAGATTATGGATGTGAAGGAGAGCAGAGTTGAAGCTACAATCATGTCAGCTATTATCTTTTAGAATGGCGGAACAAATTTGAAAGTGCAATGACCTACTTTTATGCCTTTTTATTAATAATCTGCTATAAAGTTTGTCACTGTCAGACTTTTGCTTTCCCTTTGTCTTCAAACTTCTGTTTTCTCTTCCCTCTTCCGTGAAATGTCGGTATCACTGGGAAAATCGGCCCTTTCTTGCCCGTTCCTAATGGCCCTTGAACTGAATGGCTTGCTAGTCCATTTCAAGGGGAAGTTAAGGGTCAGCTACATTGCTGAGAGTCTGGAGTCACATGTAGGCCAGATCAGGGAGGGACAACAGATTTCCTTCCCGAAAAGGTATCAGTGAGCCGATAGGGGTTTTGTAATGATCAGCAGTAGTTTCACACACCTACAATCCCTGTAAGCTTTGCTGGCACAGGGCTTAGAAGGAATGAGACTAGCTTCTTTAATAATGATTCTACATTTATCATTAAATGAATTGAAATACTCTCAGCCGTTGTGGAGGGATTGCAACCTGTGTCCCACAGTGGTAGCCTGGATCTCTGGTCCAGTGATGTTCCCTGCTGCCCCATCATGAATAGAATCCCTACCATGTGGAAGCAGGCTCTTCGGCCCAACAAGTCCACACTGACCCTCCGAAGAGTACCCCAACCAGACCCATTCCTCTGCTATTCTACATTTAACCCTGACTGATACACTTAACCTACATATCCTGAACTCTATGGGCAAGTTAGCACGGTCAATTCACCTAACCTGCACATCATTCGATTGTGGGAAGAAACTGGAGGAAACCCATGCAGACACAGGGAAGATGAGCAAACTCCATGCAGACAGTAGGGCTTTTGCCCGAAACATTGATTTTCCTGCTCCTCGGATGCTGTCTGACCTGCTGTGCTTTTCCAGCACCCCACTCTTGACTCTAATCTCCAGTACTCACTTTCTCCATGCAGACAGCTGCCTGAGGCAGGAATCGAACCCAGGTCCCTGGCACTGTGAGGCAGCAGTGTTAACCAGTGAGCCACCATGCCACCCTCTAATCTTTATCATTCATTTCCTGTAGGTAGGGCTGGGCAAAGTAGGGTGGGAACTAAGAGGAATTTTAATGGCTGCTTTGCTTTTGGAGACAGAGTGCTTTAATAGCTAGTCAAGCTTCAAATCAATCTTGATTGGTGTGCCTTGGCTCCTAACCTTATGGAAAGGAAAAGTTGATGGTAAAAGAGGTAGGGCTTAGAATGCTGCTGTCAGCAATCCTTCGACCGTGATAAGTGTCCAGTGTCCACATCCATCTTCCTTTTTGTTCTCCCAAGTTTGACAACAAGGACTGGAGGTATTTCCCTTTGACTTCCATTGCCCTTGGCTTTGAGTTTGTGGCTTAATCTGTCTTAAGCCCACATGCAGATGCTGTCACCTGAACTTTGGCTATGTCCATGTCTGTGGTATAATCTGGAGCCAATGGTTCTGGTAAAAAAACCCAAGCTGTGCGTCAGTGAGCAAGTGGATCGGCACATTATCACTGATTCCTTTGAGCCATTTGCTAACATTTGAGGGCAGTATTTGTACTGGTATTGAAAATTTACTCAGTAGGCCTAATGGCTGGGCAGTGAGTAACTGAGTGAAGCTGTTGCAGGCAGGGCCCTGGTTCAATCCTGACTTAGCTGTTTAGAGGTGAGGAAACAGTAGCAGCATGTAAAAGAATGCAGGACAACACAGTGCCACCATGATTAACACTGCTGCCTCAGCACTAGGGACCCAGGTTTGATTCCAGCCTTGGGTGACTGTGTGTGTGGAGGTTGCGCATTCTGCCTGTGTCTGAGCGGGTTTCTGCAGGGTGCTCCGGTTTCATCCCACAATCCAAAGATGAGCAGTTTAAGTGGATTGTCCTAGCTAAACTACCCATAGTGTCTGGGGATGTGCAGGTTCAGTGGATTAGCAATGGTAAGTGTGGGGTTAGGTGATAGGGTAGGGGCTGGGCTGGGTCTGGGTGGATTGCTCTTCAGGAGGGGTGGTGAAGAATCAATGGGCCCAATGGCCTCCAACTGCACTGTAGAGTTTCTGTGTTTCTATGCGAGGAAGCACGTTAATTAAATGAAAGTACTAATTACTTAATGGTGAAATCTCTTGCACATCCCTGTCATCACTGCATTATATTTACCTGCCTAGGCCCCAAACACTAGAACAGCATGTATCTCTAGCTGATGCTGCCTGGCTTGCTGTGTTCTTCCAGCCTCCTGCCTGTCTACTCTGATAATGGTGACTGGCACAACCAGATGTCAATCAGGATACAGGTAGTTCTTCTATAACACAATGGTGGCGTTCTTGTGCAACACCACATTACAAGAAAATCGCGCTTTAGAAACAGCGCTTGAAATGTTGGCGATGTAACTGAGTTACAGACAGCACATATTTTAAAAGTTCATGCTTTAGAAACAGTGTTCCCAATTCATCAATCGCGTTAGAGCGAATTTGTGTTAACAAAATACGCGTTATAGCAGAATGACTTGTTGCTCAAAGAGGTACAATTTATCACTTAAGGTAAAATTTCTGAATGGGGATTCCCATCATAGCATCGGAGTCATGAGAAGAGCTTAATGCAGCATATTGTCCATGATTTCCAACAGGGAGTGAGCCCACTAGATCATGATATGGGCTCCCCGTGGTACCGGTTTCATACTGGAAGGGGAAAACATATCCTTTACTCCAAATCAAGACTTCACAAAACAAAAGCGATATAGGTTTGCTGTCATAACAAAAGATTCAAGGCGATTGGAAGTGGGATAAGCTTAAAAATTCAGTACAGTTCATACATAGTTGATTATGAACATTCATAGGTGAGCCTCCCTCTAGTGGGCTGAGTGCCTATCTTTATGGACATGTTTCAAGAAGATCTTCAAAGCTGCATCACCATGTAAGTTCCCAAAGAATCCTGCTACATTTACTGAAATGCTTTATCAGTGTTACAGAAGGAGCTGTGGAGAGATTGATGATCATAATTTTAAGTCTTAAGTTTGTAAGTCAGCTGGTTTACTGAGCTGTCCAGTTGCGCTGCAAAACGACAAACCCCACTACAGGAATTTGTTCATGTTACCGATGCCAGTTTAGCCCCTTGAGTTCATTTTCCCAAAGACATTTTTTTATGCAGCATTTTGCCAATACATAAAACTGCGTTAAATATCAGGGCATCCTCAATCAAGATTGATAGGGTAAAATGATTAGAATGGTTGACCTGTGGAAAAGTAAAGAAACAGAATTCATATTGATGTTGGGGCATTTTAAATATTCTTTTGCTTTTGGTATAGCATACAAAAGGTGAGAAAGATAGGGTAGGGACAGCAGCTAGACCCTGTGATGAAAAGCAATGTACTTAATGTTTGCAGTATATCTTCAATCCTGTATTCTGTTCTTCCACAGAAATCCTGAATGGCGGCATCTATATTGACCAGAACAAATTTCTCTGCTATGTCAACACCATTCATTGGCAAGATATCGTGCGTGACCCTCTCAGTACAGATATTATCATAGTTCCCACCAACACCACCATGGAGTGTAAGTAACAAACTTTCAAATTTCTGTTCAGATAGGACATCGAGACAAAGGTGTCTTTCACAAAGGTTCCATTTCATATCAAACAAACCTTTGAAATTATCTGAAATGATTGAGGAATGAGGTTATAGGGAACACTTGTTGAAGAATCACATGCTCACAGCAGCCTCATTTTCCACCCTCTAATGTTAACAGATGGAAATTCAATGTTCTTGGACCTAGTTTTGCTAACTGGCTCATTTTTCCTGTAAGTGCCAGGCCATGATGGGATTGCCCAATCGGGAATCAACACTGGTGTCCTCATGCTTGTGAGTGATTGAAGGCCATTTTAAAAAATTCTTTCATGGGATGTGAGCAGCTCTGACAAGGCCAGCATTTATTGCTCATCCTGGTCCTTGAGAAGGTGAAACATCGTGATCCACCTCAGTATTCACCTGAGCTTTTGTTCCAAATAATCTGTTTAATCTTGTTTTCAGGCATTGCCGAGCAATGGTATCCAATATATTAGCCAATTGTAGCATGTGACAATTCAAATGCTAAAGGCTGCATTTTGATTAGTTCGTGGGCATAAGAACTAGGAGCAGGAGTAGGCCATCTGGCCCTTCAAGCCTACTCTGCCATTCAATAAGATCATGGCTGGTCTCTTTGTGGCCTCAGCTCCACTGAAAAAATTTGCAATTGACACTGTCAATGGTGGCTCAGTGGTTAGCACTGCAGCCTCACATCGCCAGGGATCCAGGTTCAATTCCAGCATCAGGCAACTGTCTGTGTGGAGTTTGCACATTCTCCCCATGTCTGTGTGGGTGTGCTCCGGTTTCCTCCCACAGTCCAAAGATGTGTGGGTCAGGTGAATTGGCCATGCTAAATTGTCCATAGAGTTCGGTGCATTAGTCAGAGGGAAATGGGTCTGGGTGAGTTACTCTTCGGAGGGTCGGTGTGGACTTGTTGGGCCGAAGGGCCTGTTTCCACACTGTAGGTAATGTAATCTAAAAAAAAATGTAATCTTAAGATGTCAGTGTGAGAGGTACATTTATCTTTATTTTGATCTTTTTATGCATTTGCTGAAGTGAAGGTAATTTTTTTTTCATGATTGTACCTGATTTCCTGCCCTTGGTGCTATAACACGCATTTTGTTAATACAAATTCGGTCTAATGCGATTGATGAATTGGGGACACTGTTTCTAAAGCATAAACTTTTAAAATGTGCGTTGTCTGTAACTCGATTATATCACCAACGCTTTCAGCACAGTTTCTACAGCGCCATTTTTCTATAATGCGGGGTTGCACAAGAACCCAACCATCGTGTTATAGAAGAACTACCTGTATCCTTTTGGGCGGCACGGTGGCACAGTGGTTAGCACTGCTGCCTCACAGCGCCAGAGATCCGGGTTCATTTCCCGCCTCAGGCGACTCTCTGTGTGGAGTTTGCACGTTCTCCCCGTGTCTGCGTGGGTTTCCTCCGGGTGCTCCGGTTTCCTCCCACACTCCAAAGATGTGCAGGCCAGGTGAATTGGCCATGCTAAATTGCCCATAGTGTTAGGTAATGGGTAGATGTAGATGTAGGGGTATGGGTGGGTTGCGCTTCGGCGGGTGCGGTGTGGACTTGTTGGGCCGAAGGGCCTGTTTCCACACTGTAAGTAATCTAATCTATCCTGATTGACATCTGGTTGAGCCAGTCACCATTATCAGAGTAGACAGGCAGGAGGCTTGTATTATGTAAGCGCGTGAGACATATTTTTGATGATTACAATTCATCCTTAGGATGTGGATTCCACTGGCAAGGCATTTATTATCCATCTCCAGCTGCCTCTCAGGAGATGGTTGGTGAGCTGACTTCTTACACAATGCATAGTGCAAGTACATCCAATATTCCTGTTAGGTTTTGATCCAACAATACTGAAGGAATAATGATATTTTCCCAAGTCAGGATGATGTTTAACTTGAGTGAAAGCTTGAAGGGCAGTGGTACAAGTGGTACGTTTGGAAGCTACTGTCAAAGATGCCACGATGAATTGCCCCATCTTGTTCACTGGTGTGCTGGTGGTGCAGGGAATGAATGCTGAAAACGTTGCTTGGACAGTTGTTCAAAAAAAAGCCTGCTTTGTCTTTAATGATGCTGAATTTCTTGAGCGTTGTTTCAGCTGCACCCATCCATCATTTCCTCACTCGTGGTGGTGGAGGGTGGTGGAGACAGGAAGTGAGAGTACTCCAGTAGCCCGGACAGTTCAGTTTTATACTAAATATCCTGAGTTTGGCTAACTTGTTGGTTCCCATGCCTTGTCAGCCATTTTGGTTGACAACACTACATTTGACTGAATGGCTTGCATTTATTCATAGACGTATGTCACGTCTATCAGAAACATCCCAGGCGCTTCGTACACATCAAATTACTTTGAATTGGAGTGATTATTTTAAATATAGATAGTCATAGAGATGTACAGCACGGAAACAGTATCTTCAGTCCAACTCGTCCATTGCGACAAGATATCCCAACCCAATCTAGTCCCAATATGGCAGCACACAGCCATATCCCTCCAAGCCCTTCCTATTCATATACCCGTCCAGATGCCTTTGAAATGTTGCAATTGTACAGCCTCCACCACATCCTATGGCAGCTCATTCCATACACGTATCACCCTCTGCATGAAAATGTTGCCCCTTAGGCCTCTTTTATGTCGTTCTCCTCTCACCTTAAACCTATGCCCACTAGTTCTGGACTCCCCCATCCCAGGGAAAAGACCTAGTCTATTTATCCTATCCATGCCCCTCATGATTTTATCTCAGCCTCTGACACTCCAGAGAAAATAGCCCCACCTATTCAATCTCTCCCTTTCACTCAAATCCTCCAACCCTGGCAACATCCTTGTAAATGTCACAGATTCCGTAGTCCCATGACCAATGATTGGATGTATTATTTATCGACGTTAGTGTTGGTTGAGGGGAAAGCGTTGATCAGCAGAGGAAAACTAGGGCTGGCTCTTTTTCAAGCAGGGGGTTTTTGCTAATGAACACCACAACCAGTAGGTTTACCATCTTATTGCAATGTGGTCATCTATAACAGGATAGACTTTCTTCAATATTGCTACTGGTTATCTTCTTACAAAAACAGAGCTCAAACCCTGAAGTGGGTGGTTGTGAAATCGACTTTTATTTCGGCTGTTTGCTGCTGCTCTGAAATGAAGTTGAAAAAGAATTATTGCTTGTTGTTCACCCATACCTAATGCTAGGCTAAGGCCACATACACGCCCAAGAATTTGTTGTGTACATGGATACAAAGTGGCAGCTCACCATTCGATGAGACAACAGGAAGGATGCTGCAAGGTTGCTAGCTTTTCTTCTGTGTCAGGAAATGAATGGAATCTGTCGTGCTTCTGTAGAGCCTGGGATACCTTCTCTTAAGATGGATATTGTTGGAGAATGGAAGAATAATACAGGTATGCATGCAAAAAAAGAAGAAAGAGCATTGGTTCCTTCAAGGAGAAATTGATCCCATGTAGAGATGGTAATGGACTCGCCAAAATTGGCAGTGAGTGTTCAGAGAATTCTTGCAGAGAAAGAAATATTAATGATTAATCACAAGGTTGCAAAGCATGCTAATGAGTATCCCACTGAACCCTGCAAGGAAGGCTCCGTAAACATAATGCTTTCTGTCAGTCCAAATGCTTTCCTTTTTGTAAAGATTTCAAACAGGAGCCATTCCTGGGATCCCACTGAGCAGCAATGAGCAATGCAATAGGAATAACAGTCGGGGTCATTTCTCAGCTGGGAAGCCCAGTAAAACAAAGAGTGTAAGTGAGCCAATTTGGACCCAACTCCGCTTAATTGCCAGAAGCCCAATTTGTGTGCTGGTCCTTTGAGACTGGGCATAAATAGTTGAAATGAGACTGCTGTACACTTTCCTTTCAGAAAACAAAAAGGATCAGTGTATTTGAAGTAACATGGTGGGATAAAAGCCTCAAGTATGGACGGACTGTTTTGCTTTTCATGTCGGTTGTCTAATGCAGCCATCCAATGCCGTGAATATGAATTTGCTGCTGAGACTCCCGATAAGTAATTAGAGATCATTAATTAACACTCCATGATCTATGGTTACAGCTGTTATTGCTGAATAAGGCCTGCGAATTCCCCGCTGGGGTGAAATCATTTCACAACAGCTCTGACATATTAGTGAAACACAAGAGGCATATTTCATATTCAAGCCTTACCACAGGAAGGTCAAAGCCATTGGCTGCCTTGCTGTTCTGGAGCTGACTGCTGAAGTGTGCCCGTCCTAATGAACAGTGGATCCCTGTGAGAATATGACCAGCTATTATTAAAAATCGGGAATGCTGTTTACTAAACTTAGATGACATTTAGTGGGAATACATGGCAAATGCATTCTGATTCTCAAGAGGGTGACTTGCTTTTGGAAAGTCAAGAACAATTAAAATGTGACTGAATTTGTTCTCAATTCTGAGCCTTGTTCTTATTATCCTAATTTGTTCAAAGTGCTGAAGTGAAACATATTAAGTGCAGGATACAGAGTTTAAATAATTGGGACAGGTGAGAGATTATTTGAATTATGTGAATGTTCGAGTGCACCTAATACGGGGAACCGAATGAAATAGTCATTTTAGACTCGCGTCCAGATGACTGGGGACACACTCAAATTATTTTGAATCTGAACAAACATCCTCCCAACAACTTCACCTTCTAATTGGCCTTCACAGACCAGAAGTCCCATCTCCAATCACCCTTGAATTTCTCCGAATACTTATCCTTTTCACAGGATTGTACATTTAGTTATTGAAAATCTGTCTGATTTTATGGTTTTACAGGCAAATTGCCTGTGGCGCAATCTGTCAATTAAGGAATAGAAGATTTCTTGGCTTATTGTAGAAGGTAGAGCTGGACTGGAGGAAGACAGCTGAGAATGACCTTGCACTGGTCGTCCCTGCTAGCCAGAGACACTGGAATACCACATGGCAGTTGACAGAGAATTAGAGGCTGTAGTAGGCGCTAAGTCAGAAATTTCCACAAACTCTACCTGGCTGTTAAGGAAGAAGGGTAAAGTATTAAAGGTCACCGTATACGCACAAAGAAAGCAAGCTTTTATAAGTTTCTGTACAAAGAATGCTGTGTAGTGTGGAGTAGAAAAATATCATCAGACTTGACCAATGTTTCATAGCTCTGAAGATTGTCAGGTTCAAGGATTTTATGTCATCTGGAAAGATGGTCTGCGCAGTCCACCAGAGTGAAGAAGTGGACAGGGCTGGGGTGAGGTGGTAGGGAACTTGGGGGAAGGTTGGGAGCTTTCATTTCCTACAATGTGTGCTGAGAGTTTAAGAGAACATTGTTGGATATATTGACAATTAGAACAGTCAAGAGTGGGGGAAATATGCAAGAGCGTATGGATAGGCCGGCAGAATGGGGCGTTAGATGGCATATGCAGTTGAATGCATAGAGCAGGGCAAGGATGTGTGCCATGGCAAGATTTTGGAGGGGGTTTAGTGTGTATTGATGCATGTCCTTAAGATAGTGTTATGACATGATGGCAAACACCTCTGCTAATTAAACCAAACACACAGAGAAGTTCTCTCAACCCCCTTGGCTCATAAGTCTCATTCCTGATGAAGGGCTTATGCCCAAAATGCCAATTCTTCTGCTCCTTGGATGCTGCCTGGCCTGCTGTGCTTTTCCAGCACCACACTCTCAACTCGGATCTCCAGCATCTGCAGTCCTCACTTTCTCCCACACAAAAAAGTTCACCTCACCTTGTAATTGTTAAAGTACGAGTGACAGAGCACTACCCAAATTCCATTATTTACCAAACAAATATCAATTTAATCTTTAACTGTAAAAGTGAACATTAAACAACAATTTACAACTCTAAGCCTCCTTTCTCTTCAAGATTTGTTATCTACCTCCCACTCTATAACAATCTACTGATCCAATAAAGCCCCTTTTAATTTACAGCAACATAATGTTTTCAAACCCAGCAGCGGCTGTTGTCTGCAGTGTTGATCTTCTTCTGTTGTAGATCTCCCTGGGTCACCTTTGGTCTTCAGCTGCAATGATGTTTCATATGAAAAATGTACCCTTGACAGAAAGTGTTGTCGGGCAGTCTGATAATGGCAGGTGGTGCTCTTTCTCCTGCTAACTGTCCAAAATGCCTGCTCTTTATACCCCAAACATTGGACCATCTCATTGGTTCGATGTTGTCAAAACAGTACAATTCAAATTCGATTGGGTTTTGGTATCTTGGGGCATAATTTAAACTGATTGGTTAACTTTGAACTGCGGTGAAAACAACGCCGGTATCTCGTTTACAGTCAAATGTTGCATCTTCAAATTGTCCAGTACACTTTGTTCCTGCCAGTCAGTCACATGACAGGTGCTTGCCAGTGTTCATTCTCTCTTAAAGGTACAGTGCACACCTTCTACTTCACAACCATTGACTGCATGAATAGATTAAAATCATAAAAATAGGAACCCTTGGCTTTCTTCTAATGTAGAAAGGCAAGAAATTGAATTGGACACCAATTAGATCTGAGTAAGCTTTTCTACTCCATAGAGTTTAAGCATGTGAGTGGTTGGGGACTTGATAGAGTTTAGAACGATGAATGAGAATCTGATTGAAACTTACAAAATACTGAGAGGCCTGGATACAGTGGATGTGGAGAAGATGTTCCTACCAGTAAGGAGAGACCAGGGCCCTAGGACACATCCTCAAAGTGAAGGGACATCCCTTTAGAACTGAGTTGGGGAAGAATTTCTTCAGCCAGAAGGTGATGGATCTGTGGAACTCAATGCTGCAGCAGGCAATGGAGGTCAGGTCATTGGGTGTATTTAAAATAGAGAGAGAGAAGTTCTTGATCAATAAGGCGATCAAAGGTTACAGGGAGAAGGCAAGAGAATGGGATTGAGAAACATGTCAGCTATAATCAAATGATGGAGCAGACTTGATGGTTGAATGCCCTAATTTTGCTCTGTCTGTAGTGGTCTTATGGTTTTATTGTATTTACAAGTCATGGATAGGAAAGAAAAACAGCAAAGGCAGAAGGAATGTTTTACCAGAAAAGTATTGAGTATATTGAACATAGTCCTCGTGATGCATTGTGTGGGTTTGATTGAGATCCCTTATTCTACCAACTAAAACTATTGCCACTTTCGTTTTGTGGCTATCGGAAGGAGAGCCCATGCAAAAAGCGAACAAGAGTGAGTGAAGATGTCTTTGTTTCCTGTGAAGTACATTAAAATGGATTTTGAACAAGCAACTTATACATGCATGGTACAAATAAACAGATGGTGTGGAATGACAGCAAATTATACACAGGCGATGCCAGCCAGCCGCAGTTTGCAGAGATAATTACCTCAAATGAACTCTAATGCAGCAACAACGTGACACTTAAACAAGGCCCATGACAAGATGTGTAATTACAGCAGTAACCTTTTGAACCCATCAAACGACTGAGATATCATCTTAGAGAAATGAGGGGAAAAGAATGACCCTAAAGAGAACAAATCTCGACAAACCTCTGCAGTGAGCAACAGCTGAAAAAGAGCGTCCTAGGGTAGGCAAATACACTATAGATGGTCTGTGACCTTTTTAATGCTGAACCCCTGTGGCCTGCTTTTATCTGGCATAACTAGATATCCAAATCAAAGAATTGCTTAGCACAGAAGGGGGCCATTCGGCCCTTTGTGTCTGTTCTGGCTCTATGAAAGAGCTAGCTAATTAGTCTGGCTCCCAGAGCTCTTTCCCCAGAGGCCTGGTATAAAAGTGAGACAGATTAGACTCTGATGAACAGACTGTTATTGATACATCCTAAAGATGATGGGCATTTACAAACTGGGTGTTGCTTGGGAACAATTGCTACACGTCTGCTGTTTAGGCTTGGAGACTGAAAGACTGCGTTAAATCTTCGCTGAGAAAAAGCTTGCTCGAAAGTACAGGAGAGTTTATTTTTGCACGTCAACATGATGATTTGAAGTTTGGTTGATTGGCTTTGGTCAGAGTTTACAACCTTTATCCAATGATTTTGTGAAATCCGTAGATGTGCACCCTGTCCTGTGAAAACAGAAGAAATCGAGCCAGTTTAGTCAGCTTGCTCATTTTCTAGAGCCATGAATACTGTTGATAGAATGTACAGAGTAGCACGTATAGCCAGTTAAACTGTTCAATACAATCATGGCTGATCTTTTGTTTCAGCACGGTGGCTCAGTGGTTAGCACTGCTGCCTCACAGCGTCAGGGACCGGGGTTCGATTCCATCCTCGGGCAACTGTATGTGTGGAGTTTGCACATTCTCTCCGTATCTGTGTGGGTTTCCTCCTGGTGCTCTGGTTTCTTCCTACAAGCCAAAGATGTGCAGGTTAGGTGAATTGGCTGTGCTAAATTGCCCCATAGTGTTCAGGGATGTGTAGGTTAGGGGTAAATGTAGAGTAATAGGTGGCCTACTCTTCAGAGGGTCGGTGTGGACTTGTTAGGCTGTTTCCACACTGTAGGGACTCTAACAATATCTTTCAGAACTCCATTTCTGTGCCCAAACCACATGCCCCTAGAGTCCCATGGTCTTCAACAATCTCAAACTTGATCTACAACCGCAGCTCCCTGAGGTGGAGATTCCTTCCCTCACTCTTTTTCTCTTTTTGCATGGGCTATCCTGCCTGCCTGAAAACATTTCTCCTTGCTTCAGTCCTTTAGCGCCTCTTATTTTGGAGACCACGAGCCCTTGATTCTGGAAGCAACCAGTCAATATTGACCCTGCCAAACCGTCTGGTTGAATGAGGTGCTGCATTAGTAAGGCCGTTCTTCCAAGGATTTTTCTTTGGCAATGCACTGCAATAGGTAAAACAAAACAGAATTATACCGAGTGGCCCCACTCCAGTTTGTGTCAGGTGTCTAATTCTCAACAATATAATGCTTTGTTGTAATGGCCCTGGCAGCGAGGGGAAGATCAGTCTCAGTTTGCTCTCCCCACAAATTTTGCAATGATGGGGCCCTCTCTTGCTATTCTGACTTAAGCAGCCTAGACGTTTTCAACTGCTTGGTGTGCAGGGCCCTTGCACACAGATTGAGAGAGGTTCCCACACTCAGGAGAGCCACCGGTCTGCTGGTGTGTCTGTGGAATCAGATCCCAAATCCAGCCAACAGATTCAAGAGAGTGAAATGCTAACAAACATTCCAGCACTGGTTAGCACGTTGCCCGAAGCACTATTTGGACGAGTAAAGCCGTGCTCCGACATGATCCGGACCGGTTACCGTCAAACCGAATGCCGGGTTTCAGAACGATGATGAAGATTTATCACCGGCTCCTCTCCCTCTTCCTGCTGACAGTCACCTCCTTGGGCTCCTGCCTTTAAACCACCGTCCAATGTCTCGCTCTGCAGAAGATGCTATAACATCGCGCGCCATAGTCTATCTACTTGTGGTTTTTAACGATTGAGGTTTTATTGGATTCCGAAACCATTTAAACACATGTTGCGTAGCTCCGTGAGGACGTGGTTCAGGGTTAATCTCCACATTAAGTTAATCATTTGGAAATCAATGAATGTGATCTGATCAGATATACAGGTGCTAATCTCTTGCTGGGATTTTAAAAACAACATCACAACATACAGGCTGTCTGTAGTGTGGAGAATCTTTGATCCTTCATTTTCAACTTGGAAAAAATACAGATCCCAAAAAAGCAGACATTAGGGAAATAACATGTATATATTTTGCACCTTTTGTGTAATCAGGATATCACTAAGTGGTTCATAGTATAACAGAGACTATATAGCGCAGAGGCCATTCAGCCTTGCTTATCCTTCTGTTGCTTCATGGGTGTATATAGGCTTAAATTCCAGGGAGCGCTGGGGGAGCTCTGCACAACTGGAGGTGACTTCTCCCAGTGGAAGTGTTAAACAAAGGCTCCATTTGCTGTCTCAGGAAGATCCCATGACGATATCTTAAAGAAGGGCAGGGGAGTAATCCCTGGTGCCCTTACCCACTATTTAGTCCTCTGTCAAAATCACAAAAGGCAAGCTACCTGCTCATTTGTCATTTTGCTGTTTGTGGGAGCTTGCTGTGTAGAATTAGCTGCATTGTTTTATATTACAACTACGACTACCCTTCACTAATATTTATTGGCTGTAAAACATCAATGACATCCTGCGACTGTAAAATCTAATGTGTATCTGAAATTTTTTCAAGTCTATTATTATGACTTGACTGAACTACTCCCAAAGGTAGAGAGTTCCATATTCTAACTACTCTCCGGCTAAAGGTGGTTTTCCTAAATTCCTTATTGAATTTATTAGTCACTATCTTATATTAATATTGTTGAGTCCCCCAAGTGGAAACAACTTGCTTACAGATATCTAATCTGTCAATCTATTCAGAGTTTTATATATCTCTCTCAGTCCTTTGTTCTGGAGAAAAGAGCCTTAGCTTGTTCGGTTTTTTTTCTGACCTGTGTAAGATTTCCATTTATGAGCATGTCTGAAAGCATTTTCTCCTGCTTTATCCTTTGTATAGCATCAAGACAATAAGAAGCATTGTGAGGCAAACCCTCTATTCAAGAAGAATGTTCAATACCATCTTCTCAGAAACAAAGTATGATCTGTTAAGATCACGGTGGTACAACGGTTAGCACTACAGCCTCACAGCGCAAGAGACCCGGGTTCAATTCTAACCTTGGTTGACTATCTGTGTGAAGTTTGCACATTCTCCTTGTGTCTCCTTGGGTTTCCGCTGGATGCTTCGCTTCCCTCTCACAGTCCAAAAAATGTACAGGTTAGGTAGCTTGGTCATGCTAAAATGTCCCATGTTCTCCAGGGATGTGTAGTCTCGACGGATTAGCCATGGGAAATGTTGGCTTACAGGGTTGGGGGCTGGTGGGTCTTGGTGGGATGCTTTTCAGTTGGATGGTGTGGACTTGATGGGTTGAGTGGCCTCCATCTGCACTGTAGGGATTCTATGATTCTAAGACAGACAGTAAATACTTACCTTATCAGCAATATCCACATCCTATCTAGAATTCCTACAGTGTGGAAACAGGCTGTTCGACCCAATGAGTCCACATCGACCATCCAAAGAGTAACCCACCCAGACCCTATTATCCTATATTTACCCCTGACTAATGCACCTAACCTATACATCCCTGAACACTACGGGTAATTTAGCATGGCAAATTCACCTAACCTACACATCTTTGGACTGTGGGAGGGAACCGGAGCACCTGGAGGAAACCCACGCAGACACGGGGAGAATGTGCAAACTCCGCACAGACAGTCGCCCGAGACTGGAATCGAACCTGGCGCTGTGAGGCAGCAGCATAACTATGCTGCCACTGGGAATTAATAATAATCGAAGGCAAATTTGAAATGTCTTCACCGTTGTAAGGTAGGCCAGTATTAGACTATACTAACTTGGCGTAATTGTGGTTACTGTGTACAGGTGGAAGATGCCACAAGTCTTGCAATGGCAGATGCTGGGGACCATCGGAGGATCAGTGTCAGACCCGTGAGTATCTTTAATGAAGTACTGTATATTTCCAAGATACATTTAGTTCGTGGGCCTATGGATATCCTTTCATCATACACCCTTGACTTTTAATCATGGGTTGAATATTTCTTGTTCAATGCAATTGCAAGAACAGCCTTTAGTTTAATTGAACCAACGCATAAAATCAGGCCATTTGACAGAAATGATTAACACACGTTTGTATACTGTGTAACCAAACTGACCGGTCAGATGTATGCATCCCATTGACGATGAACAAGAGCTTTATCAAAAGCAAATAATCTCTTTTTCGGGCGAATGCAAAACACTGTAGATGTTGCAAATCTGAAGTAAGAGTGGAAATGACAAGTCCGACAGCAACTTGGAGAGAAAAACTGAGCTAATGTTTCAGATCGGTGACTCAGTTTTGCTGGATGTGTTCCCTGTTTTTTTCTTACTACTGACCAGCTGAGTTTTTTTTATATTCTGAGAGTGTGCTTTGTAATTTGCCATTTTTAGTTCTGCAGCCTCAATTGGTGTAAACACTGAACAAGTGGTGAAGACTGGGTGATCAGAGGTAGACATTGTGTGTGTATATAAGGATTTTATGAATTATTTTCTCAAAGAGCTTGGGTTAGCCAAAATGAATGAAATCAAATCAAGCCGAGCATTCACTCAAATGGGCAACATTTTTCAGTCGATCTAATAGTTGAAACGACTCTGACTCTCAGAGATGTGCAGTGACTGTTAAAATAACTCGCAAGAATTTAACTAATGATCCAAAAATAGAATCTTGGAAATGACTGTTACATTAGTGTGTGAAGGCTGTGTTTGTGCAACTGTACGTTATCTGCTCTCTTAAGAGAGGTAGGTATATTTTATTATTTTAAGATGCTTACTTTAAATTTATCTATTAAAATAGTCGATTTAATTCAGTTAGTACTGGCTATCCATGCACATACACATCACCAAGCTGGACATTTCAATCTTTGGCTGTTTGGTCTGAAAAAATATAAACTACTTGCATGTATCTTATTGTGAAGCATACCTTCAGCATATTTGAATCATGTACAATCTGCCTGACCGTCTCCCAGGCAGACATGGGTACTGCAGATGCTGGAAATCAGAGTCTAGATTAGAGTGGTGCTGGAAAAGCACAGCAGGTCAGGCAGCATCCAAGGAGCAGGAAAATCGACGTTTCGGGCAAAAGCCCTTCATCAGGAATCGTAGCATTTCACGAGGGATGGAGGGACAGCTAACGCGGTGGTCTCGGTGTCAAATATTTGCCCTTCATATGTTCTGCACCCTTTGTTAGAAAGGAATTCCTTCACTCTTTGCTGTTGCTTTATGAGTTGCTGCACTGCTCTGACAAAGGCAGGGAAAGCTGATTTGACATCAAAGTGGCGAAAAAGCAAATTTATCCCCCCACTGCACCCTCCCCTGTCCTGATATCAGGATTTTTGGTGAGCGTTCCTGTCAATTGATTTACAGTTCTTTTCCCCTCTTTTAACCGGACCATGGAGATACTTGCTGCATGTAAGCTCCCTCCGCAGTCACTGGAACCCTTAAACTCACAGCTTACACTCGGGGATTATTTGGCTGGGAAAGGAGGCATTCAACCAAGACACCATCCATAAATACCGCATGCCTGCCTGTCAATCAGAGAAAAGGCTGGTCGAATTGAATTGAACTGAATTGAATTTATTGTCACGCGTACTGAGGCACAGTGAAAACATTTGTCTTGCGAGCAATACAGGCAGATCACAGAGTTAAATAACATAGATAAGTAAATAATAGGTAAACAGCAGCAAAAACAAAAACTCAGGTACAGGCGAATGTTAAGAGTTTGAGAGTCCATTCAGTATTCTAACAACAGTAAAGTAGAAACTGTTTCCAAACCGGCTGGTGGGTGTGTTCAGGATTCTGTACCTTCTCTCCGATGGTAGAGGTTGTAGAAAAACATTGCCAGGGTGGGATGGATCTTTGAGAATGCTGGCGGCCTTTCCTTGACAGCGGGTCTGGTAGATGGATTCTATCCTGGTCGATGTCAGCCGGGTAAAGAAGCAGGTTTAAAATTTGGCGTTGAGCGAAAGCCACGCTTGTTCCGCTCTGCCAGGACATTGTCTGGTGAGAGACAGCAACTGCCCCAGGCAGGTATCTCCTGAGATGGTTTCTGTGTGACTGGAGACACGTCATTTATAGCAGAAGCCTACCTCTGAAAGCACAGATCTCAGAAGATGCGCTACCCAGATAGAAACAGGATGTGATACGTCCCAATCCCCTTCACAAGCATGTTCAGGAGATAACGTTCTGTTAAATGCTTCAAGAAAGTGGTGAGTTTCAATTACCATATATAGTTTCTCAGTCTGTTCACACAGCAAGTCCAATGCCACCCATTCCTCACTGCAGGTAGGATCAGGCATGTTTGCCCAACTTCCTTTTGTTACTTGGCTGTGAAGCAGTCTGATTTTGCCTGAAGATTTCCCTTTCGGATTTAGTGTATTACCACCTCTTGCACTCCACCCCCACAATAGTATTGCAGTCAGTTATGTACAGGGAATTACCTGCATGCTTCCAAACTTCACCATATCTCAACAAAACATCAACGTACCACACCTCTGCACCAACACATAGATTCATGAACTCATAAAGATGCACAGCACAGAAACAGACCCTTCGGTCCAACTTGTCCATGCCGACCAGATATCCCAACCCAATCTTGTCCCAACTGCCAGCACCCGGCCCATATCCCTCCTAACTCTTGCTATTCATATACTCATCCAGATGCCTTTAAATGTTGCAATTGTACTAGCCTCCACCTGGCAGCTCATTCCGTACACGTACCACCCTCTGCGTGAAAAAGTTGCCCCTTAGTTCTCTTTTATATCTTTCCCTCTCACCCTAAACCTATGCCCTCTAGTTCTGGACTCCCCCACCCCCAGGGAAAAGACTTTGTCTATTTACCCTATCCATGCCCCTCATAATTTTGTAAACCTCTATAAGGTCACCCCTCAGCCTCCGATGCTCCAGGGAAAACAGCCCCAGCCTGTTCAGTCTCTCCCTATACTCAAATCCTCCAACCCTGGCAACATCCTTATAAATGCTTTCTGAACCTTTTCAAGTTTCACAACATCTTTCCGATAGGAAGGAGACCAGAATTGCACGCAATATTCGAACAGCAGCCTAACCAATATCCTGTACATCTGCAACATGACCTCCCAACTCCTGTAGTCAATATTCTGCCCAATAAAGGAAAGCATACCAAATGCCTTCTTCACTCTCCTATCTACCTGCGACTCCACTTTCAAGGAGCTATGAACCTGCACTCCAAGGTCTTTTTGTTCAGCAACACTCCCTAGGAAGTTTAGTGTATAAGTCCTGCTAAGATTTGCTTTCCCAAAATGCAGCATCTCTCATTTATCTGAATTAACCTCCATCTGCCACTCCTCAGCCCATTGGCCCATCTGATCAAGATCCTGTTGTAATCTGAGGTAACCTTCGCTGTCCATTGCACCTCCAATTTTGGTGTCATCCTACTTACTAACTATACCTCTTATGCTCACATCCAAATCATTTATATAAATGACAAAAAGTAGAGGACCCAGCACCGATCCTTGTGGCACTCCACTGGTCACAGGCCTCCAGTCTGAAAAACAACCCTCCACCACCACGTTTGAGCCAGTTCTGTATCCAAATGGCTACTTCTCTCTGTGTTCCATGAGATCTAACCTTGCTAACCAGTCTCCCATGGAGAACCTTGTTGAATGCCTTACTGAAGTCCATATGGATCACATCTACTGCTCTGCCCGAATCAATCCTCTTTATTACTTCTTCAAAAAACTCAATGAAGTTTGTGAGACATAATTTCCCATGCACAAAACCATGTTGACTATCCGAATCAGTCCTTGCCTTTCCAAATAGATGTACATCCTGTCCCTCAGGATTCACTCCAACAATGTGCCCACCACTGCCGACAAACTCACTGGTCTATAGTTCCCTGGCTTGTCCTTACCGCCCTTCTTAAACAGTGGCACCACATTAGCCACCCTCCAGTCTTCCGGCACCTCACCTGTGACTATCGATGATATAAATATCTCAGCAAGAGGCCTAGCAATCACTTCTCTAGCTTCCCACAAAGTTCTCGGGTACACCTGATCATGTCCTGGGGATTTATCCACCTTTATGTGCTTCAAGACATCCAACACTTCCTCCTCTGTCATATGGACATTTTTCAAGATGTCACCATCCATTTCCCTATAGTCTATATCTTTCATGTCCTTTTCCACAGTAAATACTGATGCAAAATATTCATTTAGTATCTCCCCCATTTTCTGCGGCTCGACACAAAGGCCACCTTGCTGATCTTTGAGGGCCCCTATTCTCTCCCTAGTTACCCTTTTCTCCTTAATGTATTTGTAAAATACCTTTGGATTCTCCTTAACTCTGTTTGCCAAAGCTATCTCATGTTTCTTTTTTGTCCTCCTGATTTCCCTGTTAAATATACTCCTACTTTCTTTATACTCTTGTAAGGATTCACTCGATCTATCCTGTCTATACCTGACTTATGCTTCCTTCTTTTTCTTAACCAAACCCTCAATTTCTTTAGTCATCTAGCATTCCCCATACCTACCAGCCTTTCCTTTCACCCTGACAGGATTATATTTTTTTCTGGATTCTCGTTATCTTATTTCTGAAGGCTTCCCATTTTCCAGCCGTCCCTTTACCTGTGAACATCTGCCCCCATTCAGACTTTGAAAGTTCTTGCCTAATACCATCAAAATTGGCCTTTCTCCCATTTAGAACTTCAACTTTTAGATCTGGTCTATCCTTTTCCATCACTATTTTAAAACTAATAGAATTATGGTCACTGGCCCCAAAGTGCTCGCCCACTGACACCTCAGTCTCCTGCCCTGCCTTATTTCCCAAGAGTGGGTCAAGTTTCGCACCTTCTCTAGTAGGTACATCCACATACTGAATCAGAAAATTGTCTTGTACACACTTAAGAAATTCCTCTCCATCTAAACCTTTAACACTATGGCAGTCCCAGTCTATGTTTGGAAAGTTAAAATCCCCTACCATAACCATCTTATTATTCTTACAGATAACTGAGATCTCCTTACATGTTTCTCAATTTCCCTCTGACTATTGGGGGGTCTATAATACAATCCCAATAAGGTGATCATCCCTTTCTTATTTCTCAGTTCCACCCAAATAACTTCCCTGGATGTATTTCTGGGAATATCCTCCCTCAGCACAGCTGTAATGCTATCCCTTATCAAAAATGCCACTCCCCCTCCTCTCTTGCCTCCCTTTCTATCCTTCCTGTAGCATCTATATCCTGGAACATTAAGTTGCCAGTCCTGCCCATCCCTGAGCCATGTTTCTGTAATTGCTATGATATCCCAGTCCCATGTTCTGAACCATACCCTGAGTTCATCTGCCTTCCCAGTTAGGCCCCTTGCATTGAAATAAATGTAGTTTAAGTTATTAGTCCTACCTTGTCCCTGCCTGCCCTGACTATTTGACTCGCTTCTGTTCTCAACTGTACCCTTCTCAGATCAATCTCTTTCCTCACTATCTCCCTGGGTCCCACCACCCACCCCCCCTCCCCACCTTACTAGTTTAAATCCTCCCAAGCAGTTCTAGCAAATCTCTCTGCCAGTATATTAGTCCCCTTCCAATTTAGGTGCAATCCGTCCTTCTTGTACAGGTCACTTCTACCCCAAAAGAAATTCCAATGATGCAAAAATATGAATCTTCTCCTATACATCAGCTCCTCAGTCATGCATTCATCTGCTCTAGACTCCTACTCTTGTCCTCACTAGCTCATAGCACTGGGAGTAATCCAGATATTACTACTCACGAGGACCTCCTTTTTAAATTCATGCCTAACTCTCTATAATCTCCCTTCAGAGTCTCAACTTTTCCCCTTCCTATATCGTTGGTTCCAATGTGCACAATGACCTCCTGCTGGCCCCTCTCCCCCTTACGAACATTCTGCACCCTCTCTGAGACATTCTTGATCCTGGCACCAGGGAAGCAACACACCATTCTGATTTTTCACTGCTGGCCACAGAAACATCTGTCTGTACCTCGGACTCCCCTAACACATTTGATCTCTTGGAACCGGACGCACCTCGCATTGCATTAGAACCAGTCTCAAGTCCAATGCCATCCATTCCTCACTGCAGGTAGGATCAGGCATGTTTGCCCAACTTCCTTTTGTTACTTGGATGTGAAGTAATCTTATTTTACGTGAAGATTTCCCTTTTGGATTTAGTGTATTCCCACCTCTTGCACTCCACCCCCACAATAGTATTGCAGTCAGTAATGTACAGGGAATTACCTGAACACTTCCAAACTTCACCACACCTCAACAAAGCATCAACATTACCACACCTCTGCGCCAACCTGTCAGCATTGAATTAAAACAAATTGAAATTCAGATCACAGCAGAAAAGAAATAATTTATATTTGCGTAATGTCTTTCAAAGCAATATGATATCCCTGACCATGCCGATTCTAAAGTAGAGAAACAAATGTTAATTAGCTAATTGACCAGTGAATTCCCAGGCTTTTCTTGAAAAAGCGCCACAATTTTTTTTAAATCAGAGGGCTCAAGTTTAATATCTCATCTGAAGGATGGAATCTCTGACATTACAGCACTTGCTCGCTCCTGCATTGAAATATCAGCCTAGTCTCTGTGCTTGAGTTCAGAACTGACGCTTCAATCCATAGCCATATGATTTAGTAGTGAGACTGTTCCCCAATGAGCTGAGGGTGAGTCCACACAGAGACAACAGGCTTAAGAGCCTCCTTTAGTGCTGTAACAATTCTGTAAGTAGACAAGCAGGAGGCTGGAAGAACACAGCAAGCCAGACCACATCAGGGGGTGGAGAAGTCCCTTCTTCAAGAATGGAGGTATAACCCTTCTTCAGGAATGGAGGTGGGAGTAGGGGGAGCTGCAGATATAGAGGGGCAAGGGGAAGGGTTATAGGTGGGGAGAGGGGCGGAGTGGTGAGGTGGTGATAGGTGAATACAGGTGGTGTGTACAACCTGGTTGGTCGACGGGAAGAATGAATCTGGTTGGTAGTTGGAGGGAAGGATCGGTCAGAGGAATGGAAGGGAGGGGGAAGGGCTGGAGAGGGAGTCGGGGATGGGTGGGATGGTTATTTGAAATTGGAGAACTCAATATTGAGTCCTCCGGGCTGTAGGGTACCTAGGAGGAAGATGTGGTGTTGTTCCTTCAACTTGCAGTCCGGACGCTGTGGCAATGGAGGAGGCCCAGGATGGTCATGTCAGCGAGGGAGTGGGAAGGGAAATTAAAATGGGCGGAGACCTGGAGGTCAGGCTGGCCCTTTCAGGCCCGGCTGAGATGCTCAGCAAAACGTGCCCTTAGTTTCGTTTGGTCTCACTGATGAAGAGCACACTAGGAGCACTGGATACAGTAAACAAAGTTGGAGGCGAGGAGGTGAACCTCTGTCTCACCTGAAAGGACTGTTTGGGGCCCTGGATGGAAGTGAGGGGGTGGTGTGCTGGCAGATTTTGCATCTTTTTATGGTTGGGGCGGCGGGGTGTAGTTGGTGGGGAGATTGGAGTGAACCATGGACTGGTGAAAGGAACGGTCCTTGAGAAGGCAGAGAGGGGGTGGGGGGGATGAAGATGTTCTTGGTGACGGGGCCTAGTTGGACTTGGCTGATATGTTTAAGGATGATGTGTTGGATGCGTAAATGAGTGGGGTGGAAAGTGAGGACAAGGGGGGACCTGTCTTTATTATGTTTGGAGGGGGTGAGGTTTAGTGCAGTGGAGCAGGAGGAGGTGCAGTAGAACAGAGGGGGAGAAAAGGTAATTTAAAATAGGTGAACATGTGGGATGCTTGGGAATGGAACATCTCCTCGTCAGAGCAGATGCGGCGGAGATGGAGGAATTGGGAAAATGGGATGGAGTTTTTGCAGGATACAGGGTGGGAGGAGGTATAATCCAGGTAGTTGTGGGAGTCTGATGGTTTGTAGTAAATGTCAGTCCATAAACTGTTGTCGGAGGTGGAATTGGAGAGGTCAAGAAGGGGGAAGGAGTCGTCTGAGATAGAACAAGTGAATTTAAAAGCGGGATGGAAGTTGTGGACAAAGGCAATGAACTGATCCAGTTCAGCCTGGGTGCAGGATTCATAGAATCCCTATAGTATGGAAGCAGGCCCTTCAGCCCTATAAGTTCACACTGACCCTCCGAAGAGTATCCCACCAAACCCAATCCTTTACATTTACCCCCAACCTACACATCCCTGAATACTATGGGCAATTTAGCATGACCAGTTCACCTAAGGTGCACATCTTTGGATTGTGAGAGGAAACCCGAGCACCCGGAGGAAACCCACACAGACACGGGGAGAATGTGCAAACTCCACAGAGACAGACGAGTGAAGCTAGAATCAAACCCAGGTCCCTTGTGCTGTGAGGCTTCAGTGCTAACTACTGGGCCACCGTGCTGCCCTAATTAGATTACATTCCCTACAGTGTGGAAACAGGCCCTTTGGCCCAACAAGCCCAACACCGACCCTCCGAAGAGTAACCCACCCAGACCCATTCCCCAACCCTATATTTACCTCTGACAAATGCACCTAACACTATGGGCAATTTAGCATGGCCAATTCACCTGACCTGCCCATCTTTGGATTGTGGGAGGAAACTGGTGAACCTGGAGGAATGCCTCACAGATACAGGGAGAATGTATAAACTCCACACAAACAGTCGCCCGAGGAAGGAATCAAACCTGGGTCGCTGGTGCTGTGAGGTGGCAGTGTTAACCATTGAGCCATCGTGCCACCACTGATGCAGCATTGATGCAGTCATCGATGTAATGGCAGGAGAATTGAAGAGGGATTGTTCGACGTGACTGACAAACAGGCAGGCTTAGCTGGGGCTCATGCGAGGGCCCATGGCCATCCCCTGAATTTGGAGGAAATGGGAAGAGTTCAAAGAAAAGTTACTGAGGGTGAGGACTAATTTGGCGAGGCAGAGGAGGGTATCGGTGGAGGTGGACTGGATGGACTGTTGGAGAGGAAGAAGCTGAGGGCTTGCTGGCCATCATTATGTGGTATGGACATGTATAAGGACTGCACGTCCATAGTGAAGATGAAGCGCTGGGGTCGGGGAGCTGGAAGTTTCCATAGAGATGGAGGGCATGGTTGGTGTCCCAGGTGTAGGGAGGGAAGTGTTTCAGCCAAGGGGGAGAGAATGGAGTTGAGGGTGGAAGAAATGAGTACTGTGAGGTAGGAACATACGGAGATGATGAATCGGCCTGGGTAGTTGAACTTGTGGATCTTAGGGAGCTGGTAGAACCAGGCAATATGGGGCTGGGGGACTATGAGGTTGAAGGCAGTGGAGGGGAGATCACCAGAGGTGATGAGGTCACAGACAGTGTGGGTGACGCTGGCCTGATGGGCCGAGGCAGAGTCGTGGTCAAGCAGAAGGGAGCATATGGAGTCAGAGAGCTCATGTCAGAGGCTGAACCACCTTTTCATTTCCATCTCGGGTGACAGTTACAGACAGACATTTACTACAAACCCACAGACTCCCATAACTATCTGGACCACACTCCTTCCACACCATTTCCTACAAAAGCTCAATCTCGTTTTCCCAATTCTTCTGTGTCCATCGCATCTGCTCTGATGAGGAGATGTGCCCTTCCCAAGTATCCCCGAATATTTTAAATAACATGCTTTTCCCCCCTCTGTCATCCAGACTGCCCTCCATCACACCTATTCCATTCCCCACTTTGTGGCTCTAAATCCTTCCCCCTCCAAACATAATAAAGGCAGGTTTTCCCTTGTTCCTATTTCCAACCCCACCAGTTTCCGCATCCAACATATCATCACTAAACACTTCTGCTAACTCTGACTAGACCCCACCACCGAGAACATCTTCCCCTCCCCACCCCTCTCTGCCTTCTGCAAGGACCGTTCCCTTCGACAGTCCTTGGTTTATGCCACTCTCCCACTAACTCACCCCAAACCCCAGGTACCTTCCCCTGCAACCGGAAAAGATGCAAAGTCGGCTAGCACACCACCTCCCTCACCTCCATCCAGGGCCCCAAACCTTTTGGTCACCGCCCAATCCAATTCCCCTTCCCACTTCCTCTTTGACATATCCATCCTCGGCCTCCTCCATTGCCACAATGAATCAGACCGTAAGTTGGAGGAACAATCCCTCATTTTCCTCCTGAGCAGCCTACAGCCTGGAGGACTCAACACAGAGTTCTCCAATTTCCAGTAAACTTTCCACCCATCCCCCAACCCCGACTCCCTTTCCAGCCCCTCCCTTCCATCCCTCCAACTGACCCTTCCCTCCAACTACCAACCGGATTCATTCCTCCCATCGACCAACCAGGTCGTATTCTCTACCCATAACCACCTATCACCACCTCACCATTCTGCCCCTCTCCCCACCCATAACCCTTCCTCCCCCACCCCGCTTTGTGTGCAGCTCCCCCTAACCGCCCCCCCTTCCATTCCTCAAGCAGAGTTAGACCCAAAATGTCGGCTTCTCCACCTCCTGATGCTGCCTGGCTTGCTACGTTCTTCCAGCCTACTGCCTGTCGACTTCAGATTTTGTCATCTGCAGTTTTTTTGTCTGTAACAATTCTGTGAAGCAGACAGCATTGCCCTTATTCAGTCCTCCTTGTTTTCTGCTAAGTGTAGAGTTCCGGATGACAAGGGTCTACAATTTTCAGCGACATCTATTATTAATCTTCATAACTAGACTTGGTCAGAGCACAGAGAGCTAAGAAATAAATAAAGGATAAAACGTTCTCTGGTGAGCGTGGGAAACCTTGGCTGCCAGTGTGTGTGTGTGTCATAATGGGCAGGACCATTGCAGCCACTAGGCAAATTCGGCTGAGTGGTCAAATTTGAGGGGAGCAAAAAACTGAATGAAGTATTCATGAGACTGCATAAGCGAACAAACAGACTTTAGCAGTGGGAATGAATGAACTGGACCTACACTGGTATACACACACACACACACACAGATTTCCATACTTTTACAATGTTTTACAATATTATATTCCTCATTCTGCTTATGTTACAATTTTATGCAATTGCACATCTGCATGAATATTCTAAAATTGTAAACCTGTGAATAATATCAAAGGGTATAATTCCATCTCTCCCACTCTATCACTCTGATCATTGATGGTGTAAATTCTCTCCAATATCGTTCAGTAATTATTACAGAAATGATTTAGAGATGCCAGAGTTGGACCAGGGTGTACAAAGTTAAAAACCACACAACACCAGATTATAGTTCAACAGGTTTAATTGGAAACATCAGCTTTCAGAACGCTGCTCCTTCATCAGCAGCACTCCAAAAGTGCTTCCAAATAAATCTGTTGGACTATAACCTGGTGTTGTGTGATTTTTAGCTTTATTACAGAAATACAGTAGTACATCATGTAAGCCACATTGCACATTATAATGTGTATTTCTGCACGTCATCCTAAAAAAAAATGGGGGACAATGCGCATGTATAATCTACATCATACACCTGCAATTATAAATGGAGAAGTGTGTGTGTGTGTGTGTGTGTAGTGAGGAGAGGGTGGTGCAAAATTTGCCCAGTGTCCCTAAATACGTTTGCACCATCAGGGTAATGCTTTGTGGTCAAGACTAGATGCAAGTTGGAATTTTTTTCTGTAAGAGCGCAGAAATATATAAGGTATTTGGAGCAAGACAATCTCAGTTGGGAATAATCCTGCCCTCCTCTTGTAGCTCAACCCTACCTGCGTCTCATCCTTCACCACTTCACAATCCTCAAAGTATCCATGTCCACACGTATATCTAATTGGATCCTGTGAGCATTTGCTTGAAATCTGAATTCTGTATCTTTATATTGTTCTTCATGGTTTGGGTAAGCAACCCAATCTCACTCCTCTTCTTGCCTCTCAAGTTCTTCAGAAGCAAACCTATTAGATTAACTCTGGAGGACTCCCAGTCCAGAGATAAACCTTAAGCTTTGCGCAACTAGTGGTAAGCATACGCTTGGTTGATGAAAGAATGAGCAGTGGAAGAGGAGGATTGTTTCGGAGGGTGATAAAGACTCTCTAAAACTGGCAGTTACCATTTTTCTAATCTTAGATGATATAATCCAGAAGCATAGAGATCCAGTTCAACAATGCTTCAATGATGAAAGCTCTCCTCCTTCCAATGTCTCTCTGTCCCTATCTCTGTAACCTTGTACTCTCCAACCTTCGTATGCTTTCAAACCTAGTGAAGTGAATGTTTTCTATTTTCATTGCTACTGCAGTGGCTGCATGCCCCTACACATGCCCCTGTGTAGTTTCTAAATTCTGGAATTCCCTCCCCTCAGCTTTCCGTTGACTGATCCTTATCAACCATCTCCTCATCTGACACTTCGGCCAGCTATCTTAACATCTCTTTCTGCAGCTCGGTATCAACTTTCTGTTTGATGGCAGTCCCGGAATGTTTGCATGATGTTGAAGGCACTATATGAATGCAAGTTGTTGATGGTGGTATCATCTACCTGTATGATTTCAGCCACCACTGTTAGTGCGTGCCATGAGTTTCTCGGTGCAAGGTGTGATACTGTTAGCTTGGTGCATGCATATGCTTGCTCAGCAGGGTTCCCGGCACATTTGTGATTTTTTTTTGTCTAATTAAAGTTGGTAATGTCAGGAAAAAAAAATACAATAAAAATGTCCTAGACTAATAGCTATAGATTTCAGTTGTGTTTTAAAACGAGGAATTGTTACAACTGTTATGCATTTTGCTCCAGGTCTGATGATATTCACGCCATTGTGACTGATTGTTATTTAACCAGTCAGTCAATGGAGCTGATTGCTAGTGCTGCAACCGATACCCAAGTCATTGAAGCAAAGAGCTGGATCAATGGGGAGCAGCACTTCACTATCACCATAAGGAAGCTGTTTGATTGAAACCTTTGTGTTTCTATGGTAATATGTATGTTCAGCAGTTACATTGATTTTTGTTATTTTCCATTATGACCTTTTATGCTTATGGACATTTGAAAACTCGCACAGGTTACCTGGGGATCATACAGCGCTGCTTTCTGACGAACCCGCTGCATATTGTCCTGATGTTAATGTGAACGCTGATATTTTAGGCGATCAATTTTCCTGTAATCATAAAATGCACCAAATGTGAGCTTTCAGATTGGGAAATGTCACTGATTGATCACTTCAGGCTGTTTGACGAAGTCGAGGCCTCACACCGGAGTCTGAAAAATAAGCTGCCTCTCAGTGGGAGTAGCATCATAATTACTTTCCCCTCTTCTTGAGTTGGAGGATTGGACTGATACTCTCTCACCCTCTCCTAAAGACAGGCTGAATGAAATAGCAATCGAAGGGGGGAGAGGAGTCAGAGAAAATTTGGTGTATTCTTGTCAACCTCTCTGGCCAGAGAACAAAATTGAACCGGTAACCATTACCTCTAAAGACTAATTGAACTAAAACATGTGTCACCTCGTAGATTAGCAGCATGTATCCAGAATTGTCCCTGCATTTTTTTCTACATTCTAATACATCCAACACCTTCTCTACTGTGTTATGGACTGTTCCCAAAATGTCATCATTAACTTCCCCAAGTTCTCAGGTCTTCATGTCTTTCTCCACGGTAAACACAGAGGAAAACTATTCAGTGGGGAGTTCGTCCATCTCCTGCAGTTCCACACGTACATGCCCACTTTGGTCCTTGAGGGGTCCTATTCTCTCTCTGGTTATTCTTTTTCCTTTCATATACTTAAAGAACCTCTTTGGATTCACCCTAATCTTCTCAGTCAAGGCTATCTTATGCCCCCTTTTCACCCTCCTGATTTTCTTCTTCAGTAAACTCCCTTGTCCCCTACATATCTCCAGGGATTACCTTGATCCCAGCTGCCTGTACCTGAGTCATACCTCCTTTTTTCTGTTCAAAGCCTCAACACCTCTTGTCATCCAGGGTTCCCTACTCCTGCCAACCTTGCCTTTCACCCTCACAGGAAAACATAGACCATGAACTCTAGCTATCTCACTTTTAAAGGCCTTAATGTGATTCCAAAATGTGACAGGAAGAATGGACCAATTGTGAGTAAATTCCTGCAATGGACTTCTAGCTGTCTCAGAGCGGGTATGCCAAAGCTTCCTTCAGTCATGAGAGAGTGAACATGGAAAAGGCCATTTGGCCCTCGCACAGTTCATTCATTCAGAACCAATTCACGTTTCCATACAGGGTCGTGAGTCTTTGGAATTCTTTGCCACAGAGAGCGTGGGGTGGGGGACGGGAAACAGTCTTTATGTTTGTTTAAGGCTAAGATATCTTCTTGTTCTGTCGGGGAATCGAGGATTCTGGGGAAAGAGCAGGAAAGTAGGATATGAGGAGTGTCAGATCAGCCATGATCCTATTGAATGATAGAGCGAACTCGAGGAGCTGAATATTCCTATTTCTTATGGTCTTATTCTCCATCTCTAGCAAGTGTCCACTACTCCACCCAGCGAATGTTCCGTGTGTCAGTCAGTTTTTGTATGAAACAGCTCCCAGCATGCACCTTCTCCAAATTAAGATTTCTTCCCTCATCCGCTTGAATTTGAGATATCATTCTGGGTTTTTTTTTTCCCTGGTCTCTTCATTACTACTTTTGCGGCTAAAACACCCAATTTGTGGGTGACCTGGCCCAGAAATATACGCTTTCGGCAGAAGCTGCTATCGTTATGGAGATGTGCATATTTCAGGGTTTAGGGATATCCACAATGAATTGAGTATCTGTGGTGCATGATCACGCAAAAGCAAAATAATGAAGGTGTCAGAAATCTGAAATAAAAAGAGAAAATGCTGGAGCAACTCATCACTCCTGTAAGACTGAACGGAACTAATGTTTCAGGTCTGCTATGACGTCTTCAGAACTCCACATGAGCCGACTCTCTCCCTCGCTTCCTCACCAAATATTCTCTTATTTAGTCCCCCCACTCATGTTTAAATAATTTCCATCTCAATGCAACTAAGTAATTCACTTTAGATAGCAATGAGTTCCACATTCTCACAAGGAAGAGGTTTCATCTGAATTTCCAATTAGGTTGATTATTTCTATATGTTCCTTCACAAGATATGAGTATCTGTAATAAGGCCAGCATTTATTATCCATCTTTAACTGCTCTTGAGAATGTGGTGCTGAGTGGCCTTTACACGGTAGTTAAGAGTGATCTATATCTCAGTTTATTTTGGAATCACATTTTGGCCTTTAAAAGTGATATAGCTAGAGTTCATGGTCTATGTGTTCCTGTGAGGGTGAAAGGCAAGGTTGGCAGGACTAGGGAACCCTGGATGACAAGAGGTATTGAGTCTTTGAACAGAAAAAAGGAGGAATGGCTCAGGTACAGGCAGCTGGGATCATGGGAATCCCTGGAGATACATAGGGGATAAGGGAGTTTACTGAAGAAGAAAATCAGGAGGGCATAAAGGAGCACGAGATAGCCTTGGCTGAGAAGATTAGGGTGAATCCAAAGAGGTTCTTTAAGTATATGAAAGGAAAAAGAATAACCAGAGAGAGAATAGGACCCCTCAAGGACCAAAGTGGGCATGTACGTGTGGAACTGCATGAGATGGACGAGCTCCTCAATGAATATTTCTCCTTGGTGTTTACCGTGGAGAAAGACACGAAGACCTGAGAACTTGGGGAAGTTAATGGTGACATTTTGGGAACAGTCCATAACACAGTAGAGAAGGTGTTGGATGTATTAGAATGTATGAAGGTGAATAAATCTCCTGGTCCCAGACCAGGTATATCCAAGAACACTGTAAAAGGCTAGAGAAGACATTATGGGGGAATTTGCTGATATTTTTGAATCATTGTTAGGCACGGGTGAGGTTTTGGAAGACTGAAAGGTAGGGAATGTTGTGCTTTAGTCAAGAAGGGCTGCAAAGAAAAACCTGGGAATGATAGATTTGTGGTACTTGAGAAGATTCTGAGAGCTAAGACATACATGTATTTGGAAAGACAAGATTTGATTAGAAATAGTTGGCATGGCTTTGTGCAAGGGAAATAAAGCCTCACAGATTTGTAAGAGTTCTTTGATGAGGTGGCCAGGAAGGTTGATGAGGGCAGGGTGGTAGAGGTCGCCTTTGATAAGGTTCCACATGGTAGGCTGCTCGAGAAGGTTAGATTGCATAGACTCTAGGGGGAGCTGGCAAATTGGATAGACAATTGGCTTGATGGTAGGAAGCAGAGGGTAATAGTAGAAGGATGCAAATCGGACTGGAGGCTTGTAACTAGTGGAGTGCCTCAGGGATCGGTGCTGGGCCCATTGCTGTTAGCTGTATGAATGATTTGGATGAGAATGTACAAGTTTGCAGATGACACTAAAGTAGGAGGTATCATTGATAGTGAAGAAGGTTATCAGATATTATCACGAAGTTGATCAGCTGGGGAAAGTGGCCCAGAAATGGCAAATGGGGTTTAATACTGATGTTTTCCATTTTGGAAATTGAAATCATGGTAGGAGTTTCATGGTGAATAGTAGGGCCTTTAAAGAGTTTTATGGAACAGAGGGACCTTGGAGTTCAAGTTCTCTGAAAGTGGAGTCACAGGTAGACAGGGCAGTGAAGAAGACCTTAGGCACACTGGCCTTCATCAGTCAGAGCACTGAGTATATGAGTTTGGAAGTTATACAGGACATTGGTCGGGCCACACTTGGAGTATTGTCTTCAGCCTTGGTCACCTTGTTATAGGAAAGGTATTATTAAACTGAAAAGAGTGCAGAAGAAATTTGCAAGGATTGTTGCCAGGATTCAATGGTCTATAACTTATAGGGAAAGGTTGGACAAGCTAGGCCATTTTTCTTTAGAGCCGAGGAGACAGAGGGGGAATCTTATAGAGGTGTGTAAGATCATGAGAGGCATAGATAGAGTGAATGCACTCAGTCTTTTTCCCAGGTTTTGGGAATCGAGGACTACAGGGCATCAGTTTAAGGTCAGGGGGGAAAGAATAAAAGGGAACCTGAGGGACAAATGTTTTACACAGGGGGTAATATGCACATGGAATGAGCTGCCAGTAAAAGTGGTTGAGGCGGGTACATTTAAAAAGGCATTTGGACAAATACATAGACAGGAAGGGTTTAGAAGGATATGGGCCAAGTGCAGCGAAATGGAGTTAGAGTGGATGAACATTTTGGTCGGCATAGGGCCAGTTTGGGCTGAAGGGCTAGTCTCTGTGTTTAGGACTCTATGACTATGACTCTATTAAACTCTATCTGCCACTCCTTGGCCTGGGGGTTATCTAATCAAGGCCCTGTTGTAACACATTTGAAAGATTTGAGAGTTTTATACAAGGTAAACATTGTGACATTGTTTCCCCAACTTGGAAATCCAGAACACGGGGGAACACTCTGGATAAGGGGCTGACCATTCAGGACTGAAGTGAGGAGGAATTTCTTCACTCAAAGCATTATTAATCTTTGGAAGCATCTTCTCCAGAGGGATGTGGGTGCTCCATAAGTACAAGGCTGAGACATTTCAGGGAAACAAGGGATAATGGAATTGAGGCAGAATGTAGCCATGATCATAATGAATGGCAGACAAGGTTTGAGGGACCAGGTATCCTAGTCCAGTTCCTGTTTCTAATGTTTGCTTTACATAAATGTATTGACATCTGTACATGTATACGTCTGTTATCAAGATTTGAGAAGATTTGTAGCTCACATTGAGGTTCTGGATATCGGTTTGCTTGCTGATCTAGACGGTTAATTTTCAGATGTTTCGTCACCATACTATGTAACATCTTCAGTGAGCCACTGGATGAAGCACTGGTGGTGTAGCCTGCTTTCTATTTATATGTTTCGGTTTCCTTGGGTTGGTGATGACATTTCCAGTGGTGACATCATTTCCTATGGTGATATAATTTCCTGTTCTTTTTGTCAGGGGGTGGTAAATGGGATCCAAGTCAATGTAGTTATTGATGGAGTTCTGGTTGGAATGCCATGCTTTTAGGAATTCTCGTGCGTGTCTTTGTTTGGCTTGTCATAGGATGGATGTGTTGTCCCAGTTAAAGCAGTGTCCTTCCTCATCCATCTGTAAGGATACTAATGAGAATGGGTCATGTCTTTTTGTGGCTAGTTGATGTTCATGTATCCTGGTGGCTAGTTTTCTGCCTGTTTGTCCAATGTAGTGTTTGTTACAGTTCTTGCAAGGTTATTTGTAAATGACATTAGCTTTGATTGTTGTCAGTATAGTCTTTCAAATTCATTAGCTGCTGTTTTAGTGTGTTGATGGGTTTGTGGGCTACCATGGTGCCAAGAGGTTTGAGTAGTCTGGCAGTCATTTCTGAGATGTATATGTCTATTTGTGTATTCTATTGTATTTACATGCATACTTATGCACTTACCAATGCACATAAACATGTGCATACTTCCCCTACATTTTCCAATTTCCACATACATGGAACATAACAGTGCAATACAGGTCCTTCGGCCCTCGATGGTTCCACAGATCGGCGCAACAATCTGAAGCTCACCTAACCTACACTGGACCATTTTAGTCCATATGTTTATCATAGATATTCACATTAATAATCATTTGAAAGAAGGATTACGAGCAGTTTTGCTATTTTAGTTTAGAGATATAACTCTAATGTGACTGACAGCATTCAGAACGTTATCATGGTGGCCTCCATTTTGAGTTACTGTGTCGTATCCTAAACTAGAACACTTCGGGTCACCATTGAGTCAACTGTGAAGGGCTTACCTCAGGAAGTTCGTGCTTTCTGAGAAATTGCCACAAGGGTCGATTACTAAAGCAGTGCCTGACTCTCCAAAAGTCTTTGGCGGCAGCAGCAACACATTAACAACATTTTCACTCATGGACACCGCACGTAAACTCAAGCATGCAAAAGTGTTAGAAACAATTTTGAAAAATTGGATATAGTGAAGATCAACTTAAAGAATGAAACGAAGCCAATATCTCCATTCACTTGCTGTAATAGGCAAATGGAAGAATATGCCTATAATAGTAAAATTACTGCCCACTTATAATGAAAATTGCCGTATTAATCCTCCATTACCCGTGGCACAAAAAGGAAGAAGAATACACTATATGGATCACTGGTAACTGATAGAACTAAAGTGCCTAATCTCAGCCTGCACCCTAACTGCAATTTTTAAAATTATGCTTTTAGAAGCCTCAATTCCATCTCAGCTACTGTGAACAGTCAGTCGTTGGTTTTCAGCGCTTTTCTGCAAAGTATACAGTTAGGTCCCGGGTCAGGCTCACAATTCAGAGAAGCTAAGCATTCTGCACATCTTTCAGATTGGCGAGTCCCCGAATCAATATTGAGTGCAGCAATTTCCAAGCAAGCTGACCATTTACTATAAGTGAGCTCGAACTGTCTGCTTCATGTACGTTGTCACATTGTCATTCTGCAAGCTCAGGTCTTGCCTCCTCCTGTTAGAATATTCTGCTCTGACAGGTACAGCAGGTCTTACTGTGTTATATATACTGGATATACATATCTTACAGTTTGCCTTCTTATTTACACAGTTGGACTTTATAACAATGCAGAAATACACACACACATACACGCACACACGTTCCCTGCCTGAAAGAGAAGTTGGACAGGGGGCAGGCCCTAAATAGGTAAAAACAAGGACTGCATATGCTGGAAACCAGAGTCTAGATTAGAGTGGTGCTGGAAAAGCACAGCAGATCAGGCAGCATCTGAGGAGCCGGAAAATCGATGTTTCAGGCAAAAGCCCTTCATCAGGAATAGAGGCAGGGTGCCTGCAGAGTGGAGAGATAAATGGGGGGGAGGGGGGGGAGTGGGGAGAAAGTAGCATCGAGTACAATAGGTGAATGGGGGTGGGAATGGAGGTGATAGGTCAGAGAGGAGGGTGGGGGAAGGTAGCAAAGAGTACAACAGGCTCCTGAATCCCATGCAGAATGGGGATTGAACCCCTTGCACCAATTTGATTCACATCAGCTCTCGGGCCAAGTGAACCTCCCAAAAGAGCTCCCTGTTGCCGTGGCTACATTACGTACGTATTGTGGCCTGGAACTACAGATAGTGATGATGAATGCTCCAACATCCCTTCCATCATGTGGCTGACTGGATCTCTTCTACTCTTAGTACCTGTCATTGGTGTGTGTTGGAAAGATTTACAGGTTGATACTCTACTTAGTTTACTGCATTATGAATATACTTTTATTGACCATCAAATCTTGGCGTGGGAGTTGAACTAAGAGCTTCTGACCCTGACCAGAGATGTACCACAAGACGCCCTCTATAAAGTTGGGTAACAAATAAACATGCTAACCAATCTCATTGAGTGGGCGTACTGCAGAGCTAACTTTGAGATCCAGTAGTGAGTTGTTCATTTTTCCCTGTCGAATTTTTCAGTAAACACCTCAGTACAAATGTTTACCTCTTCTGGTTCTGACACCTGAATTATCAACAGTTTCCATGATCTTGCTTTACTTACAAGTAAACAAATTTTGTGCTTTAGATGTGTGTACAAAAGAAAGAATCGAGGTTTGTCTAAATATGGTGAATGTGTTTGGGCACATTACAGGAGCAGGAGTCAATCTCCTGAAAGCCCCATCCTTGTTTTCAGTAATAGATTGCTTTTAATGCTAACCGGAGATTCATGAAAAGAGAAGTTTCACATAAAGCAATTTTGCCAATCCATAGGGAATACAGCATAGGTGTAGGAAAGATTAATTGGAAACACTTAAATGTATTTATCTCCCGCTAAGACAGGCTCGCAGTGTATTGTGAAATCTTTCCTCTTGTGCAAAATCTGCCTGCAATTCAACAGCAGAAAACAGATGCTGAATGTTTCTCCTGAAAGGGAAGTTTGACAATTAAGGAAGAGCAGTGAATGGCCAGCGCAATCCCCATCCCATGAACAAATAAAAAGAAACTGAAACTATAACCATCCAGAATGCAAACACAACCCTATTTTTGATGACCTGTACTGTTTTTGTTTTGCAGTCACGAAGACAGTGTGTGCACAGCAGTGTGATGAGCGATGCTTCAGCCCATTTGTCAGCGATTGCTGCCATCGGGAATGTGCAGGTGGCTGCTCAGGGCCAAAGGACACTGACTGCTTTGTATGTGACCGCAAGTAGCATTGACCAATCTCAAGCTTTCTTTTAGTTTCGCTAACCCATTTCAAGGTCATCGCGGTAGCCCGTTACCCATCAATGTCATTGTAGTAACACAGAACCATTTCAAATGGATGATCACATTCTTTACAGTAATACTGGTCTATTACAAATTCATTACAGTAACTTGGACCCAGTTCATATTCATTGTAGTAACATTGTCTCAATTCACAGTTGTTTCGGTAACACGGGCACATTTCCAGTTCATTGCGGTGATACTGGACAGCTTCACATACATTACAACAACAACATGAACCCATTTCATGTTCTTTACAGTAGCATGATCACGTTTCACTGTTGGCCCAGCAACACTGACCCATTTCAAGTTTGCCCTGCCATTTCCTGCTCATTACATTAATACTGATCCATTTCCTATTCATTATAGTGACACTGGCCCATTTCATGTTCATTGCAATAATTCTGGACTATTTCATATTTGTTACAGTAATAGTTCACATTCATGACCCACTGACCGATTTCACATTCAGTACAGTAGCATTGGCACATTTCAGTCATGTCACAGTATCACTGACTCATTTCCTCCCCCATGGATTGGTGTGTCAACAATTCAGAAAATACAGGCATACATATAAATGGTTCCTAAAACTGTTGCTACTGCAGACGTATATTTCCAGATGAGGAATTGCTGAATCATCTGAGACAGGGAAATGTGCCTTGTGCAGGTTGTGTTGCTTTAAGGGGCTAGCACCGTTGTGATGCAGTGTCTCATTATGCTTCACTGTGGTATTTAAGTAGAGAAGGGCTCATTTTCCTCTGGATTGTTTTTATTGCTATGAATTCCCAATTGTATCCTCTTACTTTTTATGAGTGCACTAAAAGATCAGTAAAGAGGTTGATAAATGTCTGGTACAGACACCCTCCCTGCAGCTGTAATGGTGGCGACATTCCAAGCACTTCCCTGTCCAATAACTTCCTAATAGAGCAACAGTTGTCTTTAAGCTAATTACTGTTTGACCAATACACAAACGCACGAGAATGTACCTTTACAAACTTACCCTTTAGATTTACTGGCTGAAGTCCTGGTAGAGCTACCTAGAGAACGTGTTTTCCTTGATTCGGAGATGCCGGTGTTGGACTGGGGTGTACAAAGTTAAAAATCACACAACACCAGGTTACAGTCCAACAGGTTTTATTAGAAGCACACTAGCTTTTGGAGCACTGCTCCTTCATCACCTGAAAGCTAATGCTTCCAATTAAATCTGTTGGACTATAACCTGGTGTTGTGTGATTTTTAACTTTGTTTTCCGTGGGTCAGTTCTCTGGCACAAAGATCCATTTGATAAAGTATGAGGACTGGTTTACGAGAACGATGACTTAGACCAAATAGTAAAAAGTAATTTTGATGAAGAGTAACTTTGATCGTTAGAATGTATTAACCCAGTCTTGGGATTCATTAGAACGTGGACTATCTGACCTGTTTATATCTGTCTGATCCAAGGAATAAACAAATATTTAAAACTATTACGAGGATCTTTTCTTGCTGGGAATGAATAATAGAAGTAAATTTTATTCTGCAACAGACTGATCTAATTTAGTGCACATCAAAATGAAGTTTCAGTTTAATGCTTGCTGAATGGTAATTTATGAGTCTGCTTTTATTATTTGTAGAACACATCCTGCAGGCACTTAATAAATAAGGAACTCCTACAATATAAAAGGGAAATTTTGCTGATGTGCCTATCAGTCATTCCCAGCAAAGATTATTGAAAAATGTATGACACAGAATGAGACTATTGAGCCCACCCAAACCCAATACCGTGATATTAGTTATTTCCAGGTCAGTTAGCTGCTGAATAAAGCTCCTCCTACTCTGTCTGTGGGTTAGGTGCAGGCTAAACACTATGTAGTGATTGTGCTGTTTGGGGCTGTTAATCTGGTCTAGTCAGAGAGCCCAGACTGACAGATAAGAACAGGAATGCCAGACATCTTGTTCACTCTTGATAGCTGGCTCTGAGTGAGTTGGATCAGTGTCAAGCACTTCCCATATGTAAATAAAGGGTGACTTGGTGACAGGATAGCGGCCTCTGTGGAATGTTTTTGCATGCTGCTCAAACAAAGTACTCCAGAACTCTCCTCGAATTATAAATGGGACATTCTGCTACTCCTGTCTCTGAATGAGATTGCTAAGTAGCCGAATTAGGAATGGGATTTATCAGGTGACAAGAGCTCACTTCACACAGAATTCTTAAGATGAGGTTCCCGCAGTAATATTCCTCTCCCAAAACTGAAACTGCATCAGCAGTTGCCAGAGAAATTTGGAAAGGAAGAATATAAGAGCATCAGGAGGTTGCATTAAAGTCGACACCTCAGGTCAAAATGCTGGCAATACAGGCTGAGAAGTCTCTTTCCTGGCTATTATATTTGTGATTCTGTTTCATTATGGCACTCAGTATTTCAAACATTAAGGGTGGCAAGTTGTCGTTTTTTTCTGAGTAGGCTGTAATGGCTGCAATTATTCCCTATAATGATGGTATCTCTTTACTTTGCAGGCCTGCACCAATTTCAATGACAGTGGAGCCTGTGTTATTCAGTGTCCTCTGCCGTTCTTTTATAACACCATAACTTTCCAGGTGGAACCAAATCCCAACGCCAAGTATACATATGGAGCGTTCTGTGTCAAGAAATGCCCACGTACGTTTTCCAGAAAGAAGGGTCTCTTGCGGCCTCAGTGTGAAGAAGTATAAAACCCCACTGTTATGTGTTGCTGCATTGTCTAAAAAGACCCAGGTTCTAATTAGCAAGAAGTAAGGTGCACATGTTTCAGTGGGCAACATTTATGGCTGCGCTGGCAAGTCAGTTCTTGTATAATATGACATTGACCTGAGCAGTTTCCTAGTTAGGCAGCACGGCAGTTTTGAATTCAATAGAAGATCCCTCGAGACTTTTCAGGTCTAAAGTGAAATTATTTCAGATGAAGACATTCCCACTGCTCAAATAGATGTTTCTAGAAATGCATTTGATTCAAACCCATGTGTTGTCTTGAGGTGATTGTGCTCTTGCAGCTGTTTGGGTTATTTCTGTGTCTGACCCGGATTTGTACTTGGATTTCCAGTTGGATTGGGGGATGAAGGCAAGTTTCTCTGTAAAACTATCTTCGTTAGGACAATAATAAAGAATCATCCTCTGAGGAGGGTGGGTCAGTGAACAAGGTAATGTTCCCCTGTTAGGTTGCTACTCCCTCTTGCCAATGGTTTTTTTTTTGACTGGGAACACAGGATCGCAATTAACTCTGCAGTCAATCAGCAGTACACCTTAGAGCATAATCCACAGTCCCAACAAAGCAGCTCTGTTCACGTTCTTGAAATGGTATCAAAACTGAGTGATCACAGTGAAGAGCAGATGAGATTTTTAACTCACTGAAGACCTCAGTGTTGCCTGACCATCTTCTTTCTTCCAAATTTCATATCTTCAGACTTAGCCATGTTAAATTACAACCCCCCCTCCCAAAAGAATGTGTTTGCCTACTACACGGAGCTCACAGACTCTTAGAAAGAACGCTGTCACAGTTAGTAACACGAGAAAGTAATCAACAAATGTAACAAAGTTCTGCATCTTCCAGAGTTGGAACAGGGCAACATAGCTCAGGTTGTGCAATGCCAACTCAATTTGGTCACCTCACTGTAAGTAGGATATACCTGTGAAACAGGTGCACAGAAATAATACTAGAATAATTCCGAGAGTAAAGGAGGAGTCCATAAGAAAAAGCTTTAAAAACTGAATTGAGAATGGAGACATGACCTCAGGTACAGAATATCCAGTACAGAAACAGGCCATTCATCCCAACAGACCTGTACTGGTATTTATTAGATTAGATTCCCTACAGTGTGGAAACAGGCCCTTCAGCCCAACAAGTCCACACCGACCCGCAACCCACCCAGACCCATTCCCCTACATTTGCCTCTGCCCCTAACACTATGGGCAATTTAGCATGGTCAAATTACCTAACCTGCACATTTTTGGACTGTGGGAGGAAACCCACGCAGACACGGGGAGAATGTGCAAAACTCCACACAGTCAGTCGCCCAAGGCAGGAATTGAACCCAGGTCTCTGGCGCTGTGAGGCAGCAGTGCTAACCACTGTGCCACCATGCTGCCCACGCTCCTAATCATCCCAAGTCATGTGATTCTACCCATCTTCCAATCCCTTCAGTCTTTGCATTTATCTGACTAACTTTTTATTGCCATTCACATTAGTCAGTCAGCGTTCCCTAACTTCCACACTCTAACGTCTCTCTGGGTAAAGACCCTTATCCTCTATGAGTTATTCACTATCTCTCAACAAACTCAGAGTCAATACAACACCGAGAATGCTATCTGGTCCATCATACTTACCACCATTTGATCGCTCAAATAAGAGAAATTTAGGAGATTTTAAATTCAACGCAATGAAAGTAAATTTAAATTAGCCATCCAAGGAAACAAAATAATCGAGCTTAGTTTGCCAGGCCACAGTAATGGACATATTGACCTCAGGGGTATTAGATTAGAGGGAGAAAGTGAGGACTGCGGATGCTGGAGGTCAGAGTCGAGAGTGAGGTGCTGGAAAAGCACAGCCGGGCAGGCAGCATCCGAGCCGGACCTGCTGAGCTTTTCCAGCACCGCACTTGTGACTGTATTAGAATAGAGTTTGAAGCTGGTCCAGAAATCAGAATAGTAGAAAGATGTGCATTGGTGTATTACAGAATCGTCACTCGACCAGGTCTTTTCCTAAGCATTTGTCTTCATTGTAGCATGTCAGTTGTTGGGCCCAGTCGTACAGCCTTATGTTGCAAAATGTGACCTAACCCGATGTTTGGAGAATGATTACCACTTACATCTTCTGATACGTCTCTCTTGGTCTAACTCTTTCTGTCTCTGTGCCTCAAATGTTCTCTGAGTTGTTTCTCTGTCTGGCTTTCTACGTCTCTCTCTGCTTGTCTGTCTGCAGACCTCATACTGCATCTGTTTTGTGTTTTTCTCTCTGCCCTACTTTTGTTTTTCCCTCCATCTGTCTCATTCATGTTTTTTGTCCACTCTCTCCCCTTCTGCATTGCTTTCTTTATCTGTCTCTGTGGTCAGTGTCCATCTCCTACTCTTTCCCTCTCCTTTCCCTTCCTCACTGTCTCTTGTCTCTTAAAAAAATGCTTTATGAGAAGATTCACTGGAAGATTTAGTTGTCAGATGTATGAATGTGTTTGCATTGTTTCAGTGTGTATATGTGTGTTAGTGTATGCACATGTCTCTCTGTGTAGGTGTATACATTTATGTGTGTGCATCTATATACGCTTTTGTATGTTTGTCTAGGTATTTAGAGTCGTAGAGTGCTACACTACCGAAACAGACCCTTCAGACCAACTCATCAATACCAAACAAGTTTCCTGAACTGAATTAGTCCAATCTGCCTGTTTTTGGTGCATATCCTCTGAACTTTTCCTATCCATGTTCCTGTCCAAATGTTTTTTAAATATTGTAAGTGTACTTGCCTCTACCACTTCCTCTGACAGTTTGTACTATACACACATCATCCTCGGAGTGAAAATGTTGCCTCTCAGGTCCCTCTTAAACCTATGCCCCCTGGTTTTGGACTCTCCCACCGTGGGGAAAAGACTTTGCCTATTCATCGTATCTATGCCCCTCATGATGTCATATACCTCAATAAGGTCAGTTCTCAGTCTCCAGTGCTCCAGGGAAAGAAGTCCCAACCTATCCAACCTCTCCTTATAATTCAAACACTCCATCTCAGAAACATCCTTGTAAATTGTTTTTGCACCCTTTCCAATTTAACAACATCTTTCTTTTAGGCAAGTTGCCAGAATTGTATGCAGTATTCAAAATGTGACCTTACCTATGTCTCTTGCAGCTATAACATGATGTACATATGTCTCCCTCTATCTCTGCCTGTTTACATAGAGTCATAGAAATGTACAGCATGGAAACAGACCCTTCGGTCCAACCCGTCCATGCTGACCAGATATCCCAACCCAATCTAGTCCCACCTGCCAGCACCCAACCCATATCTCTCCAAACTCTTCCTATTCATATACCCATCCAAATGCCTCTTAAAATGTTGCAATTGTACCAGCCTTCACCACTTCCTCTGGCAGCTCATTCCATACCCGTACTACCCTCTGTGTGAAAAAGTTGGCCCTTACATGTTTCTTTGTATGTATGGGTGTCTTGGTGTGCATGTTTGTGTCTGTGACCTAGATTTTCCTGGTGTTTTGGAGAACCGGTCGCTTATTCAAAATGATGCTGGAATCCCATAGACTCACCCCCATTTTTGATAATCCTATTCCTTCCCATAGGGGGAAATTCAGAAGGCTGGCACAATGGCTCAGTGGTTAGCATCGCTGTCTCACAGTGCCAGGTTCGATTCCACCTTGGGTCACTGTCTGTGTGGAGTTTGCATGTTCTCCCCGTGTCTGCATTGGTTTCTTTTGGGTGCCTTGGTTTCCTCTCATGGTCCAAAGATGTGCAGATTAGGTAGATTGGCTGTGGTAAATTGTGCATAGTGTCCAGGGATGTGCAGGCTGGCTAGGCTATGGGAAATGCACGGTACAGGCACAGGATAGGGGGGTGGGTCTGGGTAGGTTGCCGTTCAGAAGATCAGTGTGAACTTGATGGGCTGAATGGCCTATTTCCACCCTATGGGACTCTATGACTCAAGAACCGTTTTAATCATTGCCAGCCCCTTTTCACTGAAGCGATGTACTTATCCCAGAGAGCCTTTAAACCAAATTTTTCAGTTGATGTAAATCCTTTAAAAGGAGGGAATATGTCGGTGGAACCTTTTGGTTGTCAAATTATTTAAATCCCTTGCCCTTGAAAACAAGAAAAGCCAATCTGTGCTTGAGAGTTTAACAAAATCCATGCTTGCAATTTCCATTGATATTTGTCTATTTAACCCTAGTGCTAACATGATAATATTGTTACTACTTGACTTCTTCCACAACACTTCATATTCCTTATGTTCATATTTGACTGACAGCTCCAAAAGGTTATTGTAGGATTAGCTGTCATCAATATGGGATTCTGATGACAATTTTAATTTTAATGAGGTACTTGCTGGGATTTGAATGTACAAACGGGCTTTTGATGTTGTGAAGTCTGAAATAGAGACCTTAAAGTTTTGTTTTAATTCATCTTAACATGGCCCCTGAACTGTTTTTAGTGGACACCAAGCAATGGAGGATGAAAGGGCAAAGGTTGGTATGAGAATGACATGAGGTTTATAAGGAGCAATGTGGATGAGTGAGGGATCAAACAAGTTTTATGGGGGGCATAAGGGGCCACTGAGATAAGTGGAGGGGCATTCATTGGCATGGAAGGTGTGAGGAGCCAGTGAGTGTGTGGGGGTGGCATGTGTTAGCTTGCATTGGTGTGGATGGTATATGGAGAATGATGGGGGATTGGGGTTGGAAGGCCTAATATTTGATAAGACAGTAGGTAGTGCCGGAGAACCAAGGCAGGGTTTTGAACTGGCCCAACTTAGCAGTCAGGTGGGTGGGACAGTGGGTCTGGATCCAGCATGCACCTGACCTATAGAACAAACACACTGTGTTCTTATGTGTGCATGCATATATATTGGTAGGTGTAGATGTATGTCTGTATATTGACTTGAGTCTGGATCAGTGTAATTATGCATTGCTGTATGTGTGTATCTGGATGTCCCTGGAATGTGTGTGTGTATATCTTTGTGTATCTATGCATATATGGGTGCATCTGCATAATGTACATGTGTTCGGCTGTTCACTTGTAGTATGTGTTTTGTAAAATGTGTGTGTGTGTGTGTGTTTATACATGTCTGTGTTGTCTTGCAAATCCAATCTTTCATTTGAAACTTGCACAACCTCACCAGAGATGGGCGCAGATTATTGTCATCTTACAGATCTGGTTTTACTTTCTGTCAGGAATGTTATCAATTTGTTATCAATCTTTACATTATGCCACTGATGAAAAACACTGAACCTTGACTAAATCTATCCTGGAAAACAAATTACAAAATCACATGCCGGTCACTGCACATCACAGCGCACTTGTTCCAGTCATGGATTTTCTCTCAGTCATCGTTTTCTCTTTTGTTTTTTTATAAGCTTTATATTCTCAGTTTGCTTCCTTTGCTGATGGTGCTGACTCTCAGTTCCATAAAGGAGCCCAGTCGGTCTTTTCGTGTGTGTCTAGACAGTGGGTGTGAGCGGACTCTCTGACTCTGTTAAGACCTGAGCCCACCTTCACCCTAATGGGAGAATGAAGCTATTTGACCCTATCTCAGGTCGAGTTAGCTTCAAGAGGATTTCTCGAAACTGCTCACTCCCCGGCCCTTCCCACCATGCCCCACACCTCCACAGATGAAAAACCAAAAAAACTACAGATGCTGGAAATCAGAAACAAAAGCAGAAATTGCTGGAAGAACACAGCAAATCTACCAGCGTCTGTGGAGAGAAAGCATAGACATAACTCTGCTTTCCCTGCAAGATGGGATCAGTTAACTTTTCTGTTTTATAAATGTGCTTTAATCAAGCTGTTCAGATATGTTGTGGCTCATCTCTGGTACAGGTAGGATTTGAACCCAGACCTTCCAGTTCTGAGCTAGGGATACTAACATCGTACTGCGAGAGCGTATTTGTGCCACAATACCCATTCCCAACACCGTTACCAACAGAACCTTTGGATAAGCAGTCTATTTTGACCGAGTGTATTTATGTTAATCATAGAGTCCCTGCAGTGTGGAAACAGGCCATTACTACACCAACCCTCGGCCCCCACTCTACCCCTGTAACTCCACATTTAACATGGCTAAATAACCTAGCTGCCTCTCCCTAGAAATTACAGGGCAATTCACCTAACCTGCACATCTTTGGACAGTGGGAGGAATCCCACCTTGACACCGAGAATGTGCAAACTCTACACAGACCGTTACCCAAAGCTGGAATCGAACCTGGTTCCTCGGGGGTGCTGTGAGGTAACAGTGCTAACCACTGAGCCACTGTATGTTGTTTAGTGGCTGTAAATCAGTCAGATGGCAGATGTGTTTTGAATATTCATGGCTAGCAGAAAACAACTGCGTGATGGATTTCCCCAATCCCTCATGTGCAGAAATGAAATGAGTGAGGGGCGAAGGTAAGTCCACATTAATGCAGCTCTAATTTCTCAGGTTCATGCTCCATTCCTATGTGAACATGTGTTGGGAGGGCACAAACAGGGCATTTGGCCCTGATCTTGTCAGTGGCCTTAATAGCAAACAAGTGAAGCTCAGCAAAACGAATCCAGTCAGGTACAAAAATAAGTGATAGGAATTCAGTGAGACATTGAGTTCAAAATGAAGACGGGTGGTGAAATTAAGCTCAGTGGGCACTGCACTGGCAGGTATGGGCCACTGAACTTCATAGTGCTGACAGAGGTTGTAGCCAAAAATCTGTCCTGCCTGAATTAGAAGTAAAGCTTACTTGTAAAGCACTCAGAAGGTATGGGTAGGAGGGCGCAGCAGATAGACGTGGCGTAGTTAGGAGTGAATTTCTGTCTTGCGTGCAGGTTTAGCAGTGAACATTGAGTTGGAGCAAGTCTCTGATATATTGGCTGAATGATCAATCCCACTGGGTGAAGAACGGTCAGAGATTTCACTGGGGCTGATACTGGGGGTGGGGGGGGGGAGGGGGGGGGAGGGGAGAGTAATAGTGTCCAGTGACGGGCAGCAAAGAACTTTCTTACATTGAACCTTAATGGAATAAACCCTTTGAGAATGTTCAGCTAACATTAAACAACCAAAACCCTTCACTCTCCCCTTCCAGATAACTTTGTGGTGGATCACAGCTCTTGTGTACGAGCTTGCCCGAGCAATAAGATGGAAGTGGAAGAAAATGGAATCAAAGTGTGCAAACCCTGCACGGACATTTGTCCCAAAGGTAATCTTCATTTTAGTTATGTTTAAACTCCCTATCCCCATCCTTTAGTAGACCAGAATCCTACCTCACGCGGTGTCAAAAAAGACTGTGGTACATCTGTGAAAAGAATGGTTAAATCTGAACTCCTCTAGGTTTACTCATTGCAATGCACTAACCCATTTCTGATGATGTACGGTTTGACCATTCCCAGGTTTTCTCGAGCACTTCATACAAGAATGTGAACCTTACTGTTGGTCTAATTGACATTACTGAGCTAACTGACGTCTGAAACTGACTCACAGCCACAAGGGCCTTTTATAATAGGGTCTGCACTCGCCAGAACACACTGAACATAGAACTCAGTGCATTACAGACTCTTCAGCCTTCGATGATGCACCCACCTGTGAAACCAGTCTGAAGCCCATCCAGCCTAAACTATTCCATTTTCATCCATATGTTTATCCAAATCCTATTTAAATGCCCTTAAGGTTGGCAAGTCTACTACTGAATTAAGGGTCAGGAACAGGAGTGGGCATGGCGCAGAGGGGATTCCTGAGGCCAGTCAATGGGAGGCCAGTCAATGGGAGGCCAGATTCTGCAACCTATTCAGTTGAGAGTGAAGGCCAAGCTCTGCAGGCTGGAGGAGCACTGGGAGTTCCTGATCCTTTGGGTAGCTGACAGCATTACTGCAGGAGGTTGGCACTGCCATTGTAGATGGGCGACTGTGATTTATACAAATGATGCTACGGCTGTAGCTGCCAGGCCATCATTGCAAAGAAGGACCCCCTGGTCAGAATCACATGTAGTCATGGCTGCCGTCTTCACTGTTGAAGCAAACTTTATTGGCTATGCCTCTTCAAAGTCAGAATGATGCACGAAGACTGTTGCGTTTATCAATTTTGTCACAAGTGTCGCAATGCTACACAAGGATTGGGAAAACAGTTTTTTGGGTCAGTTAGCTCAGCTGGCTAGATGGCTGGTTTATGATGCAATGTAACACCAACAGCATGAGTTCAATTCCTACTCTGACAGAGTTTACCATGAAGGTGCCCCCATCTCAAGCTTACCCATTATCTAAGGTGTAGTGACCCTCAGGTTAAGTCACCATCAGCCATCTGTCTAATGAGAGAGCAGCCCTGCACTTCTCTGGAACTACATTGACTTCACATTTTTTGCATAGATAATGGTAATTGGGAAGCTGTGTAGACATGTCTGACTTGTCGTACTGTTGCTGTGCTCTGTCTACAGTCATGGGATTCTATGTCAAGTTCTTGCTTGTTGGGAGTAATAAATAGATAGCTACTTAGTATTTACACCCTGAAAGCTACATGGACAATGTACTACATCACAACAAGGAGAGCCCTCATTTTGTACTTTAATTGGCTATGCTCTGCAAATGGCCTTAACACTTTGACCGGCCAACTACCTCTCTTCCCCCTCTAACTTGATCAATTGGAGGCCAACTTCAGAGTATGTTGAAGATATTTGTCCCAAAGCCAAAGTCAGGTTGAGACAGTCACAGAATAAGTAAAGGCTGGAATAGTGGAGAAGGTGGTCCAATGTTGTACTGGGTCAATCTACTGTCTGGGCAAGTCGTACCAATCAGATGATTCCGGGTTGAAATCTGTGATTGAATTTTGTGCTCCAGGGCTAAGAAGGAGTCATTTTCTAGAGCTTTCTGAGCAAAGTGGAGCTTAAGTGAGGATGGGATTGACTTTAGTCCTTAGCTGGGGCAGTTATGGTTAACATTAAGATGGGATCATTAAGCAGGGATAGTCAAAAACGAGGGACTTCATCAACTGCCCTTGTGCTCATTGACAGACCATGTGGCTCTCAGGGCACCTGTATCACCAGCATTGTCATGGCTAAGTTCTTTTTGAGTGATGGAGCTAAATTTTCATCCATTTCCAAAGGCATGATAAGGGATATATACCTCCTGTATATAACAGACTTGCTTATTTCCTGGAAGACTTTGGCAAATTCTGTAACTCTCCAGCAGATCAGGGAACTCAATCAATAACTCTCTCGGGTGGATGTTAAAGCTTCAGACACTTTTTTGCAAAGGAGATCAATTCCCTTCCCTGCACACTAATCAATTCTGATCCTTTGACCAACAATACCCGAACACAGATTCTCTGATTTTTATGCCATTGCCTTTTGTGGGATCTTGCTGCACTCAGATTGTCTACTGTCTCTCCCACCTTGCAATGGTGGCTTCTTTTCAAAAAGTATTCAACTGGTACTTTGCGACATTGTGAGGTTGTGAAAGACTCAATATAAATGCAAGTCTTTCTTTGCCATTTCTGATACAACTCCCTGAAACCAAGGCTCTCACCTGTAGTGCTGCATCTTCATTCTGCACGTGTCATTGCAAGTGCCATCAATTCCCGACTGAAAGCCAGACTTCAAAGAGCATTTACAATTAATTGCAGATGCCCGGTTCAGTTTAAGTGAATTTAATTCCTAAAAGCCTTTATCTTATTGAAGGATAATCCATATGATTCCGTCAAGTTAACCACTTGCCACCAGCCCCTCCAGGGTATTTGCTTCCAGATCACAGAATCCCTACGGTGTGAAAGCAGGCCATTTGGCCCATCAAGTCCACACAGACCCTCCGATAGCTCCCCACCCAGACCCATTCACCCTACTCTATCCCCACATTTCCCATGGCTAACTCCTACCTAGCCTGCACATCCCTGGACACTAAATTTAGCCCGGCCAATCTACCTGTGGGCTGTGGGAGGAAACCGGAGCACCCGGAGGAAACCAACACAGGCACTGGGAGAACGTGCAAACTCCGCACAGGCAGTCACCCAAGGGTGGCATTAAACCCGGGTCCCTGGTGCTGTGAGGCAGCAGTGCTAACCACTGTGCCACTGTGCCATTCCACATGGGCAGGATGCAGTCAGCACATACTGCCACCAGAATGGTGTAAGCATCTCATTTTGGCAATCATGTGGGTATCAAACGCACTTCTGACTCTGCCACCCAAGGCTGAGATTCTTCAGAAACCCCGCTGCAGGCTAGGTCTGGCTGTGCACACAAATACCTGAGCACCGGGTCCCTGACGCTGTGAGGCAGCAGTGCTAACCGCTGAGCCACTGATTGAATTACTTTGCGAAGTCGAAGGAGTGTATGGTCACTTCAGGTTAGAAACTGTTTTCTGAATTTATAGTATAGCCATAGCTGCCAGTGTACAGAACAGCTAATAGATGGACTGTTCCAAAATAGACACATGTGACAATTGGCTGTTAAACGGATACCTGAGTTTTGGTTGCCATTTTGACAACAATCCAAATTTAACCAATTAATTTAAATTATACCCAGGATACAAAAACCCCACTGAGTTTGAATTTATTATGTTGACAACATTGTACCAGTGAGAAGGAATGATTGGGGGTATAAAACAAGGGCATTTTGAAAATTGGTCAGGCCGACTGCCACGCAATGAAATAAAGCTCTTGCTGACAAAGAGATCTCAGAAGGCACAGTCTGTTTTTCCGTAAAAGCAGTAAAAAATAAACAGATGACCCAGGGAGAAGACAGCAGAATCAGAAGGATGGAAGGAAGTAACAGGAAACCAGGAGGAAGACAGCGTAAGAGACTATGTGAACTTGAGATTAAGTTAAAGTAATGGTTAATAATTGTGTTATTGGAGCAGCATTTTTATAGAGTTGGGGTCAGACAGTAATTAGTTAAGAATTGGGGCTTTGATTTGTTGCTAGTTTTTGTTTAGTATTCACTGTTAGAGTTAGAAAAATAAATTATCTTTTTCTTTGAACTGTGGAAATCAGGGGTTTTTTTTCACACACTCATACTTCTGGCATATTACAAGGTGAGGCAAGCAAATCTGGATATTTTAGTTTTGATTTGTAGAGGGATTTGACCTCTACATTGTAAGAGTTATGCTGGAGCACCTTTCGTGCCCAGGTTATGGGAGGGAGAGCAGAGGTTAAGTTAGGGCTTGGTTTGACATTCAGCCTGAAAGACTATGCCTCCGATATTGCCTCCATGCAGCCTGGGTAATTTCTGTCTGCTGAAATGTGGTTGACTTGAAGGCAAGACAGTGAGCATTGAGTCATGGATATCGCACAGTGAAAATGGAACAGACAATGAAGTGCTTGCACCCTGGGTCCATGCATTGACACGAGTGAATGAGTCAAGGTCATGACACTTGCCTGGTGTCTTCCCTATTTATCACAGATCCCCGACACGTGTCTCCCATAGGAAATCTGAGTGCGCATGGTGCTATGCAGTGTTGCCCACAGCGTCCTCAATTCTTAGCTCTTTCACCACAATCGGATTATCTGGGCAGCAAAGAGATTATCTGCATTTGGAATACGAACCCCCTCCCCCACCTTCCTGTTGTTACCATGCCCTCATTTTTCAGTCAATGCCATTTCAACAGCTCCTCCTTCTTATCCTCTCTTTCACAGCTTGTGATGGAATTGGAACTGGAAGCTTGCAGATGGCGAAAACCGTGGACTCGAGCAACATCGACAAGTTTATGAACTGCACCAAAATCAATGGAAACCTTATATTTCTCATCACTGGCATTGAAGGGTATGTATTTACATCAAATGGCTTTGTTCACCCAGAGGCCTCATACTGGCTTCACTTTGGAGGGTGCAAACAGTCAGAGAAATCATTACACGGCTCGGGAAAAAAACCCCAAATGAGTTGGTCCAAGTGTTATGAAGGTCTAAGGGGTAATATACCTTTCAGAGAGTTGAAGGACTTGGCAAGTGCACAGAGTGCTGAAGAATTTACAAGGTAACATTTGGCCCAGCAGCTAACAGTACCTGGTTTGCTATGATACAAAATAAAATTCAGATTCGGCCAATCAGTTTAAATTAAGCCCCAAAGTACCAAAACAAAAGTTTTACTTTAGTGACTTTTGGGATGGTTCTTTGCCTCTCGAATTTTAACAGATTATAGCATGGGGTGAATCTTTTCTATGTGTCAGGTTTAAGTTAGCAGAAGGATTTACCCTGTGTCTGTTACACATTGCACCTCACATTCAATTCGATCAGAGACTGTAGAGAGTAAATTGGGAACTGGATGTGTAGTCATTGTATTTTCCTGTACAAGTGAACTATTATCTGTCCAATATATTTAATACTTTTACACATCTATACCTGCCCAGTATCTTTCCTGACCTCGATCGGGTTTCTTTCCTTCCATTTAATGGGTGTATATGGTCTGGAAAAGGTCATCCATCTCCAGCACACAGTTCTTTAGTGGTCTCAGACTGTGGTCAGCAATGTGACAGAGACTAGCACATTCTGGTAGAGCTCCTTCCTGTATCCAGCAGCATGCAGTTGCTGAGAGGATCCTGCTTTGTCTCCCAATGGAGTATGGGGACACATAATGGAGCAGTTGAATCTTTGGAAATGGTTATGAGTGACATTGGTGAGAAGCCTGCTATCGTTTTCTTGCCTATAAACTGTAGTGGTCAAGCAGCCAAAAAGAAGGAAGACAAATTTCAGCTGTAAACAGTATCTTCCCTGAGGTAACTCTACTGAAGCTGGTATCCATCACCAAGGTCACTGTTTATTAACACTTGAACAATCCTTGACTATGATACTGCCTCATACTGAGTCTGGCACCAGAGTGACAGTATCTGTGACACTCAAACCTTTTTATGTCAGCCAGGGCTCCCTGATTAGAGCAGATTATGCAATTAATGGTAGTGTTGTAGAACAGAGGGACTTAGGGGTTCGGGTACATAATTCTTGGAAGTTTGCATCACATATCGATATGATGGTTAAAAAGGCATTTAGCACACTTGCCTTTATTACTTTAAGCATAGGAGTTGGGAACACATTTTGACATTGTACAGGACATTGGTGAGGTCTTTTCTGGAGTGACTTGTTATCCAGTTAAAGGTCTTGTTATCCAGTTAAAGAATGGATATTATTAAGCTAGAGAGGGTCAGAAGAGATTTACCAGGACATTGCTGGGTATGGAAAGTTTGAGTCATAAAGAAAGGTCGCTAAGGTTGGAACATTTCACTGGAGTGTAGGAGGTTGAGAGATGACCGTATAGAGGTTTAGAAGATCATGAGGGGTATGGATAGGGTTAATGGCAGGTGTCTTTTCCCTAGGATGGCGGATTTCAACATTTTATCTTCTTAAGGTGAGAGGAGAAATATTTTTAAAAAAGACATGAGGGTGGTTCATGTACATCCTGAAGAAATGGTGGATGTGGGCACAGTTACAATGTTTAAGACACTGAGATAAGTACATGAATAAAAAAGGCTTGGAAGGATATGGGCTAGGAGCAGGCAAATGGGACTAGTTTACTTTGAGATTATGTTCAGCATGTACAAATCGGACCCAAGGGTCTGTTTCCATGCTGTTTGACTCTATGACTGTTATTAATAGCCCCAATCAGGGAACTCATATGCTATGATGTCCAGCTGGCTGACCTCATTACATTCCCCAGTAAATACATTCCACAGCAAGCAGCAAGTCCCACATACTCCTCAGAAGCCCTTGATTCTGAGAGGCTGAAAATCTGCCCATGTCCATTTGTAGGATTACCTACAAACCTCAAGGAAAGAGAATTCTAAAGATTCATATGTCTTGGGGGGTGGTGAGGGCGTCACGGTGGCTTGTAGTTAGCACTGCTGCCTGACAGTGCCAGGTACCCGGGTTCGATTCCCAACTTGGGCAACTGTCTGTGTGGAGTTTGCACCTTCTCCCCCGTGTCTATGTGGGTTTCTTCCAGGTCCTCCGGTTTCCTCCCACAGTTCCAAGATGAGCAGCTCAGATGAATTGGTCATGCTAAATTGCCCATAGTATTGAGTGCATTAGTCAAGGGTAAATATAGGGTAGGGGAATGGGTCTGGGTGGGTTACTCTTCGGAGGGTCAGTGTGGACTTGTTGGACCAAAGGGCCTGTTTCCATACTGTAGGGAATCTAATCTCTGGGTGAAGATCTTTGTCCTCAGTCCAGTCTGAAATTTCTGACCTACTGGGTGAATGAGGGGGGAATTTAATGTTTATCATTGAAGATTCTCGTAATTCATGTCTTGTCTGAATTGCTGGGCAAGAATAACACATTACCCAGGGCTGTTCTCCAATTTGTTCATCTCCAAGTTGCTAGGGTTTTCGCGCTCATTAGAATCCTACCCACAGAATTCTGTTACCCACTGGGGAGAGTGGATGTGAAAGGTTTTAAAGTGATTGGTTGAAAGAATAGAGGGCAGATATGGAAAAGCTTTTTCAGCTAGGGCGTTATATGGGCCTGGAATTCACTGTCTGAAAGGGCAAGTGGAGACAGCAAGCCTCAATGCATTTGATGTGTACCTCACGTACCAGGGCTTACAGACTGGACGCTGGGTTGTGAAATATGGTTGGGTGGCTTGTTTTCGGCTGGCACAGATGTGAGGGGCCAAGTGGCATAAGCATTCTAAGACCCTGCGAGTGATCTGGCAAAGCTGAGCCGAGAATCTCGGATTCATCAGAGTTTGCCAGACCATTCCCCCGCCAATGCCAATGGTGAGCTAAGCAGAAGTCAGTTTACACAATGAACTCTGAGAAAGTGGATGTGACCCACCAGTAGCTTGTCACCTTCTGCATGGTCCAAAACATTCCAGCTTCCTTTACCCTGCTACTCCAGGACATTTCTGCAGGAGTTCCTCAGGGTAGTGTCCTAAGCCCTTCAGCTTCTTCATCAATGACCTAGCGTCCATTTGGGATGTTCCCTGATGATTGCAAAACATTCACGACTCCTCAGACACAGCCAGTGTTCAAAAGCAACAAGATCTGGACAATCATCCAGGTTTGGACTGACAAGTTGCTAATAACATTCACACCATACAAATGCCAGGCATTAATTGTCTCCCATAAGAGATAACCTCACCACTGCGTCTTGACATTCAGTGGTGGTACCATCACTGAATCGCACTATTGACATCCTGGTGGTTACCATTGACCAGAAACTCAGCTGAACTCGCGATACAAATAATGTCTACAAGAGCAGGTCAGAGGCTAGGAATACTGTGGTGACTATCACTTCCTGACCCACAAAGCCTGTCCATCTACAAGGACAAGTCAGGATTGAGATGGAATATTGTCCATTTGCCTGGATGAGTGTAGGTCCATCAACACTGAAGAGGTTTGATGCCCATCCAGGACAAAGTAGCTTAACTAGTACCCCATCCACAAACATCCACTCCTTCCACCACTGACACTCAGTAGCAGCTGTATTATCTACAAGTTGCACTACAGATATTTACCAAAGATCCTTAGACTGCACCATATTACTATTCCTCACTGTCACTGGGTTCAATCCTGGGACTCCCTCCCTCACAGCTTTGTGGGTTCAAGAGGGCAGCTCACCACCACCTTCTCAAGGGCAAATAGGACCGAGCAATAAATGTTGGCTCAGCTTGCATCACCATCATCCCATGAGCGAATTAAAACGAAATGTTTTCAAACAAAAATTGCTTCAGCCCAAAATGCAGCAACCGCTCCTAAAGAGCTTCAGTTTTTTTTTTCTTCAGCTGATAATTGAAGCAAAAATATTACATTGACAGGTCATGATAATTTGATTCAGGTACGTTTTAAGCAGTTGATGGCACACATTTTAAATTAACTCCGGCAGGCTTCAGTCTCCAACCACGAAAGCGAATGATGAAGGTGAAATACTCTCCTGGACGATATAAGTACAATGCCAAATTTGAAGATTTTCTTCTAAAATTATAATTTTTTTTGTAATTGTAAACTTGTAATTTGTGAATTATCTGCCACATTTAATCAGTATTTGTTTTGGGTATGTCAATAACCTGACTTGATGTTGTGTGGTAACCCAGTAGCATTGACGTTGAATAGCAATACAATCATTTGCTTGAATTCCTCTGTGGAAACTTGTGAAGTTAATACTACATCTGGTAATTTGTGGGTAAACATGTTTGTGCTTGTTGTAACATGCCTTAATAGTTTGCTCATATTTTTCAAGGAAAAGAACCTGACCCCAAATCCCCCTGCTTGATCTAGCCTATGCATGACTGCAATCCTATATGAGTGGTTAAACCTTTAGAATCACAGAGGTCGACAGCCCAGAAAAAGGCCTTTCATCTCATCCTGTCCATGCCAGTCACAAACAGCCCACCCAACTATTCTAATTCTATTTTCCGTCACTTGACCTGTCACCGTGTATGCCTCGGAGCCTATATGCTTCTTAAGTAACACAAGAGTTTCTCCTCCTATCACCTTACTGGCAGTGAGTTCTACATACCCACCACCCTCTGGAAAAATTATTTTTCTCACCCGTCCTCTAAATCTTCTTCCTCGCCATCAACAGAAAAAGCTCCTCCCTTCTACACTGTCTGCACCCCTTGTAGTTTTGCACAATTCAGTCATGTCCCCCTCTCAATGTCCTCTACTCTAAGGAAAACAACCGCATCTGTCCAATCTTTCTTCATAACTGAAACTCTCCAGCAACATCATGGTAAATCTCCTCTGTACCCTCTCCAGTGCAATCCCCTCCATCCTATAATGTAGGTTCCAGAACTGGACAGAATACTCTAGCTGTGACCTAACCAATGTTATATTTTGTTCCAACATAAACTCCCTACTATTAACTGTACGTCTCAGCTAATAAAGGCATTTATCTGATATATCTTCTTAACCACGCTATCCAACCATCCCGATACCTCAAGGGACTGGTGTCCATGCTCAATAACGTTCCTCTGATCCTCCGTAATTCCCAAAATCCTACCATTTATCATGTGTTCCCTAGCATTGTTTTGTCCTGTCCAAGTGAATCACTTTAGACTGATCCTGATTGAATTCCATTTGCCACTGATCTGCCTATCTCAGCAGCCCATCTATCTCCTCCCGTAGTCTGAGTCTATCCTACTCATTGTTTCCCACTCCCACCAATATTTGAATCATCTGTGAACTTATTGATCAAGCCTCCTACATTCAAGTCCAAGTCATTTACATCAACCACTAATAACAAGGGCCCCAACTCTGACCCCTGTGAGACCCTACTGGACAGAGACGTCCAGTCAGAAAAGCACCAACAGGATTTCTGATTGATATAATTTAAAACTTTACCCCTTCTATAATCACCACATGCATGCATTTGCACATGCACAAAGGAAAACAAACACAGCTTTATGAGTGGAAGGAAAAGCAAGTAGTCAGGAGAACACAGTTCCATGCTTAAAAACAACAAATCTAGATACATTGGTTTCACTCCTTTTCTCCTCTTTGATGACGCCTCATTGTTATTTGTACAGCGATTATCAGTCTTTGGTTCACTGATTTTTTTTTTGTTTCCTGTGAGCTTTAATATTTTTGCTGTCAGCAAGTATGAATGTAATTTTTCCTGCTTTTTGGACGGAGAGTTGGAGAAGACAGTTTTTCAGAGCAGTGGAACAGAGAGACCAAAGCGTTGATCCAACAATCTCCTGGGTCTTCTCTGTTTTCATTCCCTCTCACAGGGTCTGTGTTAACCTGCAACCTGATCAGTCAGAGGCTGTTTCTACTCTTTTAAACTGAAATAAAGCTCCCTTCCCATTGAACACCGCCAGGACAGGATGTAGTACAGCTGCCTCTACTCTATGAAACAGGAAGTTAGGCAAAAAAAAATCAACAGTTTCTGTTGGGGCACTGCAACAAAAGAAAACACAAATGAACAGTTTAACACATTATTTAACAAAACAAAAACTTATTAAATTCAAATAACATTTTGTGTGGTGATGATGCACGCCAGCCCCTGCAGTGCTCACTGGTCTCTGAAGGCCTCTGACGTCCCGGTGAGCTCTACTTGCGCCCTCTTCAGGAACACCCGAGTACAGATAACTGTTTCTGTCCACTGAGCTCCCCTGAACCCACAATAACTAGTGCCAATTTGAAAAGCCAATCAAAAGACCGTCTCTGGACAGAGGTTGCCCTGAACGCACTGAGGATGCACCACTTCGTCCAAGTGTAGTATCCCCAAAAGTAAAAAGATCCTTAGAAAACTACAAACCGACCTTTGTGGTCCCCTCTTTTTAAAACATAGCAATTTTTCTGATTTTCAGCCTCCACTCCAATATAAAATGAAGAATGTGTTCTGTTACACAGTGTTCTGTCGTCTCCATTCCCATGATTTCAGCATCCTTGTATCCTCACAAACTCTGGCCTCTTAAGCATTTGCCAAAATCTTTACTCTACTGTTGGCTTCAGTGTTCAAGGGGCCCCAAAACTCTGAAATTCCTTCTCCCTACGTCTCTCTCACCCTATTTCTCCAAGGCCCTTCCCTCCGTAAAGAAACTTTAAAACCCACTATTTCAGCAAGCTTTCATTCACCCATCCCTAAACCACCTCCAAGGTTAGTGCCAATTTTTATTTGATTGCTCTTTGGTGACCTGCTTTGGGATGTCCTATTGTGTGAAAGGTGCTTTTTTGAATGTGAGGTGTTGAAGCCCAAAAGGGTCTTGTTGTAGCCTCTGACTCGAAACTTAGCACCTCAGGCTCTGATGCAGCCCTTCAGCAGTTGCACTGAAGTTTCTGCCTGCTCTTTAACTCACAGCCTTCTGAACCAGAAATGCTGTATGCTGAGCCAAGGCTGACACATATGCACATTATGGGGATTTGCGTTTCCACTGGAGAGATTCATCTATCAAGCATAAATCGAGATTTCAGGGCTAGAAGGCAAATTCATATTTGTGCCAAAGTTCCAGATGTATATCCCTGGCATGAGAAGCTCAATATTAAGAGTACCTTTTGGAAATTCATGTCTGAAGGTTAATGACCTTTACACAGCCAGAGACGTATTTGTTATATCACATGGTTTGTTTCTTTCAATACTAGCGAAGCAACATTAAGTGTACCATTGAGTTACTTGTCTACTTCCCATTGCACTTATGGCCTAATTCTTTGTTTTCACATGTTGAAGCTTATTTTGAGGAGGGGATTTTGAGCTGTCAACATTATTGGTCTTATGGCTTTCTCGAAGACATTATTGATGTTTGTTAATATTTAAACCTCAAATAATTAAGCAATGTGTGAGAGATGTGACCATGCTGTGAAGGTGCTATATGAATGCAAGCTGCGGTTGCTAGCTTCTGAGACAACCGTTCAACAGAACTGGCTTTTCTTTCTTTCCAGTGACCCGTATCATAATATCGCTGCTTTGGATCCTGAAAAGCTGAATGTTTTCCGTACAGTCCGAGAGATAACAGGTAGTGAAATCAGAGCAAGTTTCTTCTTCCTTAACACCTTACTTTACAGCCTTTCGAAAACAATTTGTGTCACAATGAATCTGCTATTACTAGAAGGAAAGAATTACCTTTTCATTGATGATCCATCCATTTGTCTCTTCCTGCCTCACAATCCCTTCTTCCTACTGAATTGGTCATTTCAGCCCATCAATACCAACCACTTGCATGTTCTTCCACAGTAGCTCTCTTTCTCCTTGGGCAAAAGTAAAATTTGTTTGACATCCCTACTTCCACCTAAATTCCCACATATTTCACTCAGCGTCCCTTGATATTTGAGCCTTTCATCTTGTATTTGTCTTTAATGATAAGTCGTGATCAGTCATACCCTGATTCAGATCTTTATTTCAACCTCTCTCGATCTGAAGCTAATGCCCACAGGAAGTGCCCTCTCTGTGGGATGTTCTCTGGCAGTAGCTCTCAAAGTGTACTTTACAAATGCCCAAAATACAACACACTGAAGCACAACACAGGAACCAAGCCCACACAAAAGAACAGGCCAGGGCACATATCCCAGCCATAATCATGATGCCATATAACTAGACTGATTGCCATGTGCAAATTGTCATGAACGTGAGAACCACATTGGAGTTTCATAAGCAATCTTTGTTCCTGTTGCAATGCACAACTCTTGTGGCTCAGTGGATAGTGTCTGTGCCTCAGGGGGGGAAGCTCCAGGTTCAAATCCCACATGAAGCCTGACACGAGACTGATGTCCTCCAGTTTGGGACCAGACATCAACTCACTGCTGCCTCTTCAGAAACGGCCCCCGTTCCTTCCCTTCATTCTGATGAGCTTTTCTGTGGCTGGGTAGGTGGTCCGTGGGTCTCTGTAGTGAAAATATTTCGGAATCACTGTGTTATAACTGCCTTTGAAGGCAGAGAAAGAGAGGGCTATGGGGAAAGTGGGGGTGGGTGGGACTAATTGGATGGATCTTGCAGAGAGCAAGTATGACCCATTGAGCTGCGCATGCTCCTTCTGTGTTATATCATTCCATGGTTCTGTGACTGTTTTCTCCACTTCAGTAACTGCATGGGAACTCATTTCATTTTACTTATTTTTGTAAGAACACCATTACATGAATATGGAGGATACAGTCAGAATGCAATATGACACACCAGTCAGTTGTACATGGCAGTGCAAATGAACTGGAACAAACTTCTTCCAACGCCTGCTACAGCAGTGCTTTTTTTTGTTGCGCATATTCATGGAGGTTATAACCATTCACTTACCCATTTATATTTCAAGACATGTTTTGCACCACTGAATGGTGTGAAATTGCAATGCGACCAGTATTCACTGACTTCTAATCCTTCACAATTTCATCTCTGTGACTGCACTATAACTAGGATAGCTTTAAGACCAATTATTCGCAAGTTGTGATCTTTGGGAGTCGGAAGTCGTACAGGAGTAAAACTTTCATTGGTGCTATCTAAATGCCAGATCGGGCACTCTTCTGAACAACCGCTGTATTAACGACAACCGAATATTCATAGTTCATGATTTTGTTTGTTGGATTTTCTTTTCTTTCACTAGGTTTTTTGAACATTCAGTCGTGGCCAAGAAATATGACGGACTTCAATGTGTTTGCTAACCTTGTGACAATAGGTGGTCGAAGTCTTTACAGGTAAACTCGACTTGGTAATCATTATCTATCAGCATCCTATTTCTTTTGTCCAGTGAAGGCACTGGGCTAGTGGCTACAAACCTGGATGAGGGATCCAGAGGCATGCTCAAATCCCACCTTGGCTCTTTACGAAGTTGAATTCAATAAATTTGGTCATCTGTGGTAGATGAGTGTGAAAGCTGTGGGATCTTCATAAAAAAGGACACTTGCTATTCTGACCCAAAGGTGATCCAGCTCTTTACTAGTCAGTGTACACAAGACAACTGGAGTTGAGTAATAAATGTTGCCTTGCTGATGATCCCAGCAAAAACAAACCAGAACAAAGTTCCCTAAATTTTATTAAGTAGAGCTATTTCCCGGTTAGCTATTTGCTATTTTCTCTCTTCTCATGGTTGTAGCAGTCCCAGATCACACTTATTGCATTCTTAGATGGGACATATTAGTAACACTGTTAACTGGGCCAGAAACTGAACATTCATGTCCCAGTCCCAGAAACGCTAACATAAAATCCGGGCTGAAATTCTGACGCTGCACCTTGTGGTGCGTTGTCTACTGGCTGAATTGTTCAACCGAGACCCAGTCTGTCCTGTCACCTGAACAGAAAAGATTCCATGACTGCACTTGATGAGGAGGAAGGTCCTCCTGGGAGTTACTGGATGGACCCTATCCCTGCATGAACATCACCAAAACAGATTGTCACATTGCTATTCTTGAACCTTGGAGGGCCAAGACGTGGTTTCCTGCACTTTATTAGCTGTAAAGCTGCTTTGTGTCATGCAAGAGAGCATAGAAGATATTATTTGACAAAGTTGTTTCTTTTGCAATTCTTCCCCCTCACCCCCTGCTACTGTCAGCATTAGCACTCCCAGTTATAATGTAGTGTGGACCTTCCTCACAAATGCATCGAGACCTTGCTTCAGCCCAGAGTTGATAATGTTAAGGGTGGTTTGTATTGGGCTAATTTTCAGATGGGAAAGCAAAGCTGAGCCCCACTGGACACTGAGCCCTTTGCTTCAAGGGGTCCTTCTGGACACTCTGTGTTTTGCATATCTAATTCCAATGAAACTCTGGGCTATTGCTGGTAAGATCTTTCACACTGGGACAGCTATTCCCTGAGGCGAAAGTGAGTGCTGCAGATGCTGGAGATTGGAGTCAAGAGTGTGGTGCTGGAAAAGCACAGCAGGTCAGCTAGCATCCGAGGTACAGGAAAATCGACGTTTCGGGCAAATTCCTGATCAAGGGCTTTTGCCCGAAACATCGATTCTCCTGCTTCTCGGATGCTGCCTGACCTGCTGTGCTTTTCCAGCATCACACTCTTGGCAGCTTTTGCCCGAGGTCAGCTGTTGCACAGTTATTTTATCATTTAGTGATTTCTCAGTCTCATGGACCTCATGGATTGAAAGGAGTAAAGGCAGAGGAGATAACTTGAGGCTGGCTTGGTTGGTTGATTTTTATTCTTCCGCTCAATACAATGTAGGAAGAAAGGAAGACATGGGTGGGGAAAGGGGAGCCATGGGAGGGTGGTGGTCTTGGATTCCGCATTTGTAATTTTCTAGTAAAGAATGAGTTAGAGTTAAATGTGGTACAAAGCCCTTCATATCTATCGAAATGCACTTGAAGGGGACAAAGCCTGTGTTGGTTGAACTCTTTGCATTGTGGGAAAATAAGATCTTAAACCTCAAGGAAACAAACTGCATGGCAATAAAATAGAGAATAACTTTCTAACAATCTAAGAGCTAATGGATTGATAAAAAATAAAAATCTAATGTTCGTGCATACCTGCTGTTGGCTTAGCTATTCTAACTTTCTATGGCTGTGGCTTATAACAGAAATTGCCTGTGTGTCATGTTGTAATTACAGTCTCTTGCCAGTGGAGGCACTCATTTCTTGTGAGCAATATCACAAAGGGTCAACTGGTCGTCTGTGGTAATCATATGCGTGCTCTCGGACAAATTACAGAACCAAATAAAAATCCTCCAGTCTCATTCATTTGCAGCCAGTGGGGAGTGTGAGCACTAGCTGATGAATGTCCACCGTTTAAAACAAAGATATTTTAATCCACCCCTTCACAAACCCTGTGTAATATTAGGCTTTGAACACTCCAAACCTTTATTTATCAGTGGGTTAACTAGGGGAGAGGAGAATTCCAACGGTGCACATTAAATATTTGTCAGGCAAGGTCTAAAATTGTGATTCCTGAGCAACGCTAATCATTTGAGGAAGAGGGGAAAAGTACTGACAGGGCTTTACCATATGTTACCTTTCATTTTCAGCTTTTCTTAATGGAAGGGTACCTGTAAGCGATCAGGGTCAGGCAAAGCAATAAACAAACCTTTAGCTCCAAGGGATCACTTGACAGTCGTATTCTAAAGGTTCCATGTCATCCTGCCAGTTGCTTCGAGCGGCTAATTACAAGTTAGTAAACTGGCCAGCAGAATGAGCTCATTACATTGCCCCAACACTCATCCACCCTGTAGAACTCCGTCTGATGTCAAACTGACATGCTGCCTTTTGGAAATGCCCTGAGCTGTTACACGCTGTTAAAATAATGATGCAGACAGCAACTGATGAGATGGGATGAGATGGCTGCAAGCCTCCACACAATATGTATTTTCTTTTGCAATTCAGATAATTACAGTACTTGCTTTAATTGCAGGGCTTTTTTAGCATTTCTCAAAGGAATACAGACGAGATCACACCATGTACATCCAGCTTTGCGTCTCAATTATTCACCATGGGCTTGTCGATCCTGTGGTTACATACAATCAATGTCATATGCCCTGGTAGGAGTGAAATCCTTTCTCTTGACAGGACTTCCTACCATAACCAGAACCATTCACACAAAAAAAAACACACAGACAAAAGAATACACAACAAGAATATGTTAGTTCAGGCAGCAGCTCCCAAGTTGCATAGATCATAGAATCCCTACAGTGTGGAAACAGGCCATTCAGCTCAACCAATCCCCAACGACCCTCTGGAAACTAGCCCACCCAGACCCATTCCCACTGCCCTATATTTACCCCTAACCTACACACCTCTGAACACCATGAGCAAGTTAGCATGGTCAATTCACCCTAACCTGCACATCTTTGGACTGTGGGAGGAAACTGGAGCACCCAGAGGAAACCCATGCAGGCACAGGGAGAACGTACAAACTCCACACAGACAGTCGCCCAAGGCTAACCACTGAGCCACCGTGCCACCCCAACAACTCGCATGATCCACTGCAATTTGCACATCATCTCAATATAGGAATATTGCCATTCCTTCGATGTGGTTGAGTCAAAGTCCTGGAATAGGCTACCTAACAGCACTGTGGGCATACCTTCATCCAATGGATTGTGTCCCTTCAAGAAGAAGTTTCTGCACTGGTTTCTCCAACGAGTTCGTGTTGGGCAGTAATTGCTGATCTTGCCAGTGCTGTGCACATCACAGTAATAACTAAAGAGGAGATAGTTCAGTGGGTAGGTAACATATATCCCCTTTTTTAGAATCTACCGAGCCAATTAATTCAATCAATTATTGCGTGCAATTCTGGTCTCCTTCCTGTCGGAAAGATGTTGTGAAACTTGAAAGGGTTCAGGAAAGGTTTGCAAGGATTTTGCCAGGATTGGAGGATTGCACTAAAGGGAGAGGTTGAATAGGCTAGGGCTGTTTTCACTGGAGCATCGGAGGCTGAGGAGTGACCTTATAGAGGTTTATAAAATCATGAGGGGGCAAACTTAGAGAGGTTTATGAAATCATGAGGGGCATGATAAATAGACAAAGTATTTCCCCTGGGGTGGGTGAGTCCATCTCTAGAAGGCATATGTTTCGGGCGAGAGGGGAAAGATATAAAAGAGACCTAAGGGGCAACTTTTTCATACAGAGGGTGGTATGTGTGTGGAATGAGCTGCCAGAGGAAGTGGTACAATTGCAACATTTAAAAGACATCAGAATAGATATATGAATAGGAAGGGTTTGGAGGGATATGGACCAGGTGCTGGCAGGTGGGACTAGATTGGGGTGGGATTTTTGGTTTCCAGGATCTGCATTCAAAATAATCCAAGACACATGGCATGGACAGCTTCTCAGGTGTAAGGTTTGTGTGTGGAATCAGCTGGAGACTTGATTGAGTGTTAGAGGGAAGTGTGGAAGAGGCTATAAATTTATCCAGTGCCTGGGTGTCAAAGATGCCCCTAACTTATGGTGAATTGGAAAGCTCAGTCATCCTGTTGTTATCACACTGAGATAGCTAATTTCAGAGACTGGAGCTGAGAGACTCTGGGGCAGAGCAGGTAAGAGCTGAATGCTGACACTGACAGCTCGAGACATGTAGTGTTGCATTAAAATTTCTCACATTGAAAAAGTACCACATTTACAACAAAGGGGAACTGAGGTTGAGATATTATGGTACAGACAGTATTTCTGCCGACAGCAGATTGATTTCCTGAAAGTATGCCAGTTTGGATTCTAGCCAGTCAGTGACGTAGAAGCCAAGACATTTGCTTTCTGGATAGAGTTTTTTTTTACATAAAAAAACTACTCCATTTTACAGTTCCTTTCGTACACCAGGCCCATCTATCTGACTTATTTATTTATTTATGTTTAAAATGAATCCACCGCTAGTTAACAAATTAAAATAATTGACTGCTCGCCAGACTCATTGCAACAATGGCAAAAATTAAGGAGAGGTGGGAATTGAAGGAGGGGGCTAAATTACAATGGAATTGAAGGGGAGGAGGAATGAATCCCAGCCCCCATGGTGCCCACATATATCCCGTTTTTTTCAGAATCTACCTAGCCAATTAATTCAATCGATTATTGCGTGCAATTCTGGTCTCCTTCCTATCGGAAAGATGTTGTGAAACTTGAAAAGGTTCAGAAAAGATTTATAAGGATGTTGCCAGGGTTGGAGGATTTGAGCTATAGGGAGAGGTTGAATAGGCTAGGGCTGTTTTCCCTGGAGCATTGGAGGCTGAGGGGTGACCTTTTGGAGGTTTATGAAATCATGATGGGCATGATAGACAGAGTCTTTTCCCTGGGGTGGGTGAAGTAGAGCTAGAGGGCATAGGTTTAGGGTGAGAGGGGAGAGATATAAAAGAGACCTAAGGGGCAACTTTTTCAAGCAGAGGGTGGTACACGTATGGAATGAGCTGCCAGAGGAAGTGGTGGAGACTGGTACAATTACAATATTTAAAAGGCACCTGGATAGGTAAATGAATAAGAAGGATTTGGAGGGTTATGGGCTGAGTGCTGGTAGGTGGGACTAGATTGGGGTGAGATATCTGGTCAGCGTGGACAAGTTGGACTGAAGGGTCTGTTTCTGTGCTGTACATCACTATGACTATGACTAATTAACTCCAACAATCTGCTTAATGACTTGCTACATTAATGGGCATTCAGCTGCACCCGCTGGCTGCACTGACTGAGGGGTTGTGGGCAAGTGATGGTAAATGACACAGTGCCCTCAGCAATTTCTGATGGGCATCACCTTCTTCTGAAACTGCCAGTCGCAATCTGGGAAGTGGTGCAATGTGAGCTTTGTAATACCTGATCCCTGCATGATTCTAATGCACAAGGTGTATGTTTTCTCTCCTTGTACAGTGGGATCTCACTGCTGATTCTGAAACAACAGTGGATAACATCCCTTCACTTCCAGTCCCTGGTGGAAATCAGTGCAGGCAATGTGTATGTGTCCGACAACCCCAACCTGTGCTATTATCACACCGTCAACTGGACCGTGCTGTTCAGAACCAGTTTGCAGAAACCAGTTATAAAGAACAACAGAAACTCTCAGAATTGCAGTAAGTAGCACGGCTCGGTGCAAAGAGTGTCAACAGAACCCACTGAGATGTAAATTTATATAATTGGAGCAAATATAACACTTACACCCTGTCTAACTTTAATAATTGCAGAGTAATATTGGGTTAAGCCTGTTTCTGATCCTGAGAGATTTCTGGCCATTGAGATTTGTTAAAGTTAATCGTTCTGTATCTCTCCTTTATCATTTTCCCTTGGATAACAGATGTTCTTACATATCTTTTGATGGGTTATACAAATGCAGGGGGTTACGCACAGGAGCTGAGAAACCTTTAGCCCTGAAGAGAAGAGTCTTTGAGGTGGTCTTTAACTGGCCAGTTAAGGGGTTTTAAGAGAAGGTGGGGTTGGGAATGTCATCCTGGGCCTTCTCTTCTGGAACATTCTAGCATGTGGACAGGAAGGTGACAGCTACCATTCCTGATGACAGTTCACCTCAATTTTCCAGACCTCCTGTGGGTCAGGGACATTCAGCCCAACATTCAGTCAGATACACTGTGAATTCCATCTCTCCCTCAACAAATGCTGTCAGAATAGCTGAATATTTTCAGCACTGTATAGTTATTATTTCAACTTCCCAGATCTGCAGAATGATACTCTTGTGGCATATGGAGCTGTTGGGAAACAGATACTGTGTGGACAATCATGGGTCTTGATGGTATTGTCTGAGCGAAATCTTGTCCATGTAGAGATTTTAATTAGCAATGGACAAGAGGCCTTCATAATTTAAAAATTATTAATTGGCCAGTCAGACAGAGTCACATTCGTCATGAGCTGCGCTATTGTTTGCAGCTGGGAGATTGTTCGTTTGAGATTAACTGGCTTGAAATGGTCTATTTCTATAGGAGTTACTGCTGCACTCAGATTTTTATTATTTTCATGGAACATGAAGCAAGAGGAAATTGATGTCAAGAATGTATTTTATTCCTTTGTGCATTTTATGTAAAGTAAACCAGTTTGCTGGTTTCCTGTTGTGCCTAACGTCATTTTTTCCATCCATTTATTGGGAAGTCAAGTGATTCCACATGAAGTCGCACACAGAGCTCAAGGTTTCAATGACGTTGCTCTTTGATGGACAGTAAAATTCACTCTGGGTCACAGGGGATGTGTAGATCTCTTGCAGGAGTGACAGAGTCACTGAAAGCAAACATGCAGTTGTTGTGTAAAACTGCCAAATTAGTAGCAGCACACTTGGTGAATTTAGTTGACATTTTGTACATCTTGTGACTTGATGTTAGGGGGGCAAGTATATTAGCGTGGATAGAGGATTGGCTAACTAATAGAAGACAGAGAGTTGGGTTTCAGGATGGTGTGCCACAGGAGTCAGTGTTGGAGCCACAGTTATTTACAACATATATTCTCGATTGGGATGAGGGAACTGAATGTACTTTAGCCACGTTTGTTTTTTGTTCAAACAGAGGTGGGAAGACCAAGTGGTGAGGCTGATGCAAAGAATCTGCAGGAGAATGTCGATAAGTTGGGTACAAATTTGGCAGATGAGATTTAGTGTGGGGAAACGTGAGGTGGCACACTTTGGCAGGAAGAAGAGAGGAGCTGAATATGACTTAAATGGAGCAAGACTGCAGGAGGTTCCAACACAGACAGGTTGGTTACCAACCTGTAAATCCTCCCAAACTGCCTACGGCAAGCAGTAAACTTGGTGAGCTGGGACTATGTGTTGCTGCAGTGAACAGCCTCCCCACATTAAAAGATTCCATTTGCAAGTTATTGTCGTAAGCAAGTGTCAGTTTTGTTAAGAGGGATGTCAACACAACAGGAGACAGTACTTTGCAGCTGAAATAGAGCAGCATATATTTCTGTGCAATGCAGTGACATATCTTTAATCAGCATAGAAACAGACCATTCAACCCAATTAACCTACCAAAATTGTTGTCCTGTTTTGATTCGATTAGATTCCCTACAGTGTGGAAACAGGCCGTTTGGCCCAACAAGTCCACACCGACCCTCTGAAGATTAACCCACCCAGACCCATTTCCCTCTGGCTAATGCACCTAACTCTATGGGCAATTTAGCGTGGCCAATTCACCTGACCTGTACGTCTTTGGACTGTGGGAGGAAACTGGAGCATCTGGAGGAAACCCACGCAGACACAGGGAGAATGTGCAAACTCCACACAGACAGTCGTCTGAGGCTAGATTCAAACCCAGGTCCCTGGCACTGTGAGGTAGCAGTGCAAACCGCTGAGCCACCCAATTTTATCTTCCTCATCTCAGTATATCATTCTATACCCTTTTTTCACATCAACTAACTTCCTACAGAAAACATGTAAAGTGTTTTGCGTTTCAATATAAAGGTGTTCCTCTTCTTTTAAACTATTGACGTTATGAGTGCCAACCTAATATTTGTAACTGTTATCAAAGCAAAACACTGCAGATTTGGGAAATCTGAAATAAGAATTCAGAGTCACATTGGACCTGAAACATTAACTTTGTTTCTCTCCGCCCAAGTGCTGCCAGAGCTGGTGAGTTTCTCCAGCACTTATTTTGTATTTATAGTCCTCAGTTTTGGTTCCTCCTACACATTCTCTCCAGAATTGCCCATCCCTTCTTTTCAAAGCATTTCTTAAGCCCTCTCAAAGCTTCCTCCTTTCCAAAGCGAACAGCACAAACCATGGGCTACAGTCATTCCATCTTTGCATGTATTGGTGCTGCCCAAGTGCTTCTGTGGCAGTGGGTCATGAGAATGGATGCATTAAATGAATAATGGCTGGAAACTGGCCGTGCGATGAAACCTCCAGAGAAATACATTCAATCGCAGTTGGCAACTCTTAAGGTCCACATCTTTTGCATATCAAGGTAGAGTGGATCCTTAGCATTGATGCATGGTGGAAGGCACAGCCTGGCTTTCTTTCATAGAGGAGACCCCAGGCAGGCCACATCATCTTGTGATGCAATGTTAGTGTCCCTATCTCTGGACCAGGAGACACGGATGCAAATCCCACATGCTCCAGCGGGGTATAATAAAATCTCTGAACGGATGATTAGAAAAATACCTAACCCTTTGCTTACTGGTGATTAAGTAATTGACTGTCATGACCTATGTAACTAGGCAGATTTATTGAGCGAGATTTTTGTTGCTTTCGCAGCCTCCGACAGGATGATGTGTGACCCTCTGTGCTCTGATGATGGGTGCTGGGGTCCAGGCCCAAACCAGTGCCTGTCTTGCAGATTCTTCCGTAGGGGCAGAACTTGCATTGAATCTTGCAACCTGTATAAAGGGTAAGTCTGAAAAACAAACTCACACAAAATCTTCCTCATTCGGTCATTCAGTTCATCGATCGAGCCGTATAACTGAAAAGGTACAAAGAAAGGATTTGTATTTGCTTGAAGAACTCGGATACAAATAGTTGTAATAAAATACCCTGAGACACTTCACAGGACCTTTACAAAACAAACTACTGACACCGTGCCACGTAAGGTCAAATGACCAAAGCTTTGTTTCAACAAGGTAGTTTTTAATTAGTGTCTGAAAGGGGGAATGCAATTGATGGTTGAAGGAAGGGATTCCATAGTTTTCAATTTAAACTGTGAAAGACACAGTCACCAATGGTGGAACAGTTAAACTCAGGACTTCTTGGGAATCCAGAATTAGAGGATACAGAGATCTCATGGTATGGTAGGGCTTGAGGAGATTTACATATAGAGAAATAATGAGAATTGTGAGCCTGAGATGTTGTTTAACTGGGAACCAACGTAGGGCAGCAAGAACAGGGCAGGAAAATTGGAGCAAGTTCGAATTCAAGCATTAGAATACTTCACACAAATAAGATGCACCAGATGTGACCCTGGTTATCAAGAATATAAATTCTGAGGAAACCTTCTAAGACAGGGTTTGTTGACTTCAGAAACAAAAAGAAATGAGCTGATTGATTTTTGCAAGATGGCAAAGAAGATTTACACAAACTGATAAGGATTAACACCTTTTTGGTTAGGTTTAGGATGCAGACAGCAGCGTTTTGGATGATCTCAAGATTTCAGACTGTGGGGGGGAAGCTGCCTGGGAGTGAGCTAGTACATTCAGGTCTAGATGCAACGGACACATTAATGTGGATTTCAGCAGCTGCAGAACAGACGTATTTGCAAAGATCGTGATATAGTGCAGGTGCCTTGTTGGAATTTTTAATAAGACTAGAGCTCACAGGCTGCAGTGTACTGCAGTGATTTTCAGTGTCCTGAGGTAGTTGCACACTCGACATTTTGTATTCACAACAGATGCTGATAATACCAGGCAAAGGATGTGTTCCATACACGACTCACCGATGACCGTTATTGTAAGATAGCAACATCATTCCTGGCTGGGAGAAGCAGACCATTTTGTGAGACTTCAACTGGAGTATTATGAACAGTTGTGAGTGCCACATTGTAGTGAAGATGTGAATGCACTGGAAAGAGTACGGGAGCAATTTACAGGAATAGGTCCAGGAATGAGGAACTTCATTTATGAGGATAGATTGAAGAAGCTGGGACTGTTCTCCTTGGAGAGAAGAAGGTTGAGCAGAGATTTGAGACAGGTTTTCAAAATCGTGAGTGGGCTGGATAGAGGAGATAAGGAAAAGCTATTCCCACTCATTAAAGGAACAAAAGGGCGTAAATTTAAAATGATGTGGTAAAGAAGCAAGGATGATATGAGAAAAACTTTTTCAGTGATTAGGGTATGGAACACAGAGCCGAGAAATGTGGTGAGGCAGGTTCGTTAACGCATTCAAGAGGGCTTTGGATGATTATTTGGATAAGAATATTGTGCAGGGATTAGGGGAAAAGATTAGACACTAGGGGATAGAGCCAGGTCAGGCATGATAAGGCAAATGGCCTTTTTCTGCACCCTAACAATTCTGTGATTCTGGTAGACAGCAGTCCTTGGAAAATGATAGTGCTTGGAGTTGAAGAAAGGTAGTCATAATTGGCTGGCTTGCCATAGTCCTGCATTCTCTTTTGCGGATGTCAGTACCTTTATATGCAGTCAGCTCTTGACATATGGAATCGCACAATGGAAAAACATGTGGGTTATTTGAGCTCTGGGAGCGCCACTGGAAGAAACAGCAAGGCAAGGGTTAAAATAATAGCAGACTCCAGTTTTGAATGACTGGGTGAGTGAAAATGGCTTTGCATTTTCCACTTCCTGCTGCTATGGAAATGAAAGGAGACACGAGAGGAAACTAAAGAAGAGCTGAGAAAATTGGAAGTTTTTCCACTGTCTGTGGGCTGAAATATGAAATAGCTATAGAATTAACTTTTAAATCTTGGACAAATAAAAATAGCATCCCTGCTCTCAGTGCTGCAGAAAGGAGTCTGCGTCTCACTGAAGAGCAAAAAAGCTAGACAAGAGAGATGTTGAAATCTTTGAAAACATGCTTTGAACCCACATTGTTGCTACTTATGAATGACATTTCTTCAATGTCAGGGCTTGGTGGGAGAGGAAGGCAATTGATCAATAAGTAACCACACTGGTACATCTAAGCTAAATCCAATAAGTTTGGATAACTGAAGGGTGATCTTGTCAGAGATAGGATTGGCTTCAGCATAAGAGATCCTGTTGTGAGAGCAGACCAGCTGAGAGAGGAGAAACTCCCAAGGAAGATATTGACATGTGCAGAACCTGTGAGTTTGTTTGGGTGCATTAACAGCAAACAGAAAAGGGTTTACATTATGTGAAGAGACATTCCAGGCTGAATGAGAACAACGGATTGGGAAAAGGAAGGAACATTTGCAGACAAGCCAACGGAATGATCAAGGGTAGAGTCTGAATGTAAATAACACGGGAGACATCACGCACAACAGAAAAGGAGCTTGAAGAAAGTAGGGATCCAACTGCAAGAAGTGGACTCACTTTGCAAACTCGTGTTTACCTAGTAAGATGCAAAAATAATTTTTTATTAAGGTGTCAGTCAATGATTCTGAGAAATTACTTAAGACCACACAAACACGATGTCGTCGTCCAAACCAGGGATGACAAATAGTTTGTGATTGCTAGGATGGCAACCAAAGCAGAACCTCATGTCAAAGTAAAGTGTCAGATAGACACCGGTGCCTCATGTCACATTGTTGAGCTTCACAAGACTGTACAAAATCTCTCAAGGTGATGACTCTAGAAAGAAGATGTGAAAGCTCAGGTCGAGGCTATGTGGTAGATTATTCCTCATGCCATGTGGACCAATGAAGCTGAGAACCCAATGCAGTGGGTAGAATGAAGATGCGGAGTTCCTGATAATAAATATGAAGCAAAATCCAGCCTACTTTGGCTGAAGCAAGTCGAAGACGTGGAATAATAACTCGAAACATGACCATAAAGATCTGAAGTTCTTTGCAGGCTACAAGATGATCCAGTGATGAAGAAATCCTAAAATATTATGAAGATTTTTTTTCCAGGTCACAGATGTTGTCCTGGTGGATATCATCAAAATTGATGAGAGTGAGAGAGTGACCCAGCATCTGGTGAGGAGAGTTTCAGCTGCCCTCAAGTCCAGCCTGAGAGACAAGAGAAAGGATGTGGAAGAGATGAATCAAAAAATGACAACACTTCCAGACTGGATTATCAGAAAGACAGCAATGAAGATATCTGGATCCAGAGGGTCACTATAAAACTTTGAAGAGATCTCACTGCACTATGGAAGGAAATGTTGTCTCAACTTTCCAAGGCAAAGGATTTTATTAGAAACCGATGTGAAGGATGGTCGCTGGCAAATTAAGTTATTTTCAAGGTAATTTTCTCACTACATTCTAGATGCTATTTGGAAGATGCAGTTGGTTGTGTTTACCGTTTGGCATTTCCACAGCTCAAGAAGAGGTATCAACACACCGAGCATGAGCTAGTCAGTGACCTTCCTGGAGTGACAGCGATAGTGGATGATCTGCTAGTCCATAGATTTGGAGAGACACCAGTGGAAGAAACCATTGTGTGGACTGTGATCCGTGCGACTGCCAGAGAGACCTGGCAAGATGGGCAAGTCAAAATGGAAAATCCCTGAAGTCAAGTACATTGGGCATGCAATGACCTCAGAAGGACTTAATCTGGGACCTGACAAGGGAGAGCCATAACAGTGATTAGCAAATGAGAAAGCAGTCCAATGATTTTTGTGGATTCCTGAACTATTTGGCAAATCTCTTGCCTAATTTGTGACCAGAAAGCAATGAAAGCTCACTGCTAGGATGTGTTGGGGCCCAGAACACCACAAACTTTCATTTTTGACTTAAAGTCAAGCAATCAATGATGCCGCTGCAATGGTCCGACAATATCAGTGAAAAGGCTACTTTGCACTGTAATGCCAGGCAAGAACAACTCGTTACATTTGCATCCAGGATATGAATGCAAACTAAACAACATTACACTCAGATTAAGAAAGGCTGCCTGCTGATTGTCTATAGATGTGAAGCTGGAAAAGCACGATAGACAATAGTCAATAGGTGCAGGAGTAGGCCATTCTGCCCTTCGAGCCTGCACCACCATTCATTATGATCATGGCTGATCATCCTCAATCAGTATCCTGTTCCTGCCTTATCTCCATAACCCTTGATTCCACTATCCTTGAGGGCTCTATCCAACTCTTCTTAAACGAATCCAGAGACTGGGCCTCCACTGCCTGGGGCAGAGCATTCCCCACACCCACCATTCTCTGGGAGAAGAAGTTTCTTCTCATCTCTGTCCTAAATGGCCTACCCCTTATTTTTAAGCTGTGTCCTCTGGTTCGGAACTCACCCATCAGCGGAAACATGTTTCCTGCCTCCAGAGTGTCCAATCCTTTAATAATCTTATGCGTCTCAATCAGATCCCCTCTCAGTCTTCTAAACTCAGGTCAGACAGCATCTGAACAGCAGGAAAGTCAATGCTTCGGCCCGATACATTGACTTTTCTGCTCTTCGGACGCTGTCTTGCCTCTCATTTTTGAGGATGTAACTCTGAAAATGGACAAGGGAGATCCAGTGGATGTAGTGTACCTAAACTCAAGGGTATACAAGCCCAGTCACTCCAATCTTTCAACATAAGATAGTCCCGCCATTCCAGGAATTGACCTCGTGAACCTACATTACACTCCCTCAATAGCCAGAATGTCTTTCCTCAAATTTGGAGACCAGAACTGCACACAGTACTCCAGGTGTGGTCTCACCAGGGCCCTGTACAGCTGCAGGGGAACCTCTTTGCTTCTATACTCAATCCCTCTTATTATGAAGGCCAGCATGTTGTTAGCTTTCTTCATTACCTGCTATACCTGCATGCTTACCTTCATTGACTGGTGTACAAAAACACCCAGATCTCTTTGTACTGCCCCTTTACCTAACTTGACTCCATTTAGGTAGTAATCTGTCTTCCTGTTCTTGCCACCAAAGTGGATAACTATCCATTTATCCACATTAAACTGCATCTGCCATGCATCTGTCCACTCACCTAGCCTGTCCAGGTCACCCTGTATTCTCCTAACATTTCACCCTGCCACCCAGCTTTGTATCATCAGCAAATTTGCTAGTGTTACTATTATTACCATCTTCTATATCATTAATATATATTGTAAAAACCTGCGGTCCCAGCACTGATCCCTGCGATACCCCACTGGTCACTGCCTGCCATTCCAAAAGGGAGCAGTTTATTACTACTCTTTGTTGCCTGTCAGCCAACCAATTTTCAATCCAAGTCAGTACTTTGTCCCCAATACCATGTGCCCTAATTTTGTTCACTAACCTCCTATGTGGGACTTTATCAAAGGCTTTCTGAAAGTTCAGGTACACTACATCCACTGGATCTCCCTTGTCCATTTTCAGAGTTACATCCTCAAAAACGAGAGGCCAGACAGCGTCCGAAGAGCAGAAAAGTCAATGTATCGGGCCGAAGCATTGACTTTCCTGCTGTTCAGATGCTGTCTGACCTGTTGTGCTTTTCTAGCTTCACATCTCTGGACTATGGCTTCCAGCATCTGCAGTCCAAGTGCCTGGTGATTGTCCTGTCTTATGAACAGTTTAGTTGATACCTGTTTGGGAGAGACAGAGTGACAGTGGATTCATTTCACAACATCTTTTCTCAAACTGCTTCTATCAGCTTCCATGTGTCTGCCAAGAGCCCTAATGCACGGCGAGATAGCATCTGGACGTGACATACGAGATGGGAAACAGATGTACGTTGATGGAATACTGTTAGGCGCAGGGCATTGTATGAAGAAAACTGGGTGAAATAACTCCACAGAGGCCATTATCCCATCGTCAGGTCACTCTTTATTTACACTGATACAGTTCCCTCAGAGCCAGCTCTGAGAGTGAACAGAACTTCTGATATTCCTGTTGTTTTATGTCAGTCAGAACTCCATTATTGGATCAGATTAATCGCCCTAATCGGGGAACTCGTACTCTGACGTCTGCCTGGTTGACCTCGTTACAAACACTCAGGATGCTCAGACAGAGTGTGACATCTTCCACATTTAACAAGGAGAAACAGTTTGACATGCTCTGGAAGTCATCAACCCAAAATCTGCGCTATTCAAATCCTGGATGTGCAGAGACTGACAGAAGTGGAACTGGCTAGAATTAATACTATGGAATTAATGATAATCAATGATAATTGATTATTTTCCTTCTGACCATATATATCGGGTAACTGGCTTAAGTTGGAACTGCAAATGATAGTGCATGTTACTTTTTTACGAAAAGAGGATGTTTGGAGAAATGCAATTGTACTTGGTGTACTAGCTGGCTTGCCACTGTCGTGTGACATGTATCGCTGCTGTCAGTGCCTTTGTGAGAAGTTTGTGGCAGTCATTGAACACACATGACTTGAAACACTTAGTGACTGGGAAATGTGACCTTTGTGCAGCTTGGAAGATAAGATGTAAAGACATTTGTACATTATATGCAGAGCTCCCACACTACTTTTGGATCTTAAGTGGCTTGGTGTAATTGTTTAATCCCCTTTTAACCCCTCCCTGTCTAGATTACATTAGATTAGATTCCCTACAGTGTGGAAACAGACCCTTTGGCCCAACCAGTCCACACCGACCCTCCGAAGAGTAACCCACCCAGACCCATTTCCCTCTGACTAAAGCACCTATCCCTATGGGCAATTTAACATAGCCAATTCACCTGACCTGCACATTTTTGGTCTGTGGGAGGAAACCAGAGCACCCAGAGGAAACCCACGCAGACACGGGGAGAATATGCAAACTCCACACAGTCAGTTGCCCGAGGCGGGAATCGAACCTGGAACCCTGATGTTGTGAGGCAGCAGTGCTAACCACTGAGCCACCGTGCTGCCCCATTACAATTGTGGAACTTGAATTCACCACTCATATATTGGAGAAGCAGGAAACATGACCGCCACCAGCTTACACCATCTTAAACTCCCTGAGGCACTTGCTAAGGTGCCTGTCAATCCCACTTGCGATGTCGAAATTTCTTTCAGTGAACTCAAACTGTCGCTGGATGTACATGGCTGTCATATTTGTCATGACTAACTATCGTCATCACTGGAGCTGGGTCCTCGCTCAGTTTCTCTGACACTCTTCACCTTGTTCCATTCGAGAGTGTGATGCTGGAAAAACACAGCAGGTCAGGCAGCATCCGAGGAGCAGGAGAATTGACGTTTCCGGCATAAGCCCTTCACCTCCTGCCACCTCTGTGGCCTTGCCAACTCTAATTGGTAAGGCTTCAGAAGCATTCCCCACACCCCCCACCCACCCCACCATTTGCCTGCCACTGGTGCCAGGCAGGCAGCCTCCTCCTCCAAAAGGCATCCAGAGTCACTTATTTGGCGCTTGAGCTGACATTCCTGGACAATTAGGCCATTTATGTTTGAAATCAAATTCACAAGAGCCACACAGCTCAGGTATGGATTCAACCTACAGCCCCATTCCCAGCCCCGCACTGAACATCTCACCTGCATCTTGAAGATGAGAGGAGATATGGCTCTGTATAAAGGTCCTCAAACCAATCTCTTCAACCTACTCCTTCACTTGCTCTGACATCAAGGACCTTGGCCCCTTAATCCAGCTCTCTCATTTCAGCAACAATTCGTGATTTTGAATTTTCGTGTTATTATCCTACTCCCGATCAAAGTTTGCAGCAAGGTAATTGTTTCACTTTTTTTTTCTGTTTTGCCTAAATGAGGCTTTGATAAAAATGTCAACTCTTTGATTCTAGTTAAAGTCTAGATAGATTGTTTACAATTAAGAACCACTAATTATGTGAGGAAAATGGTGGAATTAGTTTGAGAGAGATGAATTTAGAAGTACTGTATGCATTTCCCTTGGTAGGTGTAAAAATATAACTATTATTATTTGTCATGGAAAACAGCTGTGATTTCAAACACTGGTACACTGTCTTTAATTAAAGCAGCTCACTTACATTGTAATACTTTCTTATTAAATATCATTTGACAGTGCTTATAAACTCTGCAATTTAATTTGTTTCAAAAATGCTTTTGGACACATTGGGAACTAGTGACGTTATCTCCTGACATCTGACTATGCTTTTCCAGCTGTTTATCCAATTATCTATTCATTAAAATACAAGCCCCCATGAAATTCTGTTGATCTGAATCATTTTATTACTTGCTCAATATTTTTGGGAAGGGGTCAGTCAGCACTCTGAAACCAAGTGGTGTCCCTGTGTCAGAAATGAATGGAGAAAGACTCCTTTTATTATCGGTCACTACAGATCATTCATCTATTTGAAAGTGGCATTGAAAGGCGATGCTGAAGGTATCAACTCGCAGGTTAAAGTGCGCCTTGATGCTCTAAGAAAATGACCCATTAGTGGGCAGCACGGTGGCTCAGTGGTTAGCACTGCTGCCTCACAGCACCAGGGACCCCAGTTTGATCCCTGCCTCGGGGAACTGTCTGTGTGGAGTTTGTACATTCTCCCCGTGTCTGTGTGGGTTTCCTCCGGGTGCTCTGGTTTCCTCCTATGATCTAAAAATGTGCGGGTCAGATGAATTGGTCATGCTAAATTGCCCATAGTGTTGGGTGCATTAGTCAGGGGTAAATATAAGGTAAGGGAATGGGCCTGGGTGGGCTGCTCTTCAGAGGGTCGGTGTGGACTTGTTGGGCCGAAGGGCCTGTTTCCACACTGTAGGGTATCTAATCAGCAATTGATATAAGGATGACCCCAAACAGTCCCACCAACATATGGGACTTGATTTTGAATTCTGGAGGAACTTGAGATTGGAGTAAATGCCAGGTCCCAATACCTAGCCACGCCATCAAATGTGAACACCTGGCTGCTTTGGTTTATTAAAGGTCCCCAGGAAGGAGAGCTATATTTTGAATGTGGGCATGGGCAGGCGGCAGCCATGACAGTGCTGCTCGCTCATGGAAGAGCGCAAGGGGTGTGCCCAGAAGTGGCCAAACCATTCCAGGTTTTTAAATATATTCTTACCTTTCATTGAGAAGGTTTGCTGGGCCATTTCATGGGAAGTTTAGTGTCCACACTGTTGTAGCTCTGGACCCATGTGTTGGTAAGGACGGCAGATTTCCTTCCCTGAGGCGAAAAGGAATGTGAAGTTGTTAGTCATGTCACTGAGACAGATTTGTTGGTCTCAGGGTCCATTCAGAGAGGGAGCAGAGACTGGAATCTCATTGCTGCGTATGCACCTGGCAGAGGATATCAGTGTCGAGAGTGTGGTGCTGGAAAAGCACAGCCAGTCAGGCAGCATCCCAAGGAGCAGGGAATTTGACGTTTCAGGCCAAAGCTCTTCATTGGAAATGAGGGTATTAGTGGCCAATCTATGCTAGTTGCTTCTTCCCATTCTTAGAGAATCACATCTTTAGATTTGCTTGCTTCTCACCAGAACGTGAAAGTACTTGAAATCATGAAATGATACACTACAGGAGAGGGCCACTTAGTCTGTTATTTCTCTAACAGTCATTCCTACTTCTGTTGTCTCTCCTCATAGCCCTGTGCATTCTCCCTATTTACTTATGTAAATATTTATCCAGTTTTCTCCATGGAAATTTAAATCAGCTTTCATGACCCCTGTCGGGCAGTGAATTATAGATCCCAGCAATCACTAAATAACTTATTTTCCTCGTGTCTTTTCTTTTTCCCTAACCAAGCACCTTAAGTCTGTCTTTTATCATTACCAATCTCTCCGTCACTGGAAGAAATTTCGTTTTCAGTCTTAACTCCATCAAATCCATTCACGTTTTGCAACAGGTTTGCCCAATCTCATCTAAACATTCTCTGTCGTAAAGACAGTAAGTCGGGGTTCCCTGGTCTCTTCAGGTATTTTTTATTCCTCACCTCTGACATCATTCTGCTCTCGGACTTCCTTCAAGGTCTTGATGTCATTCCTTAACATTGTTGCTCACCCTGCAGTATTAACTACAGCCGAAGCTCTGTGAAGTCAAGTCTCCCTGCTCTTGTGCCCTATCCTTCAGTTCATAAAGCCAGGAATTTAACTTGATTTCCTGATGAGCTCCCCTGTTTGTGCTAGCACATTCAAACATTTATGGATAGATGTCCCCGCCTTTCTGTTGCTTCACCCTCTTAAAAATTGAGCTGATTAGTTTCTTTTTGTATTACTTGGAATAAATTATGACTTCCCATAATTTCACAGTCCTGCGTGCTAATTTTCATTCTCCATGGAGTTGCACATTTCACCAGTGTGCACGTCTTCCGATATTACCTTGATCGGACAGTACATTGGCCATTTCCATGTTATCTACAGACACGAGTTCTTTGCCTTGCATGTTGAAGAACAGGTCATTATTGTACACTCAGAAAGAACAGTGATCCCAGATATCGGCCCCTGGGGAACACCATTGTATACTCTCTTCCAATCGGATAGTAATTATTCATCTCTGCTACTCTCTGCTCTCTGACCTGTGATTAAGTGACTAAAACTTCTTTATACCCATACATAAGAAAGCTGTCATGTGAAACTGGATCAAACATGTCTTGGAAGTCATAGACCAAAACAGAAATTGCTGGAAAAGCTCAGCAGGTCTGGAGTTCTCTCACCTCGAGTTCAACAGAACTGTTCTGCAGAAAGGTCACTGGACCTGAAATGTTAACTCTGCTTTCTCTTTAGAGATGTGGCCAGACCTACTGAGTTTTCCTGGCAATTTCTGTTTTGGTTTCTGATTTCCAGCATCTGCAGTTCTTTTGATGTTTTATGCTTTGGAGGTCCATGCATACTTAGTACACTTAATAACCCTCCCTGTTGTTTCAGAGACCTCAGTCACATTAATAAACTTAATTTCCATTTACTAGCCCATATCTTTCCAAATGTGAATTAAAATTGTTAAGGTTAATTGTCTCTAAAGGAAGTTTTCCACCTCCAACACTGGGGAGACTGGATTGTCATTGCTGGGTTTATTCCCTTCCCCTTGTAAAACCATCTGCAATCCTCCAGTCCTCAGGCACGACCCCAATATTGCAAGGATGTGGAAGGCTTGTGGTCAGAGCTCCTGCTACTCTCCACAATCTAGGATGTAACTCCTTGAGTCAGGGTGGCGTTCCTACTTTGAGATCAGCTAACCTTTTAATAACCTTTACTGTATTTATTTTTAACTGATTAACTTCACTAGCCCTTCATCTTTCATTGCTACTGTGACAGTAGCCTCTTCATCAAAGTATTCATTTAGAACCTCAGCCCTGACCTTTGTTTCTTTGAGAATATCTCCTCTCTGGTGCGTTCTGGGCCCGAGCCACTCATGTTTTATTATCTACAGACTTTAAAGCAGCTTTGTGTTCCCTTTGATGTTAACGGCTAATCTGTACACTCCCTTTGTCCTTCTTATTCCCATTTTTAAATCTTCTGCGTACTTACGTAGTTGCTGTCATCAACTTTGTTCTTCACTCTCTTTCTCCTTTCCCAACCCTAGCATTTTCTTCCTGCCTCGTTATAACCTCCTTAATTTTATTCATCCAAGGAGCTTGACCTTTAGACGCCCCTCCTTTTCCCATTATGGAACATAGGAAACAGGAGCAGGGGTAGGCAATTCTGTCCCTCGAACCAGTCAAGATCATCGATGATCATTGACTTCAGTGTAATTCCCACACGTCCTTAGTATTTGGAAAACTATCAATCTCTGTCTTGAATGCACTCAATAACTGAGCGTCTGCAGCCCTCTCTGGTAGCAAATCATTACTACTCCCTGAGTGAAGAAATTTCTCCTTATTGCAGTCCGAAAGAGTTTGCCCCGAATTCTGAGTCTGTGTCTCCTTATTTTAGGTCCTTCAACAATGGAAATTATCATTCCTGCACCTGCCCAATCCAGTTCTCTAAGAATTTTGTACATTTCAATGGGATTATCTCTTCTTTGTCTAGCTTCCAGAGATCGCAGGCCACATCCCCTCAATCTTCCCTCAGAAAACAATGCTGCCATGTCAGGATTTCGTCTGCTGGATCCCTGTGTGGCAATTATGCCCTTCCTTTGATAGAGGACTAAACTCTATACAAACTTCTGGGTGTGGTCTCACCAACATGCTATACAACTGAAGCAAGGAATCTTTAGTCCTGTACTTAAATCCTCTTGAGATAAAGGCCAGTATACCATTTGCCTTCCTCATTCATAATTTGGAACGTGTGCTCCCTGTACCTATACCATTTCCTCTTTGGAGATCTCACAGTGCTGTTTTGCTTATCAATATTTGATTCAATATGATGTTTAATCATTGAAATTACCGCTCCTCTAGAGAAATATTATTGTGTCAAAGATGCAAACCAAGGTGAAGGCAATGTAAACTCCCTTGACTGCTGTTCTCTCATAAGTGACTTGAGTACATTATGTAGGACTTGAGTTGGGACCCGAGGGAACACAGCACAACTAATGAATAGTTATGTTTCTAAACCGTGACTTGTTAGCATTAAGAAGACAATGAATTTTCTCTTTGTGTTTTGAAACTGAATTCCTTGAAACTTTTTGCGTGTGCCCAATCTTGCCAGATGAAAAGAAGAACTCATAGGTTTTTATTTCAAAAGGTAAAAAAGACACAGTTTCTCAAAATGGTGAACCCCTTTACCTTTACTTTTCTCTTCCTCTTCTCCACACACATTTACAAGTGCCATCTTGTCACCTAAACCTTCAGCACTAGCTCCCAGTCCTCATGCCCCTGGTTGTGATATTTTATCCACACCTCTGCGATGTGCTGTGGGCTATTTATGACCAGGCTCTAAAGGAGTCATAAAGCACAAATGGAAACCATTCGGCTCATTGTGGCTGTGCTGGCTCTTTGAGAGGACTCTTCAATAACTTTGATTGTCGTGGTCTTTCCCCATAGTGCTGCAACGTTTCCTTTCTGAGTATTTATCCAGTTCCCTATTGAATATGCTTCCGTCACCTTAGTGCATTCCATATCATAACAGCTCACCATGTTAAGAAAGTGAATCATGGAATTCCCCACAGTGTAGAAGCCATTCGGCCCATCGAATCCACACCGACCCTCTGAAGAGCAACCCATCCAGACCCCACCCCATCCCTGTAACCCTCCATTTTTGTGGTAACCTCAACTTGCCTGCACATCACTGGACACTGGGCAGTTTAGCATGGCCAATCCGCCTAACCTGCACATCTTTGGACTGTGGGAAGAAACCGGAGCACCCGGAGGAAACCTACAGGAAGAATGTGCAAACTCTATACAGATAATCACTTGAGGATGGGATTGAGTCAGGTCCATGACGCTGTGAAGTAGCAGTGCTAACCACTGAGCCACTGTGCTGCCCAAAATCATCCTTGACTATCCCATAGCTCTTTTGCTACTGCCTTTAAATCTGTAGGTGAGCAACATCTGGAGAGAGAAATCAAATATCATTGACGTGAAATATTAGCTTGGATTCTCTCTTTAGGTACTGCCTGACCTGCTGAGCTTCTCCAGCTTTTTTTGTTCTTCTTTCAGATTTCCAGTGTCCACAGTATTTTGTATTTGACTGTAAACCTGTGGCCTCTGGCCACCAATGCTCCTGGCATCGGAAACCATTTTTTTTCCTTATTTACTCTATTCAAGTCTCACGTGATTTTAAACACTTTTAGTGAGTTTCTCCATAAATATCTCGCTGCTCTAAAGGATACAACCCCAGTTGTCTAGTGTCACATTGCCAAAGCAGTTCATCATCTCTGACAACCCGCTAGTAAACGCCTCCTTAAGCTGCTTTTCTGTGAGGTATTTCCAAATCGAAAATTGTATATTTTCACCAAGTGATGTTGAAAAGCCGTTCGCCTGTTTGAAACTCTGCTGTGATTCTGTTGATCTGATGTTAATATTCATGCACATTGTTCGCATTTGAATTCTTTGGTTGCAAAAGTTGCTCCTGGTTGAAGGCCATCCAGCTTCTGTTTTAACGTAAAAACCATAAAGGCTGTTAGAAGAAACATGTGACATGCAAAAACCTTCGAAAGTTCACCTTATAACAAGGAGCTTAAATTTTATTCAGGGATTTTCGAGAATTCGCAAATGGCACTGTCTGCATGGAATGTGATGAGCAGTGTGAGAAAATGGATGAAGATGTGTTAACATGTTATGGAACGGTAAGGAGTCACTTTCACATCCCAATGACCTCCAACTGTGGGTAGTTATCTATATAAATATAATGGATGTAATGCAAAATGTAGGGGGTTCCCTTTCCACACTTTGTGGACAGTGTCCATGGTTGTACGTCTCAACAATTCCTTTGACTTACTTGAACTGTATTGCTGTGGGTGCTATGGTTATTTTCCAAACAATGAAGCTCTGTGGTGGGTCTTAATTGTGGACAACTACCCACTGAAGAGCCTAATTGGATAAATGCAATTGAAATAGGACAGGAGTAGATGTGGACTTCCGTAAAAGTTATGTAAAACAGCCCGACAGATCAGGATAGATGTTCTACTTCCGTGAGCAGAAGTCATCGTCCTAAATGTTCATCCATTCCCCTAGTCCTTTCACTCCTTTTCCTTCCGCCAGCTATATAAGCAATTCAGAGTCAAAAAGTGTGGTGCTGGAAAAGCATAGCTGGTCAGGCAGCATCCGAGGATTAGGAGAGTTGACGTTTGAAGCATAAGCTCTTCATTAGGAAGCTCCTTCCAGATGATGAGCTTATGCTCAAAATGTTGACTCTCCTGCTCCTCGGATGCTGCCTGACCAGCTGTGCTTTTCCAGCACCGCACGTTTCGACTCTTATCTCCAGCATTTGCAGTCCTCACTTTCTCCTATTTAATCTATCCCTGAAAGCTGACGAGATTCCTGCCTTAACAGTTTGCTCTGAGTTGTAACACCCTCAGATGTCCCCTTCACTATGCTACCAGATGAATCATTCAAAACTTTACTGAAAACAGGTCACACAATATCCATGGTAAAACAGCAAGCTAACATTTCGTGTCGAGATGACTCTTCATCAGAACTGAAGAGAAGTGTGGAGGAGGCAGCATTTATGCTATATTTGGGGAGGGCGATGTAGTAGGGGTGAGTTGATAGTTCAGATGAAGTGATCGGAATGCGAGAATGGCAGAACACTGGTGTGTCGAACAGCCAGAATGGAAAGGACAGACAGTCCCATCAGGGTGGGGGGAGGGGAGAGAGGACATGGTGACAGAAAGTGTAACAAGTAAATCTAAAAGATAGGGAAGAAGTGGGAGTTGGTTCATAGTTTGAAGATGTTTAACTCAGTATTAACTGGGTCTGACCTATCAGCTGAGCTTCTGCCCTTATCCCTTTCCATCATGTATAACAGTGCGATCGGGTTTCCCTTGTCCTCACTTTTCACCCCTACAGCCTCTGTGTTCAAAGGCTCAGACTTCACCATTTCACACAACTGCAGCAAAATGCCCCCACCAAACACAACTTCCTCTCACTACCACATCTGCATGTCACAGGGATCGTTCCCTCCAAGACACACTAGTCCGTGCCATGGACACCAACGTCACCCTGCACACTCCCCATGGCACTTTCCCATGTAACTGGAGAAGGTTCAACACCGGCTCCTTCGCCTCCTCCTTGCTCACCATCCAAGGGCCTAAATGGTCATTCCAGGTGAAGCAGCATTTCACCTGTACCTCCTCCATCTTGTGTATTATATTAGCTGCACTCCATGTGGTCTACTGTACATTGGGGAAACCAAATGCAGACTGGGTGACCGCTTTGCAGAACACCTCCAGTCTGCGTGCAAGCATGGCCCCGACCTTGCTACAGCTGGTCATTTTAGTACACCATGCTGCTCACATGTCCACTTATCTGTCCTCGGCGTGCTGCAGTGCTGCAGGGAATCACAGCGCAAACTGGAGGAACAACATCTCAGTTTCATCTCAGTTTATAGCCTTCTGGAACTAATATTGAGTTCAACACCTTTAAATTGTGAACCAACTCCCATTCCTTCCCTTTCTTTGAGCTTTATTTGTTACATTCTCTGTGACCACATCCTCTCTCCCCTTCCCCAACCGTCATGGGACTGTCTATCCTTTCCAGTCTGGCTGTTAGATACACTATTGTCCTGCCACTCGGACATTCCAATAACTTAATCTGAAGTATCAACGTCTTTCTCTCCACCAGTGCTCTAAACCCCACCACTGCCAAACTACCCATCCCCTAACTATAGCATTAATGCTGCCCCCTCCACACTTCAACTCTGTTGAAAAGTCATCTAGATTCAAAACATTAGCTTGCTCACTCTCCATGGATACTGTCTGACGCACTGTGATCTCCTGCATTTGTTGTTTTCAGTACACCTTCCAGCAGTAATTTGTTCCTACATTCAAAATGTTAACTGATCTTTAGTTGAAGAAGTACTTTGATACACCTGTCCTAAATTGACTTTTCATCAACTTGAGCCTACCACCTCCTTTCGACTTCCCTTGACAGACTCCAGTATAGGCTTGGCCCACGCTGTTTTACTGACTTGTCTCATAAACCACCACGCTTTTGGAAGGGGTCAATCTCATCCCGTATCCCTTTACTGTCTTCAGAGCCAAAACATTCTGTGACCTAAAAACGATTCCTTTCTCGTTTGAGAGTCGGACATACTCCTGGTTTCTCCAGGGACCCAAACGGAACAAATCCCGTACCATACGGTTATCTACAGAGCATTGAGTATTCCACTTTACATTCATTCCCACCTATCACAGGGTCTGAGATGAATGGATCACACAGAAAATGGAATTTTGTCATTTCACTGAAGAATTATCTCAAATTCTTGCAAAAGGTCTTGATGTTAATAAGCACCACAGCATATCATTTTCATTTAGCAGCCATGTGACTTCCCCCAATATTTTCTGGCAGAGCCAACTTATCTGCACAGTACAATTGGAAGCGTTTCCAGTGAAGGCCTTTTAATATGAATACTGCTAGCCATAAATGTTATGTTCTGTAGATTTAATGAAGTAAGATGTATTGAACATGAGAGCAATGGGCTCGTCACCAAGTAAGTATCCTGCCTCACACAGATAATTGTCCATTAACTAATTCCTACTGTGTATGATCAGTGCAAGTAAAACAGGCTCCCTGATAAATGATAATGGGTCAGACAAGGATAAGTTGAGTAAGTGCAGCCCTGGAAGATTCAAATATTCACAGAACATGTGAATCGGTCAATGGAATGCCATTACTGAGAATGGAAGGTAAGTTCAAATCAATTAGAAATTGCAAAGTGATTATCCTTTGACTCCAGTATATTAAACTTTAAAAAAAACACTCGATTAAAAGTCTGAAAACAGTACTGTTATTTGTCTCTTTTCAATGCTGTACAGCACTAATGGAGGTTTGCATTGTATCCTTCGTTGCCTTTAGCATATTACATGTTGTAATTTTCTAGACTGCTATTTTCACAGATCCTGAGCAGCAGAGAACTTGGTGATCTCACCCATACACCCTAAAAATTAATGAGGCCGACACACCACTGAACGTGCACAGCAGGTTTATGCTTCATAAGCTGGTGGCCTTGCTTTAATTGGACACAGTCAAGATCTAAATCTTGTTAATGTTTGACTGGGTCTCTCCCACATACATGTGGGTAAATCACATTAGCTGTGTGTATGTTTATTGGTGTCCTTCACTTTACCTGGTCCCTCTGGTGATAGTTTGGGAGTGCTGGCCTATTGAAGGAACACAGAGTGCACAAAAGAAGAAGTCATTTAAAAATAGTAGAATTTTGCAAGATTAATTGTGCTGTGGGTTCCCATTAATTTTCAGTGGGACAAAACAAAACAGCAGGTAATGAACTTCAAAGAAGGACGCAAAGGGGACTCTGTGGGCAGCCGTGGTTCAGGGTGTGCAGAGCAACCAAAATTGATCAGGAGAGCAATTCTCAGTTTGAAATAAGAGATAAGTGAGGAAGGACATTTTGGACCTCTCAATGTAGTCTGACCACAGCCGTCCCATCTAATAAAATCGAAGCTCCATTGAAAGAGACATTAGGAGTAGTTTGCTCTCATAAAGCAGAGGATCATTTTACCCACCGGCTTGGGGTCATTTACGCAGGGATTGCAACTTTGTGATTCCATGCCTTCGCTTGAGTGGAAGCTGTGGAAATTTTTCAACGATTTCAATCCTGGAGAAAATTACCCAATTTACAGCATGTTCATTTGTTCATCACCTTTCCCCTGAGGGTTTAACTGCTTAATGCCAATGTCACTGGGGTGAAACCTCTGCTTGGCTAGTGATTCCATTTCTCTCAGCCAACAAGGTCAAAATAGCACTTCCCAAGACTAAAATGTCATGATGTTTTTGCCCTGCAGTAAGCGTTGTCGTAATGCGATCACATTCATTATAAAATGTTTGACATTGAGACCCAATTATTATCATTAAAGTTGGCTCCTGATATAATAAAGATGTTCTCATGTAATTCTGATGGGGTAAATAATGTTTGATATGCCCCTGGGATAGTGGAGAGGGAAGATTGTCTTGAATTAACACATCAATTGGAGAAGTGGCTATTGTGGCTAACGTTTCAGATAGTAACTGGTCAAAAAGGAATATCAAGTGATATGCTTCATTAAACTGCAATGTCCTACAGTCAGCACAATTCACAAATGTTTTAATCGGCTGAAAGGTATTATTTGAGTTTCCTAAGAGTGAGGCACTGTTTGTGTCAAAACCCTTCAGCAGTAAGTGTTTTTACTCCCATCCTGTAAAGCACCTTGGGATGTTTGACCAAATTGGAAGGTGCTATGTGAATGCAAATTGTTGTTTATCTGTTATACTCATTAAGTAGGAATGCACCAAACACTGCTTCAAGCTTCCCATAGAACTGGTGTTGCAATTCAAGGCCTGGGGTGGGGTTCCTCTATAAGAGTGCTGTAGGCCAATGATTGGGAGTGATTCTGAGGTGCAACGCTGCCAGGAACCTCCATAAATCTGAGACTACACACATGAACCCTGCAAAGTTTCCCTTCACTGAATGGGAAGGGATGGGGCACACCTAGAGTTCTTCATGGTGCATTTTTTCCCCATGTCCAGCTTGTCCTGGATCCAGCAGTAATGTCCACTCAATGGCATTCCAGCATTTCATGAAATTTTCATAAAATAAGGCTACCCCCTAAAACGCATCAGTTAAATTTTCAGTGGGACTGTCGTCACTTTGATGGTGGCTCTCTCTTTTGTTTCAAAAAAGGCAAAACCTTTCGGTTTGCTTAAGTTCAGAAGGCATTATCTCTTGCTGGCATGTGGTTCACTGAATTGCTGATTACTTTTGTTTCTAGTTTGGTGTTGAGAATGATTTGTCACGGAACGTGCATCATGATGTGTACCCCTTTCTGTTCTCACTGAGTGCTCATCAAAGTCACCTCTGTATCGAGGGCACGGTTGGTGACGATCGGGAATGGGTACTGTCACTCATTTCCGCCCCCTGCACCCGCCACAGACCACTGAAGCTAGTTGCAGCAACGTTTTGCATTTATATAGCTACATCAGCCACCTCAAGATATCTCATGGCATTTTACAGAATCTATAGGCAGCGGTAATGTTAAACAGCCAAATAACCCACATTCAAGGCAAGCTGGACCAGAACTGAACAGGGCTGGTTATGGGATATATCTTAGGCAGGGCATCATTAAGAAGGGCTGTATTCATCTTAAGAATATTGTCCCGAGACCTTTTACATCCAACTGAGAGGGCAAACTGTGTCAACGTTTAACATTGCAACCAAAAGATGGTGCCTCTGACAGGGCAGTACACCCTGCTGCACTGGAGTGCCAATCTGGATTGCATTCTTGAGCCTCTGAGGTGTGACTTGAACCCACAACAGTCTGACCCTGGTGAGAGAGAGAGAGAGAGAGAGAGAGAGACACACACACTGAGCCACATTGCACTGTGCAAAGCTGAGCTCAACTTCCTTTTGGAGCTAAAATCTAAAGATTTGATTGGTGCTTGTGTTTCTTTCTTTTTAACGTTCTCCCACCGTCGGTAGATTCCGAAAGAAAAAAAACACAAGAAGAGTCCTGCTCCGTCCCGTTCCATCCCTGCTTTGGGTAGTCAAGCCCATGGGAGTACCCTGGATTCTCCCAGATATCAAGGTTAATCTCCAGGATATTGTTGCAGTGACACCTGGGAGAAAAACCCCAGGGGAATTAAATACAATTAAACATGTATTATTGACAACTCACTGGGCGAATGATCACAAGGAATGACTGATTGACTGGGTTGAGCCATTAGAGATGGGAGGTGATTGTGATTAAAATTCTACAAGTGTATGCCCAATTGGAGCAGAAACTCAGTTCCCAATGCTTTCAAGCAGTCCTCTTGCTGATGTAGAAGTGCCCGGATTCAAGAGGAAAAAGTATAAAATTAAATAGGTATTTTGTTCATGTACCACATGTCGAAACAATTTTTGTAATCGGTCTTCTAACCATTTGCTAGCTATATAGCTCAAGGCAAGGGCCCTTTCTGTCATTGAGGATAGTGATAAAATGCAGGGAACATGCGTAAACCATCCCCTGGCAGTTTGTTCACTTTTACAAGTGGTGCTCATTGCCATCATTCATTTATGGTCGGTTCAGGCAAGACATAGAGTCATAGAGATGTAGAGCACAGAAACAGACCCTTCGGCCCAACTCGTCCATGCTGACCAGATATCCTAACCTAATCTAGTCCCATTTGCCAGCACTTGGCCCGTATCCCTCTAAACCCTTCTTATTCATGTAACCATCCAGATGCCTTTTAAATGTTGTAATTCTACCAGCCTTCACCACTTCCTCTGGCAGTTCAATCCATACTCGCACCACACTCTACATGAAAAGGTTGCCCCTTAGGTCCCTTTTATATCTTTCCCCTCTCACCCGAAACCTATGCCCTGTAGTTCTGGACTCCCCCACCTCAAGGAAAAGACTTTGTCTATTTTTCCTATATTTGCCCCTCATGATGTTATAAACCTCTATAAGCTTCCAGTGCTCCAGGGAAAACAGCCCCAGCCTATTCAGTCTCTCCCTATAGCTCAAATCCTCCAACCCTGGCAACATCCTTGTGAATCTTTTCCGAACCCTTGCAAGTTCCACAACATCCTTCCGATAGGAAGGAGACCACAATTGCGCACACTATTCCAACAGTGGCCTAACCAATGTCCTGTACAGCCGTAACATGACCTCCCGACTCCTGTACTCAATACTCTGACCAATAAAGGAAAGCATACCAAATACCTTCTTCACTATCCTATCTACCTGCAACTCCACTTTCAAGGAGCTGTGAACCTGCACTCCAAGGTCTCTTTGTTCAACAACACTCCTTAGGACCTTACCATTAAGTGTATAAGGCCTGCTCTGATTTGCTTTTCCAAAATGCATAGATGTAAGCTGTTTGTTTGCTTATGGCTTGCCAGGGCCCCGACCATTGCACCAAGTGCTCCCACTTCAAGGACGGGCCCAACTGTGTGGAGAAGTGTCCCGATGGACTTCACGGCGCCAGGGGCTTCATCTTCAAGTATGCTGATTCCAACCACGAGTGCCACCCTTGCCATGCCAACTGCACCCAGGGGTAAGTGTCACAGGGACACAGAACTGTCACCACCCCTTGTGATTCTCACAGCTATGCTGGATGATGCAGAGTCTGCACTGGGGGAGGAAATTAGCAGATGAGATTTGTATGCTTCGTGATTTTCGAGGACACGCTGGGCAGATACCTGGAGGAGGACAAAATGTACTAATGAGGTTAGATGGAGGAGGAGTGTGAGTATCGACACGTCTCTTTGGCTGAATTCCCTGCTTGTAAATTCAGAACACTCCTACTTTCCGGCCACTGGAAAATTCTGTTTCAGTGGGTGGGTTAATTCCCGCCCCTTTTGACAGCCGCCATTGAGATGTTTGCATCCTGATGAGTTAATCGCAGGACATTCATGGCCTTTTCTACATTGGGAAGTTCCACTCTGTTTTTTGTTTTTGTTTTTGTTTCCTGTGCAACCAGAAATGACATGTGAAGCTTCAGTATTGAGTCAGGATCCTACAGCAGCTGCCCCGTCCCCTCTGGGTAAAATTAAATCAATAAATAATTAAATGTGTTGCTTAACTTCACGGTTAATGTCAAGTATCAAGAACTAGTCCATTCTCCTGGTGAATCTAATTACAACAGAGGCACAAGGGAAATGACGGATAATGTCATCATGCCAGTGGGATCAAAACAGATTTATGCATTCTCTCACTATTGTAAACCAAGGTTGGAACCAATAAACTATTTTTGTTTTATTAAATGATAATGGAAGTAAAATATCACCTTTGGTTATGACAGAAATTTAAATGAAGCTGTTGCCATGCAGTATAATTCTGGTGTTTTGGACTATCCAGTTTTCAGGTCCGGTGAATATGTTTTTACTGACGAAGTGTGTCTGAAGTTATGATCTTTTTTTGCACTGTCTCATTCCAACATTCCCTTCTCTTGCACTCCAGAGAGGGAGAAGAGTGCACAGTATACAGCGGGTCGTTCTCATCTGGGATGTGCTGCAGGAAAGGGCTGTGGAAGCAGCTTAAATAGTCACCTTCCAAAGGGAATTGGGGTAAATCCAGGGAAAGCAATTGTTCTCGGGAACTATAGGAGAGGACAGGAAGGAGCACACCGAAAGGTGTTCCCAGAAATCGGAAGTCGGTGGGGTGGAAAACAGCTCCTTCACAATCTGCAATGTACCTAAAGGATAAATCAAAACACATAATCTGAAACTGGGAGAGATTAATAGGTCTAGCTTTAGGTGCTGGGACGATTGCACTCAGTTCCTGTTACTCAGACTCTCAAATTGGCATCAGCACCTTCCGGAACAGGGTCTGAGGGAAAAATAATAAGCTCAAACTGCTGCCTGGTGAAACCGGATAGACGAATGTCAGGTCAGGCTGAGATTGGGTGACACCGTCTCATGTGGTGAAATAGCCAACTATGGATAAACACCTCAGGTAAAGTCCAGGAAGCTGCTCTGACTAACAACAGAGAGAGAAAATGAGCACATCTGAACAGGGCAAAAAAAACCAAATTGAAAGTGTCATAGTTGTAGCTCAAACAGCGCATGGTAATTTTGATAATGAACTTTGATCTCTCAGTGATTACCCTAACTGTGGTGCACAGCAGATGCAGCCTTTGGAATTGATGTGCTGTATGGAACAAAACATAAGTGGGAGGAAAATGTTAAACGTTCACGATCTGTTACTCGGTTTACAGGTCTCCCCTTCAGTGGATGAGTGAGAGGGGTCTGTGCAGGCCCAGGGAATGAGTGGTCGTGCAAGCCAAAGGGCAGAATGGTCCGTGCATGCCCAGTGGGAGAGAAGGAGGACTGTGCAGCTCAGCAACTGGGGGAGAGAGAAGGGAGACTGTGCAGCCCAGCAAGGGAGAGAGAGAGGAGACTGTGCAGCCCAGCAAGGGAGAGAGAGAAGGGGACTGTGCAGCCCAGCAAGGGAGAGAGAGAGGAGACTGTGCAGCCCAGCAAGGGAGAGAGAAGGGGATTGTGCAGCCCAGCAAGGGAGAGAGAGGAGGACTGTGCAGCCCAGCAAGGGAGAGAGAGAAGGGGACTGTGCAGCTCAGCAAGGGGGAGAGAGGGGGACTGTGCAGCTCAGCAAGGGGGAGAGAGGGGGACTGTATAGGTCCATTAGGAGAGAGAGGGAGGACTGTGCAGGCCCCGTGAGAGAGGGGGGACTATGTCGGCCCAGCTGGAGAGAAGGGGACGGTGCAGGCCCGATGGGGGAGAGGGGGCACTGGGTAGCCCTGGTGGTAGAGAGGGGAGACCCTGTAGGCCTGATGGGAGAGAGGGGCGACCCTATAGGCCTGATGGGAGAGGGGGAGACTGTGCAGGCCTGGTGTAAGAGGGGGTACTGTGCTGGTTCGGTGAGAGAGTGGGGAGGGGATCTGTTCAGGCTCTAGGAAAGAAGGGTTTATGGAGGCCTGGAGGGAGAAGAGTCCGTGTGTGCCCAGGACCAGAGAGGGGTTTATACAGACCCAGGTGGAGAAGGGTCTATGCAGGCCCAGAGGGTGAGGAGCCTGTACAAGCCCAGGGAGAGCAGGCCCAGGAGAGAGAGGCTTTCTGAGGACTTTCTCTGAAGCGCTGGTGAGATTAGAGTAGTTGTTGTCCTGCTACTAGAAACTCTTAAAGCCATCATCAGGGTATTATTTCAGTGCAAAGTGAGCTCGGAGAATGGAGTTGGCTTTTGTGGTTCCTGTTATGAGTTGCAAATTTGCCCCACGTCCGCCATCCTGAGGCTGCAAGCGTGAAGGTTACCTCAGAAATATCTTCCCTATCTTTGCCAGCTCCTCCCTCCCACCTCAGAGTCCATTTTCCTCTGTCTGAAGCTTTCCCTCCAACCTCAGAATGGCCTTCCTGTCGCCATCAACTGTTCCGCACCCTCACGTACACACCAGGGGCTGGTTCTGAGGAAGGGTCACCCGAGCCAAAACATTAACTCTGATTTCTGCCCGTAGATGCTGCCAGACCTGCTGAGCTTTTCCAGCGATTTCTCCTTTTGTCGCTGGAGTAGGCCATTTAGCCCCTTTGAGCTTGTTCCCACATTCCATAAGATCATGATTGCTCTGATTGCTCCACATTGCTGCCTATAGTGGGTGGCACAGTGGTTAGCACTGCTGCCTCACTGCGCCAGAGACCTGGGTTCAATTCCTGCCTCGGGCAACTGTCTGTGTGGAGTTTGCACATTCTCCCCGTGTCTGCGTGGGTTTGCTCCGGTTTCCCCCTACAGTCCAAAGGTGTGCAGGTCAGGTGAATTGGCCATGCTCAATTGCCCGTAGTGTTAAGTGAAGGGGTAAATGTAGGGGAATGGGTCTGGGTGGGTTGCTCTTCGGAGGATCGGTGTGGACTTGTTGGGCCAAAGGGCCTGTTTCCACACTGTAAGTAATCTAATCTAATCTACCCCAATAACCTTACACCCACCTGCTTATCAAGAATTTATCAACATCTGCCTTAAATATACTTTGAGACTCTGCTTCCATGGTCTTTTGCGAAGGAGAGTTCCAAAGATATGGAACCCTCTCGAAAGGAAAACAAAAATTCCTTCTGTTCCAAATGGATGACTCCTTAACCCCTAGTTCTAGATTGTTCCACAAGAGAAGACATTCTTTAAACATCCACCTAGTCAAGACCCATCAGGAAATTACATATTTAATCAATTTTGTTTCATGCTTTTAAACCCCAGCAGATACTGGTCTAGCCTCTTTGCCCTTGCCTTATAAGGCAACTTGGTTGTCTCACACACAATATCCAAGTGGTGTTCATTCTCTTCATGTGTGGCACAGAATGAAGGAACAGGTTGATACTCTGCTTCCCTGCAGTTTGCTGACGTGCCTTCATTTTAAGATTATCTTCTGCCCTGTGTCATTAAAGAGGATAGAAGAACAGCGAGGGTGATTCTCTCTCATTGAAGACTAGTCCCAACACTTGTGGCTGATGGCACCCTTGGAAACTACAGCTCAAGGAGAAAGTGAGGACTGCAAATGCTGGAGATCAGAGCTGAAAATGTGTTGCTGGAAAAGCGCAGCAGGTCAGGCAGCATCCAAGGAGCAGGAGAATCGATGTTTCGGGCATTAGCCCTTCTTCAGGAAACTACAGCTCAAGCAAAGATTGGTCCCACATTCAGAACGATCGGGATGTTTCAAGGATGTGGGGGCTCCGGGATATCTGATCCAGCCTGTTCTTCAGATACCTCCCAAAACTCCATCAACACCATGTTTGTGCTGCATGGCCACAGTGTTGCGGTGAATTGAGTTCCATGCCATTCCTTTGAGACAGCCTCAGGCAGCGTGGAAATCAAAGAATGGGAAGGCCGAGCCGTTCGGAAAAAAAGAGGAGCTGGCTAGACTCTGGAGAGGTATGACCAACCAGCTGGTAACTCAGGCCCTCTCCCATTGACTGCCATGACCAAGTCACTGCTTTCTGCTGCAAACCACCTCGGGAAAATAACCCATTGGAAATCACATTCTCCAATACTTCGCAGTTCTCTGGATGCTGACTGAATTATATAGCATAATGGGTGTCTGCTTCAGTCTAATTAATGACAAATAAATGTACAGGACAATGTTCAATCCATGTGTTGTGCACGTGTGTCAACCTTGTCATTGTCACCATGGTGTGTCGCAGTCTTATGCACTTGGTTTCTAACGCGTGTTCCCAGTGCAGCTCTTGGGAATGGAGCAGACTCTCTGATGGGCCTGAGAGTGGTGAGCGTTACAAACATTCTGCACCTCATTAACCATGATATTGGCTGGTCCAGCCTTTTTATTAGGTACCTCCTACCATCACCATTTCAGCAACACCTGGCCATACTGCAGCAATTGCCTGAAGTGCCAAGCCATTCAGTTGGGACAAACACAGTCAATACTGTAATCGTTGGGCTTTCCCTCAATGCGTCCACTGAGGGAATATAGACAACTGTAAGATCGAGGAACCCTATCTTAATGTTGTATAAATTCCAATCAGGCTGAAAGCATTGAAAAGAATACTTTTAAGATTTGAGCCCAAGCTGTCTGCGTGCATGGGAGATCCTGTTGTTTGGACCGACACCATTCAGGACTACATGGCACTCATTGCAGTTATCAATGATAGATGACATATCACTGTACCTATCAGATGTCAGACTCTTCACTAGATCTTGGAGTCTCATATTAAGAACCCTATTCAGATATCAATCTTGATCAGGCTGTGGAACCTGGGAGGCCTCAGTCACTGAGTGAAGCAGCAGACAGAAGATCGCTACCATAAACAGTGACTTTCACTTGGCCCACTTCAGCCAGGCACCGTGTCTGAAACTGTCATGTTTCCTCCCCAACTTCTTTACCTACTGCCTTGGGTGATGACGATTTGTACCACAGGGTTGGAGTGACTCCCTGCCTGGTTCACGGTCCTTCCATTTCCACAGAAAGCGAGTGAACAAAATGATCCATAAATTGGACTGCTGTCAATGCATGCAGCTCAGTTTGAGAGTGCTTCTGCACACCCGTCATTGACTAGATCAGTATTTCGGGACGTGACACTTTGTAATGAGCCATGAGCTTGTGACGAAGCCTCTGAGTTCATCAGGCTAAATCACCTCCAACAGTCTAAATTTCAGGGCGGTTTTATTGAAAGGGGTCAGTGTTTTAAACCGGTCAGAACCAGGTCCTGTTGAGGCTGGTAGTCTCTATTTTGCTTATCAATGTGGAAGAGGTTTGGAGAGACATTGAACATATCAGGGACTGAATAGAATGTCATATGTCAAATACTCCGGTGTGATGAGCCTTTAAAAATGATTGTTGTGCTATTTTCCTGTCTCCACTTCCTAATAATGAGTTAACCTTGCACCCCACAGAGACATTGTGTTTCTTCCCTGGTTCTCTGACATATGTATCAAACTGGGTACCCTTATTTTACTGCTAGGTGTTGTCCAATAATAGGATGATTCACATGTTGAATTGTCAATTTATGACATGTGCCCACAATGATGTTGGCTCTGCTTCGCAGAATTTTTAATGGGTGATATGTAATTATTATCTAACACCTTGCCAATTCTTCTAGCTCTAGGACATTTAGTCATCACCAACAGCCTCCCTTACTTGAAGTAATCATCTCCTTCTTCCTGAGTGAGTCCCTCCCTGTTCTGCTTTCTATCCCCAGTCAAACTCTGTCTGCAATCCTGTTCTTCAGGACTTCTGCTCTGTTAAACTGCTGCCTAAATGTTCCCAGCACAATGTCAGCTCATTATTGTAGGTTTACAGATGAGAGTCTAGGTTGTGGACTCAGATGTTTTACTGCTGTGCAGGTGATAAAGTACACTGTTTGCTCTAGGAAGTAGTAAGACTGAGGAGCAGTGGTGGGATGGGGTTAACTAGCCTGCTAATAACCCCTGAAACATAAAACAATGGTCTGTTCACTCTATAATGATTTACACTCATTTCTAAGATTATATAACTGAAACATCTCTCAAATCCTTTACAAAACCTGCACAAGAAGAACACTTGTATTCCCATACTATTCTTTAGAGTATATATAAACTGTGCCTGCATTCAACAGGACTTACAATTGGGCTCTGAATAAAACTTCAAATATAATTTTCTAAAAGCTAGCCAGAGGAATTATGCTTTCTGGACATATACCAGCTGCAGTTCAACAGTGTAAGAGTCAGACCCTTAAACAGAGGCGTGAAAGTTTAGCTATCTCTCCATTAATTGCTACTACAATCAAATATTTCCTGAGAATTTACTGAACATCCTCCAGTATCTTTTCTGCTTCTCATGTTTTACTTGCGAATAGTGTAAAGAATGCCTGATAGTTTCTGTCACTAGCAACCCAGAGTCTCATCCTCAGCCACTTAATATATATCCCCAATACCAATGTGGTTGGTAAAATGTCAAGTAAGGGAGCAGGAAGTAACTTCCCACTTTTTATTAAAAGAGTTGTCTCCAGCCTGTTTCCTTGTGTTTCTTTCTGTATTCTGTTTCACCTGCACACCGAGAATGTTTCTTTCAACTCGGATGACATCCAGTGTACAAAGGCTGTGATAGTCCTCAGTGGATGGAATAGCAACATTACTTCTGACTTAATTACAAAAATTAATGAGCAATGGAATGAGTAATAAAGGGAAGCACTGCTATAATTCTGTTTAGTATAAATAACACATTCTGGAATATGAAGCGAGGCAGAAACATGTCTCAAGGTTTAAATGTTAGTAAAGGCCTCAGTTAATGAGGTCAGCTGAACCTTTTTGTGTCATTATCACAAACTGCATTGCAAACTTAATAGGACTACCCAGTGACATGGACACACATCATGTTTTATCCAGTCTGGTTCTGCTGCTGTGGATTTTGATTTCTAACTATCTGTGCAGTCCTCCAGTTCCTTAATCACTCTCCTGTCTTTAGGATTCAGTTGTCCTTGTCCTTTTCCTTTCCCATATCATATAAGAATAGGGACATGAGACTTTAGAGCAGGATTAGGTCTTTAAGTGATTTGAGGCTGTTCCATCATAGTTCTGTCTACACCTCATTGCTTCAGTCTTGACATATTTTACTCCTTCACCCGAACTAACCTGAATTTCCATTGCCTGCCCAACAAAGCGTGTGCACCAAATGGCTGATGAGATTTCGACACCAGTGCAAATAATGTTGCATAAATTCAGTAAACCTGAAACATATCCAGCCCCAGTACATGGAGACCAGAATACACAGACTCCCAGACTTTATTTACAAACCAGCTTGAAAGGCTTTGTGGTGCTACCGTACTCGGTTGAAAGTGGTAATTCTCAAACTAAACAACTGACTGGAGGATGAGATCCTTTACGAGGAGGTCATCCTTAATGATGGCGCCCAGAGTATGTACCAATGGCACTTGCATTGATTTTCAGTTTGAATTGTCAAGTGGGTGATCCTACTTCCTAGGTTCCCAGTATTATGGATGCCAATCTCCAGACCATTCAATTCACTCCATGTCATGGGCAGAAACAGCTAGATGAACTGGGAGTTTAAAATGCTGAAGACATGCACCCCTAAACAGGTATTCCAGTAGCTACAATACTGCATCACTCAGAAATGGGAAAGATTGCCCAGGTATGTAATGAACACAAAATATAGGAAATAAGCTGAGTAATCACCACTCTTATCAGCAGATTCTCTCTCATCAGCATAGTGATAGAAAGGATTTTTAATAGTGCTATTAAGGGGCAGTTAATTAGCCTGAAAGCAGCATTTTGCTAAATGTGGTGGTTGGGAAAATGGAACTCGGGAGATCAGGGAGAATTCTCTGCTAGTTCCAATCACTAATGGCACATAGGAAGATGGCTGCTGGCGGTCAGTCATTCCAGCTCCAGGACATCACTGCAGGAGTTCCTCAGGGTAGTGTCTCAGGCCTAACTATCTTCACTTGCTTCGTTAATGACTTTCACTCTGTCAAAAGATCAGAAGTGGGGATATTTGCCTATGAGTGCACCATTTGCAACACCTCAGACGCTGAAGCAGTCAATGCAGTAAGACTTGGACAACGTTCCAACTTGGGCTGATAAGCAGCAAGTAACATGTGTCATGTGAGTGTCAGAAAAATCACCAAAAGAGAGAATCTACCCATCTCCCTTTGACCATCGCTGAGTCACAATTGGCGGCAGCCTCAGGGTAGCTGCTGAGCAGAAAAGTGAACTGCACCAGCCTATAAATACAGTGACAGCAACAACAAGTCAGAGGCTTGAGTATTCTGCAATAACTGGCCCATTTCCTAACTCTTCAAAGTCTGTCCAACATCAACAAATCACAAGTTAGGAGTGTGATAGGAAATTCGCCAATCGCCTGGACATTTGCAGCTCTGACATCATTCATAGCTTGAAACCATCCATATGATGGAGGCCTCTTGATTGGTACCATGTTCACCACTTTAAATATTCACTCCCTCCAAGACTGGTGCAGCAAGATGAACTATAGCAACTCAGCAAGGCTCTTTAGACAAAACCTTTCAAACCTGTGACCTCGAGAAGGACAAAAACGTCAGACATATTGGAACGCCACCACCTGAAAATTCCATTTCAACCCACATACTATCCTGACTTGGAAAATCCCTGAAATTCCCTCCCTGACAGCACTGAAGATGTGGGTGCAGCAAATGGACTGCAGTGTTCTGAGAAGGCAGCTCACCTCCTATTGGGTGACAGGGAATGAGGGACAAATGCTGGACAAGCCAATGATATACACATCCGGTGATGGAATAATAAAGAAACGATCAGAAACAAAGAATTGCCAGCCCCGCTGTGTGGATTAGAAGGTCAGTGCTCCGGGTCTCAAAGCTGAGTGCAGTAAATGAAAGGCTTCCATTCTGACTGCCCAGGGATTGTGTTGGATTCAGAGCCACCTAGTGGAGCAGAAATCAGATACAGCTTAATGAGTTGACACATGGAAGATTTCCTACAGTTTATTAAATATTAATATAAGGAACAGGCTGCAATGTGTTACTGACAGCAACACATGAAAGGAGTTACCATAGTTGCATAAAGCTGAAGAGACAATCTCTTGCAAACTTACTGATGTCCCAATTCTGAGGTATCTTTTTTTTTAATATGCAAACTGTCTGTCACTCTTTTTGTAATGAATATATCTGGAACTCTAGGAGGACAATTCCCTTTAGTTTTACCAGTGATGTCCTTCAGGGTAAATGCGATTTCGAGGTATGTTATCACAACGCCTGTGTCTTTATTTAGTGGCTTGGTTTTGTTTTCAGACACATTCCAGGAGGTGGAGAGCTCCCTGCAGATGTTATTACAGGCCAAACTCTGTCTGTGTTTGAGTAAAAAGACAATTTCCCAGAGACTGGTTTATAACACAGTGCTGGTTACCATTCAAATCATAAGTGGCATCCCTTTTTCCTAATCACCCAGTTCATTCCATACAGATCACATTGTCATTGTCCCTGCTTTAGTACGCTGCCAAAAAAAAAATGCTTTTTGTTAAGTCTGTCATTTTCATTGGACCTGCACGCTTGAAGGGCTGGGGGGAGGAAGCGGTGGTGGCGGTTGGAGTCTGGAGGTGTTCCCTGTGCACTGGCAGGTTCCCATGAAGTTGAAATTCCATGTGGTCCAAGGCTGTAATTTAACTATTGTGACTGTGTTACTGTAACATTGTGAAGGTTGTAATTACTCTGTTAACATGACGGTTTTTTTGTTCCTCCCCCCCCCACCCTGCTCTGAATAACGGACTTCAACCTTGCTGTGCTGCAGGTGCACAGGCCCTCGTATTAAGGACTGCATCGAGATGATGGATAGGTACCTATTGTGCGCTGTTTGCTGCATGCTGTGCTGTACGAATGCTTGCTGAAAGGGGGATGGTATTGTGGTGTAATTGTACCCAGGTGTACAGGCCTTACTCTCCATGACTGTGCTGCTGGATAGCTCATTCCACCTTTCCACAACATGCTAGGTAACATCCGCCATATTTTCATCTCATACCCTCCCCAGCCCCTCGTTTTGTGTCTCATAGGATTATTAAATGAAGTGATGAATAAATAATGAAAATTAAAGCCTTTCAGCAATGATTTCTTTTAAATCATCAAATTAACCTACTAATCACCCTGTCACAGGAATGAGACTTTGATGAGGCGTAATCAATGGGATGGACGAGGTCCCTGCCTGTTTGTGCTATTTTTATTCTGTAAGCATTTCTTCATCAGTCTGGATTGCTGCATTAATAGAATCTGAAGTGTGTCACTAATTGCTTGGGGTTAACTGCTGAGGCTTGGCTTCTTGGCCTCAACTCTGAGATTTGCTTACACACGTCTGGTTCAATGAAAACAGGGGATCTGATATTTGCGGGGTGACATTTCTGCTGGGGAGACCGAGCGAGATCCTTGGCAATCATGGTTTGCTTTAATTACCTGTGCTGCACTCCAGTATTTCACCTGGCTCACTGACCTTTCCCTCTCCCTGTCCCATGCAAATTCCACGATTGAATTAACACTTGTCTCATTGCAAGGGAATTAAAGCATCTGAGACAGATTCAAGACTGCCTTCATATGCACTGGGTCAACAGTCCTACAATGATAAACGGGTAGCAGGTATGAGTGATTGCTCTGCATGCTCGCAATTCCGCTGAAGAAAGGATTTTTCTGACACTGATGCAGTTCTGACAAAGGCAATAGATTCTCAAGCAGGTTTACAGCTTTGCTGGTGCTGAATGCAATCAGAAAGGAATTACACCTCCATCTTGGAACTTTCTTCACTGGGGATATCTTGCGAGCAATATTTAAAAAGTTAGTAATGTATTCTGCACATCTCATTCCTGTGCCCCATCCAAATGGATCTAACACATGGCCCAGAACCCGTCAGCTCTGATAAATTTGCAGATATGTGATGCTCTTACAACTGTGCTCAGAGGGTAAAAACACCTAACAAATTAATCTTCCTAGTTAAGCATAGTTGCTAAAACTGATAATTATTTCCAAGGAAAAATTCATTTTGGAGTTTCTCTTCTTGCTTGAATTTTAATCTTCCATTTGAAACATCCTAAAGTGTTCTGATTATTGCCTCACAACTGCCTGCTTGCCCCCTGTAATTCTAATTGCCTCATATTTTACCTTGTATGTGTAGACAAAGAAGGAGTTTGTACAATCCTCCCTTCACTGTCTTTCCCATTCACACGATTGAAAACCTGCAGTTTTAAAGTGTTGCCTTTGGTTGATGGTGAGGGGTTTTGATCTCAGCAAGCAAAGAGAGAAATTGTGCACCAGTAGCAGGGCCGCTAACCAGAGGACAGGCAGTTCTTAAGAGTGAGCCTATTGAAAGTGCACGATCAGTACGCTTTGCGTGGTCAGGAAGGAGAGATCATACCCAGACACAGCCTGAGTAAGTATACAGTTCAGGGAATTTGGAGGCAGTGTGCAAATTCAGTGCAGAAGGGAAGAGATGCTTTTTGTAAGGTTTTTGTTAAATGGGATAAATGGAAGCCCAGGATTCAGGGCCCAGCACAAAGGAGTGAGATCACAGATAAATTGTCACTTCATTGGTTGATGATAACTACTAATTTGACTATCTAATGCAGGCAATTTTCACATTGAAGGTACATTGGGGAAATATGTACAGGTTATAAACTAAAAGACCTGCACAATTTTTTTAAAAAATTGAATTAAGAACTGAGTAATTAAAATAAGTGATGCCAGGCCAGGTGATGTATTGTAACTAGGTAAACACAATGACTGCAGACGCTGGAAACCAGATTCTGGATTAGTGGTGCTGGAAGAGCACAGCAGTTCAGGCAGCATCTGAGGAGCAGTAAAATCGACGTTTCGGGCAAAAGCCCTTTATCAGGAAGCCCTAACTGTGTGGTGTAGGAGCTGGTGCACCCATTGTGGTTCATTCTAACCACATGTACAGCAAGTGTTGGTTACTTGAGGAATTCTGGCATAGAGTTGGTGAGCTGGAGTCTGAACTTCCAATGTTGTGACACTTCAGGGAGGGGCGAGAGTTACCTGCAAGCTGTGTTTCAGGAGACCGTCACACCCCTCACATTAACTACCTCCACTTCAGTTAGTTGTCAGGCACAGGAATGTGTGACTATGAACAAGGACGGTAGAGGAATCCAGCAGATAGTGTCAGGAGGAAGTCCTAAACCTTGAGCCTGTCTGACCGATTTGAGATTCTTGCTTCCTGTGTGGATGAGACTGGGGCCTGAAAGGACAACGAGCAAACTGACCGTAGTAATGTGATACAGGGAGCCATTCAAGACAGGAGCAGAAAGACAAATGTAGTTAATCGGGAATAGACTACTTCGGGGAATAGATACTGTTCTCTGTGGCTAGGATTGTGACTCTCAAAGGCTGTATTGCCTGCCCGATTTCCAAGTTCAGGATATCTGGCATGGATAGAGTGGGAAGTGTGAGGCTTTTTCACAGGGTGGAAGGGTCAATTATTAGGGGACACAGGTTCGAGGTGTAAGGGGAGTGGATGGGGATGTTTAAAAGAGATGTGCGAGGCAAGTTTTCACACAAAGGGTGGTGAGTGCCAGGAACGCGCTGCCAGAGGAGGCAGACACAATAGCAACATTCAAGAAGCAGCTGGACGAATACATGAATAGGAGCGGAATAGAGGGATATGGATCCTGAAAGCGAGGGCAAATTTAGTATGGAAGGGCAAACGATGTCATCACAGGCTTGGAGGGCCAAAGGATCTGTGGCTGTGTCGTATTGTTTGTTGTTCTTATTTCATCAGGGCTGCAGAGGAACTTGCAGAGGAAGGGGAAGGATCCAGTTGTCATGGTCCACGTACTAACAATACAGGTAGAAAGAGTAAAGAGTTTCTGCTGAGGGAATATGAAAAGCTAGGGGCTAAATTAAAAAGCAGAGCCAAAAAGGTAATAATCTCTGAATTGCAAGTAGTTCTGGGATGACATGCGTTCAGCAGCGCGTTTGGTGATAACGTTGCTGAAGAATTAGGAACCATATTTTGGCAGTGAGCGGAGATTGGTTTGCACACTTCGTTCTGCGCATGCACCAATGTGCGTGGTGAAATCTCCATGGAGTTCCACATGTGCGGAAGTGTGTGTGCGGAAGTCTCTGCGAATGCACAATGTCAGCTTCCGACAGAGCAGCTTTCTGTGTGAGGTACTGTACAGAGAGCAGCTTTCTTACACTTTTTAAATGAACTGTTAAATTTACTTTGTTTCATTCAGACACCTTCATTCAGAGCATGCTATACTTTGTGTCAGAGTTTTGGGTAATTTATGAGCAATTGTGGATGGTATTTTTTGCTGGTCTGCCCCTAACGCCACTTTTTCCATAGGCCCCATTATTTCTATTAAGCGATTTTCTGCTAAGCGAGGTTTTTCTAGAACGCAACTATGGCGTTATAAGAGAACTACCATTACTACCCGAGCCATGAGCAAATTGGCTCACTGGCTCATTAAGATTAAAAATGTAAGCTCAAAGATTAGTGTGGGAGGAATGAGTTTGAATTCAGGGGACATTGGTCCCAATATTGGGGAAGAATGGAGCTGTTCTGATGGGACGGGCTCCATCTGAATCCATACTGGGGCCAGAGTCCTGGTGAATCTCATAACTTGGGCTGTCGCGAGGACTTTAGAGGTTGTGTTTGTTTGCAATGAAAATTATGGAAAACTTTAAAGAGGTGGAGGGTTCAGCAGAGGTTGTTAAAGTTTCCAGAACGAGTACAGGTATCCCCCACTTTTCGAATGTTCGCTTTTAGGGAAGACCTACATTAGTACCTATTTTTGCTAACCGAAAGAAATCCGAAGAGGATACAGGTAGGCAACCTTTTATCCGAAATCCCAAAATGCGAAAAGCTCCAAAGTCGGAAGGATTTTTTGTGAAGTTTTTTTTTCTCATTAACAAGGTTGTTTGGCATGCAAAGAGTTAACCCAAGTCGACACCCACTCGATGCGTGTCACTCAGATGCGACGTGGGGATGCGTGGCCCAGCACAGGCAGGCCTCAATTCAGTCTCAAGGCCCGTTTTACTCAGTGAGTCTGCTCCTCCGGTAAGGTTTTTAAAAAATTACGCCATCAAACCGTCACTTATTCTGAAATTCGAAAAATTCCAAATTCCAAAAACCAGCTGGTCCCGAGCATTTCGGATAAAGGATTGTGCACCTGTATTTGCTTTTACCAGAAAGGTTGAAATTTCTCTCACATAAATCAATGCTTCTTCGCTTTACATCTTTAAGGCTTACGAAAGATTTCATAGGAACGTACTACTTTTGGATAGTGGGGGATACCTGTAATAGGATCGAGACTATGAAAAGGGTCAGGAATTTAACTTCAGGCACAGCAGATAAGGGGAACTATGAGAGGGGGGTGGTCAATGCAGGACTGAGGGTGTTGTACTTAAATACACCCAGGATACAAAACAAGGTAAATAAGCTTGTAGCGCAGATTGAAAATGGCAGGTATGATGTTGTGGGTATCACAAAGATGTGGCTGCTAGGGCATCAAGGTTGGGAACTAAATATCTAAAAATATACGTCCTAGCGAAGGGGCAGGCAGAGAGGGTTGGGTTGCCTTGTTTATAAAAAATGAATTTAAATAGATAGCAAGAAATCTAGTGTAGAACTCATGTGAATGGAGCTGAGGAATCTCAAAGGGAGAAAAAGACTGGTAGGAGTTGTGTACAGGCCTCCGAGCAGTAGTCAAGTTTTGGGGAAGGAAATAAATCAGGAGGTAGAAAAACCATGTAAGAAAGGCACTTACCATAACCACGAGGGACTTCAATACGCAGGTGGACTGGCAAAGTCACATTGGTAAAGGATCTCAAGAAAAAGAAATTGTGAAATGTGAAGAGATGGTGTTTTGGAGCAGCTTGTGGTAGACCCCACTAGAGAATAAGCAGTTCTGAATTGGTGATGTGTAATGGCGCTGTCTTGGTTGGGGAGCTTAAGGAGAAGGAACTGCTATGGGGCAGTGACTGCAAGATGATAAAATTCATGTGCAGTTTGAGAGGGAGAAGCTGGAATCAGATGTAATGGTATTTACAATTGAATAAAGGTAACTACAAAGAAATGAGGGAGGAGTTGAACATGATCTACTAACTTTCCCAGAAGGCCTTTGATGAAGTGTCGCATTGAGGCTGTTGAACAAAATAAGAGCTCATGGTGTTAGGGGCAAGGACTAGCATGGAGAGAGAATTGGCCGACTGGCAGAAGAGTAGAGATAAGCATTTTTTTTCAGATTGGTAGCTGGTGATCAGTGGAGTTCTGTTGGCTCAGTGTTGGAACCACAACTATTCCTGTTATATATTAATGATCTAGATGAAGGAACTGAAGCACGGTTGCTACGTTTTAGATGACACACAGCTAAGTGGGGGGACAGGTAGTGTTGAGGACGTGAGCAGGCTGCAGACTGACTTGAACAGGCTAGGAGAGTGGGCAGAAACGTGGCAGATGGAATACAGTGTGGGAAAGTGTGAGGTTCTGCACTTTGATAGGAAGAACAGAGGTTAAAAAATCACACAACACCAGATTATAGTCCAACAGGTTTGTTTGGAAGGTTGGACTATAATCTGGCTTAATGTGATTTTTAAGTTTGTACACCCCAGTCCAACACCGGCACCTCCAAATGAAGAACAGAAGAGTAGGTTATTTTCTAAACAGGGAACGGCTTCAGAAATCTGAAGCGTAAAGGGATTTGGGAGTCTGAGTTCAGAATTCTCTGAAGGTTAACATGCAGGTTCACTTAGCAGTTAGGAAGGCCAATTCAATCTTAGCATTAATTTCAATGAGGCTACAATACTGGAACAGTGATGTACTGTTGAGGCTGCAATTAGGCTCTGGTCAGAGCACGCTTGGAATATTGTGAGTTGTTTTGGGCCCCCTATTTCAGGAAGGATATGCTGGAATCCGAGGGAGTCCAGACAAGGTTTACAAGAATAATCCCAGGGATGAAGGGCTTGTCATATGAGGAGCAATTGAGGACTCTGGGTCTGTAATCGATGGCGCTTCGAAGGGCAAGGGGGGGATCTTATTGAAACTTACTTAGGGGCCTGGACAGAGTGGATGTGGAGAAGGTGTTTCTACTCGGAGGAGAGATAAGGACCCATGAACACAGCATCTGAGTGAAGGGGCTACCAATGAATTGTAGAATCCGTACAGTGTGGGATGAGGCCAACGGGCCCCTCAAGTCTGCACTGACCCTCTGAAGAGTGTTGCTGCCAGAACCATTCCCTACCCTAACCTTGCAACCTCATGTTTACCATGGCTAATCCACCTAGCCTACACGTCTGTGGACAGTATGGGGCAACATAGCATGGCCAATCCACCTCACCTGCACATCTTTGGACTTTGAGATGTGATTGGAGGAACTGGCAGAAACTCACGCAGACAGAGGGACAACATGCAAACTCCATACAGCCACCCAAGGCTAGAATTGAACCCTGGTCCATGTCAATCCTTTTAAACAGGCGTTTTTTTTTAAAAAAGTCATTCACAGGATATGGCTAGGCCAGCATTCATTGCCCATTTTTAACTGCTAAGAGTCAACCACATTACTGTGAGTCCAGAGTCACATGTACATCAAACCAGATATGGAAAGCAAATTTCCTTCTACAAAGGAGCAGGATAGGTTTTTCCTGATAATCGCAATGGTTCTATGTTCTTTATTTCAGATGTTTATTTAATTCAAATTCCACCATATGCTGTGGCAGGCTTTGAGCCCTGATCCCGAGAGATTACCTGGGTCTACGGATTAACAGTCCAGTGATAATACCCATTCATTGTCAGCTCCCAATCTGTCACTACTTTTTAGAAAAGAGATGAGGAGGAATTTCCTCAGCGTGAGAGTGGTTAACCTGTGGAACACATGCCACAGAAGGCTGTGGAGGACAAGTCGTTGAGTGTACTTCAGACAGAGATAGATAGGTTCTTGATTAGTAAGGGGGTCAAGGGTTACGGGAAGAAGGCAGGAGAATGAGAAACATCAGCCATGATCAAATGATGGATAAGACTTGATGGGCTGAATGGCCTAATTCTGCTCCTACATCTAATGCCTTATTGTCTTGGTTAAAATAACTGGCAGAAGGATCAGAGACGCAATGTTTTATGTAGTGAGTTGTTGTCTTCTGGAATGCACTCCCTGAAAGGGTGATGGAAACAGGACGAGTAGCAACTTTTGGAAGGGAATTGGACATATATTTGAAAAGGAATTTTAAAAAAAATGCGATGGGAAAAGAGCTGGGATGTGAGATTCATTGGATAGCTCTTTCAAACAAGTGGCATGACCACAATGGGCCTCTTTCTGCACTTTATAATCCTATGCCTGATTACTGTGATCAGCAGCAAAATGAAAATAGAATGATCAATTGTATCATGATCAATAATAGTTGATCAGAAATAACTCATTCTATGTAAAGTGCTGTGAGACATTTCGACAGGAAGCAGAGTTGTTGGACAAATGTCATTCACTTTCTGTGCAGAAGTATCTAGTACAGACTTCTCGTCTTTTGCTCGACTGTGCAAGATTCCAGTGCTGTGCACTGTGCTTTGCCCAGAAGCTAGTGGAGGACTTGCTAAAGGCAAATCTTTGTCACCGTTTCTTCATGTCAAATTTCTATCTCAAACCTTTATTATTATCTCCATAGAGACCGATGACTTGTCAAAAAAATATCAAAATTCCAGTCAATAGTTCAAAGGATGACACAAGATTTTGCTTTTTGAGACAAACAAAAGACCAAAAGCACTTTTGACTGAACACTATCTTTGAGAGAAAAGTATATTTTAAACTATGAAAAAGGACCATTTCTTCAAGCAGGGGCGGCACGGTGGCTCAGTGGTTAGCATCACAGCACCAGGGACCCAGGTTCGATTCCAGCAGCGGGCGACTGTCTGTGTGGAGTTTGCACATTCTCCCCGTGTCTGTGCGGGTTTCCTCCAGGTGCTCTGGCTTCCTCACACAATCCAAAAGATTGTAGGTGAATTGGCCATGCTAAATTGTCCATAGTGTTAGGTGCATTAAGTAGGGATAAGTGTTGGGGTCGGTTACTCTTTGGAGAGTTGCTGTGGACTTGTTGGGCTGAAGGGCCTGTTTCCATACTGTAGGGAATCTAATCATAAACAAAATCACAATCCACAGCAGGGATCAATTTTTTTTTCTTTGTGGAGTCTTCTTGAGATTTTCGTGGAAGCTACCATCTGATCTTTCACTTTCGCTAACTCATTTGTTAGGTGATGCAGTCATGTCCAAATAACACGTTCTGTATTTTTGTGTCGATTTATGTGGTGTTTGGACTCACAGAAGCACTGTTAGAAGAACTAATTGATGTGCTCAAGAATTAGCTATCCTCCATTAAACTAAAGCCACAAAACACACAGGGAAAGAATTCTCTTCCTCGACACTACGTATTTGAGTTGGCACAGGACAACAGACTTGGTTAGCAACAACTCGCCTTTCAAAATAACTGGCACAAACTTCTCCACACAAAAAAAACACATCCCCACCCAAATTTCCACAGATTGCTGAGATCACCACTGCATTTGGTAAAACTTTCTCATTGCATATGCATAAAGCTGGACGGCTTCAATCCGGCAGCTAGTGTACTCTTTATTGCACCCTAGATCTCAATCTGAGATTTAAATCTAAACATTTTGCATATTGTTCACTATAGTAACATCCATTACTTTTTTTTTCTCCCCTATATTGTAGCCCCTATTTGTATATTGCCTTAAGCTGGCATCCTACAATCATCTGCAAGGAATTCATTAACTCAATGATTTCATGTTTTCTCAGATTAGCTGAGACTCCCTTTATTGACTCATTTAAAATTGTTCTATCTCCTTTGCAGCCTCCCATTCCATCCTCCTTGCAGCCTCTCTGAAGACTCTTCCTATAACTCAAGCTAGGCAAATCATCCAATCACATTTTATCTTCTCATGCTGTTTGCGCCTCTAATCCAAGCGTATTCTCTCATCTGGATTCCTGCATGGTGAGCTATTAGGAACTTCTGGTCTCTAGCTGTCCTGAATACCAGGGGATTGCCAGTGCCTGTGAGTTTCCATGGGTAGCTCAGACTTAGAAAGGGGAAAGATTTCCAATGCCATGGAAATATGAATCACCTGGGCCATCTATGCAGATAAATGCCCTTGAGGCGTCAACTCTTATTATTTTCGGTGTAATGAGACATTTTAAAGTTGCTTACAACTAACATTGTCAACACATTTCTGGGACTGTTGCGATTATCTACCTTTGTAAACACCTTACACCACCTTCCCAGCAAAAAGAAACCTGACATCTTCTTTAATATCGACTAATCAATCAGCCCTGGCTCAGTCACAAATAGACTTTTGACATAACAACCCTACAAACCTTACCGTTATAACATTCTGGATATGAATTTGCCCGCCTTATGGAAACTCACTCTTCAAATAAATCCCTCACCTCTGAGTTACTGAGTTGGATTCTGTTTGAATCCATTAACAATTTGTTGTCTGCAATGACACATTTTCAAACTCTTTGTCATTGGTTGCCCATCTTATATGACAGCCAGTTAAAAAAACGGGCAGACTCTTTATGATGCACACGGATGAATTTTGGTGAAAAGAGGCAAATTTTCCATTTTCCTGTGACCAACATTTTTATAACCACAGGAAAATAAATTGTTCAAAAATCATCAAAAAATGACATGTCATTCTTTTAAAATTCCCTTGTGCCATTTCTTTGCCGAAGGGTTTCCCTTAGCAATGATCGTTAATACCTGGGGAATGTGGGCAATCCCGTAGAATTAGCATGCCTCATCCAACTCCTGTTCACTGGCTAAGTATGACAATCTGGCAAGGTAAACATTGGCCACCTGGACCTGGGGTTGGAGAACTGAGCACCAGTGACACCAGAAGAGAAGCGAGGAATTAGAAAGATGTTCATAATTATCCAAATAATAAACTAGTAACAAGCATGTCTCTGTGACAAGCATGGAAATGCACACAGCTTACCAGATTAATCGTAAACCTCTTTAGTGGAGGCTCATTAAAACATCAAATATTTGTCACAGTAATTGCAGCTATGTGCCAGGAAATATGACATGGTAATGTGCACTGTCACTTACAGTTGCTGTGAAAACAGTGATAACAGTCTTTCTCTCGGAGATTCCCAACCATTAGGAACAAGCTGCCTGGAGAACATTATTATTGAGACTTCTAACTGACTCTACTCAATGGACCAATACATCAGTGCAGATCCTCCTGGAGAGTCATTGCAATCAACAATCCTGTGTCGAAGAGACCAGTCTACTGTTGATCCTCCGTCCAGACAGACCTGTCCATTATTGATCCTCTGTCTAGACAGACCAGTCTAGTATTGATCCTCTGACCAGGCAGACCAGTCTATTATTGATCCTCTGTCCAGACAGACCAGTCTATTATTGATCTTTTGTCCAGACAGACCAGTCTATTATTGATACTCTACCTAGACAGACCAGTCTATTATTGATCCTCTGTCTAGACAGACCAGTCTATTATTGATACTCTGTCTAGACAGGCATTCCTCTTCCAGAAAGACAAGTCTAAAAGTAAAACCTGAGTATTATTAAAAGTAGGATGAAGAGTGACTGCTTTAGGGCCTTTGAGTTTACACAATGTACAGCAAGTAATAATTTGATCAGGGTAGTCATTAATCAGGAAATTGGTTGTACTACCCTTTATTTCAGCATCAAGTTGGCAGTGAGATATCGGACAAGGCATATCTTCAACTGTCTACTGCAAACCTACCAATCACTGGTCAGAATACAGGTCAGAATTCTTACAGTTCCACTTGCTTTATGATTGATCTTACCAGCAACCATGTAGATAGGGCCTATGCAAGCTTGATGCTGAAATAGGGTACTTCTCAAAGCCATCCTGGTGAATAATGGCTACCCAGATCTCAAAGGTCCTAAAGTGATCACTCCTATTCCTGAAAATTGCCCAATCTACTTCAGATGAAAGGTATTTCAGAAGTTTGCTGCTCAAACCTCTGAAAGATTTTTCACTCTTGCCTTTAAGTCAAAATGTCATTCTATCTATCACACTAATGAGTAGCGTGGTATATGCATTTCAATTTTATTGTGATGCCTGAAAGTGTGACAGATTGTATCAAACATAATATCCCTTTGGTTTTTTGTAACAAACAGGCAATTGACTGTACCCAACCAGTCCAAACTTGCAAAGCTGAAAGCATAAGTGTCCAACTTTATATATGCTTCTGCAACATTTGCTGGGCCATCCTGATTGAGCAAAGTATCACACCAACAATGAGTTTAAAGTTGTCAGACTCTCACATTACTGGAAGATATACACACTAATGCCCTGCGCCCTGTTCTGTACAGACATAGAGATTATGTACATACACTGTTCATGTTTCAACTAACAGCATAGGTGACAGCCATTGGCTGATGGATTGCAATGCCTTGATTCAACAAAGTCAACCTAGCTGGTTTAAAATTTAAACACAGTTTAGCATTAACTGCCAATCAGCATTTTCAAGTGCATTCTCCATGGCAACAGCATGACCAATCAAAGATCACTGTCCAAGTAATCAGCAGTCTCCTGTTTTGAGGTAGGAATGATGATTTTCCTCTTGCTATGGATTTCTTGCTAATTGTCCTGATGAGTGTAAGACAAAAAGCATCAACAAACTATGTCCTTTTCAGCAACACTCACCGGTTTATTATTCTTGCTCTGTCCAGATAGACCAGTCTGTTATTGACCGTCTGTTTGGACAGACCAATCTATTATTGACCCTCTGTCTCGACAGACTAGATTATTATTAATCCTCTGTCCAGACAAGCCAATCTATTATTAATTTGCTGTCCAGACAGACTTGACTATTGGTAATCCTCTTCAAGACCCTCCATATAATGTATTCCCTGAGTATCTCAGATATTTTTACACTTCTTGCCCGCCCAAGCATAAAGGTTGAAAGGCATAGGTTTACCTGAGAAACATGAACTCACCAAACGTTCAATAATTATGTAATAATGCCCTTTTCTATTGCACATTGGTGTGTTCATCATAAAATCCCTATAGATGGCATCAAAAGGTTTTAACAATGGATTATCTATGATGCTGCATTTGCTCTTGATGGACATCCTTGGGCCTGCCCTCAGTCTCTGATGGTAACAGTAGCACAGGTAGCTGCTTGAGGCTCCCTCTTCCTGCCACCTTCCAGATGGGAGCCGAATGAAAATCGGATCCACTGCTCATCTCTGTACCCTGCTCTATCACTGCGTCATATAAAAAACAGGTCAAATCTGAAGGAATTTCCTCAAGGTTGTCGATAAATGTAGTTTGAAATGTGAAGTAAGGTACTGATTTGATTTTGGTTTCTAACCTAATTTTTTTAAAACTTCTCTTTGTTGACACATTATTTGTAAGAGGAGCCTTTGGTCATTGTTTCTTCTGTTGTCTGAGTTTGGATCCATTCCTTTTTGCCCCTTCTGGTAATAAAAGTGGATTACAATGATGGATATTTCTAACTATAACAGAAGCTGATGAACTTGTCTCGCTGAGCAAGTGGGATTTGCATGATTGGAGGTAGTGCATTCCTTCACAGCCCCGATTCACACCAGCCGTGCCTCGTCTACCTCACCTAGATTCCTCAAGGAGCTTCTCAGATCAAAGGAAGACTTTTTTTGGAACCGTTCAAGCATTCATTTATAATTTCCGTTCATTCGTTAAGGCAGGAATATGCTCCGTGCTGCTTTCTCTTACTCCTCCTTTGGCAATCTTTAAAAACCCAGTTTAGTCATAAATGTGAAAACAAAAAGGTTTTTAAGTCTTGCCGCAAATCTAACGTTTCCCTCCAGTCCTGCTAACCGACAACCTTGATAATCAAAGTTTTGCTGCCTTCAATACTAACTCTCTGTGCGTGTGTAAATTTGCCTTTTGATGGAACAATAGAATTCAGCCATGAAGTGGGAGCATGATCAAAGATTAACAAGTCGAGCTGTGCACTATGTTTTATGACAGGTAAATGGAATTAGAATGTGCCAGCTGGCATTTGCTAGATTTTTAATGTGGTCAAACTGCATTAATAAGCTAATTCTCACATCCCAGATGAAAATATGTGATGAAAAGTCTAATGCTGCCCAATGGCTATGCACAGCATTGATCATGGAGTCCCTCAGGGTGTTTCCATCCAGTATCGCCAGGCTCCTTAACACAGTTTGTTCTCTAAATTTGGCTGAGTGTGACTGGTTGAGGGTGACTGGATGCGCCTTTTTTGGTGAAAGTTTCAAATGTGTGTTTCCACTCACCCATTACTGCCCCCCTGTTGACCCTTGCTGTTCCCCCATTCTGTCATTTGGATTGGCAGGACTCCTCTGATTGCAGCTGGTGTAATTGGCGGCCTCTTCATCGTGGTCATTCTGGCTCTGGTATTTGCTGTCTACGTGAGGAGGAAACGCATCAAGAAGAAACGGGCCATGCGCCGGTTTTTGGAAACTGAGGTAAAAAAAAAACAAGGAGTACAGGATAAATTTGGCTCAAGTTGTTTCGTTTTATAAGTGGAAGCAGTAAATGTTCAAAATGCAGTCAAAACCGAATGGCAGTGTTAGATAATGACATCCTGAAATGAGCTTTCCCAGGGCCTGTGGAAATCCTTACGTTGGTTTTGAGACTGGGAACGATCACTTTGGTTTCTCATCAGATATGTCTTTCATCCTGTCCTTTATTGTTGAGCCATCATCTCTAGTCTTTGTTTGTGGGTCATTTCAGCAGAATCTAAATTTAGAATGAGTTTGTGCAGTGGATATTCTGATCTAGTAGCAGTAAAAGCCCTAGATCCTCGCAGTTTATAAACCTTGGATTTGAAGTAGATTCTTTGTAAACAGCAAAGTGGCCATCAGGTAATTAGGAAGCAGTAAGGTTCCTTGCTCACTGGTTGTTTGGGACATTAATGCATCCCATTTCTGTCAGGGCTAACTTGATAATGTAGAGCATGAGTGTTCAACAGCACTTCCTTCTCATGTCCATCCCAGATTCAGAACGTGGCACATGGTTATCGAAGAATTTAGGTATATACCCAGATTACTCATACGTCAATGTAAGATTAGATTAGATTACTTACAGTGTGAAAACAGGCCCTTTGGCCCAACAAGTCCACACCGACCCACCGAAGCGCAACCCACCCAGACCCATTCCCCTACATTTACCCCTTGCCTAACACTATGGGCAATTTAGCATAGCCAATTCACCTAACCTGCACATTTTTGGACTGTGGGATGGAACCGGAGCACCCGGAGGAAACCCACGCAGACACGGGGAGAATGTGCAAACTCCACACCTATTCAGAAAGACACGTTACAGTAGTGTAATTATATAGTATTATAATACTATAGTAGTGTAAATGCTAAGACCATAAACAACAACCATTAATCCACCTTGTACAGATAGTCTCTTCCTGCCCATATCTGTTGCTCTCCCAAAACTCTCTGACTCTTTAACAGTTTCTATTTCCTTGTCCCAAACATTCCTCTCTTTTTCATGATGCCCTATGTCTGTACACCTCTATTTCATCCATTAACAGAAGCCCATTCAGTCTCCTTCCACCATCATTCTGCTCTACTGGACTGAACATATTCTGACATTGGGTAATATCTGACTTAACTCCAAAAACGTCCTCTAAATGAAGGTGTTGTTATGGCTGCCCTCATGAGAAACGTGGAACGTACTTTATTTTCCAGTCCTATTCAGGCACCCTCTCTCACCTACTTTTCGAGTGACAGTACCAGGATTGTTTCTTGCTCCCACACTGAAAATTTCATCAAAAAGTCAATTTCCAACTCTTCCCATCCCATCTCTTCCAAGACATCTTTGTTACCCATCCCTAGAAATGGAAATCAAGCACTGTTAAGTAAAAGCCCATTTAAGCTTACTTTGACTAAACGTCCTCATATCCCACTTCATATTTGTCATCTTCCTGCAGGAAGCTGGATTTGCTTTTTGAATGAAATGCCTAAAAGATAAAACTAGACAATGTTGCCCACCCGCGTAATCCCTTGCAGACAAAATTACCAGAACCAGCTCAAAACAAACATTACAATCTCAATTTTATCAAATTACTGGACGATCAATATACAAACCAGGTTCAGTCCATCTTCCTCTGCTCTTATCCTACTTGGTCCAGAAGACTCCAGCCCTGAACAACGTTCTCCAATTACATGACTGCCTCATCAGCCCCTGTGCTCTCAACTTCTGCCAATGTGTGCCTCCAGGAACACTTCATCTGTACAGGCTAGTTCATTCTGCATTGTTAGTGATCCCTTCCTATCCAAACCCCTTCCTCCTGAAGGTCTTCAATCTTAACCTGCATATAGTTCCTTCTCTTCATACTTGTCGATTCCACGCCAGTCCCCGACTCACATCAGTCCTTCACAACTTCACATCAAATACTTTCTTTGAAGTGAGCACTGCACCTTCTGTGTAACCAAAGTCTGACATCTGAAAAGTGGTCCAGTGCCAGATTTTGCTTTATTCTGCATCCAATTAAACACTTAGATTAGCAGATATACAACCATAGAGTCATGCAGACAGTAGCTGCAGCACCACTTCTTCAGCCTTCCAACAAAGCAGATCGCTGCAGGAGTGGATGGAGGGATGTGCTGGCCGGGTGGAGGGGAGAAAGCAAACTCGCGTCATCCTTTACGGGTTTAGGATGGTCAGGGTCGCTTTGTGCGCTGAGGAGTTTAAATGTCAGATGTGGGGGGGGAAACGGACGCGGGCGGTTGTTTATTTGACAATACACCGCCACGTAACTCAGATTAACATATGCAGGAGAATTTCACAAGTGACCATCACACCCACACAGTCTCCTTCCCGCCCATCACTCCATTCTTGCCCACTATTTCAAAGCATAAGGCTGGAACAATTGCAATATTTAAAAGGCAATTGGATGGATGTATGAATAGGAAGGGTTTGGAGGGATATGGGCCGGGTGCTGGCAGGTGGGACCGGATTGGATTAGGATATCTGGACGGGTTGGACCGAAGGGTCTGTTTCCGTGCTGTACATCTCGATGACTCGACGTTTCTTTCACTAGATTCTCCATTTCCTTTGCACCTGTTTTGATGGTGCAATCTTCCATGCACTTCCAAAAGACCTACCTTTTCCCTCAAAGATTCCCCCACCCCATTCCTTTTTGGAAGGACCCTCAACTATGTCCATTTTAGCTCACACACTCTGCTCCCGAACCTTCCTATCCCTCCCAGAAGCAGAATACTATTTCCCTCGTCTTCACCAACCACCCCACCAGCCTCACGGTCAACAGAGTGTGGTCTGCCTTTCCACGACCCACTAAAAACATTTTCTCCTCCATTCCTGTGTCAGGTATCGGAAAAGATTGGCTCCTTTGTCACCCGTGTAGAGAAAAAATAACCTTTCCCTCCGGCTTTTTCTCACGCAAGCCGTACCTGCCCTGTAGCTCCTCCCTTCTCAATGTCCAAGGCCCCAAACATGTCATGCAGGTCAAACAGCAATTTGTTTGTACTTCGAACATAGAAAAATACAGCGCAGTACAGGCCCTTTGGCCCTCGATGTTGCGCCGATCCAAGCCCACCTAACCTACACTAGCCCACTATCCGCCATATGCCTATCCAATGCCCGTTTAAATGCCCATAAAAGAGGGAGAGCCCACCACTGCTACTGGCAGGGCATTCCATGAACTCACGACTCACTGAGTAAAGAATCTACCCCTAACATCTGTCCTATACCTACCACCCCTTAATTTAAAGCTATGCCCCATACGTGGAAAAAGGTTCTCATGATCAACCCTATCTAAACCCCTAATCATCTTGTACACCTTGATCAAGTCACCCCTAAACCTTCTTTTCTCCAATGAAAATAGCCCCAAGTGCCTTAGCCTTTCCTCATACGATCTTCCTACCATACTAGGCAACATCCTGGTAAACCTCCTCTGCACCCGTTCCAGTGCCTCCACATCCTTCCTATAGTATGGCGACCAAAACTGCACACAGTACTCCAGATGCGGCCACACCAAAGTCTTATACAACTGCAACATGACCTCAGGACTCCGGAACTCGATTCCTCTACCAATAAAAGCCAGTACGCCATATGCCTTCTTCACAGCACTATTTACCTGGGTGGCAACTTTCAGAGATCTGTGTACATGGACGCCAAGATCCCTCTGCTCATCCACACTACCAAGTATCCGACCTTTAGCCCAGTACCCCATCTTTTTGTTACTCATACCAAAGTGAATCACCTCACACTTACCTACATTGAACTCCATTTGCCACCTTTCTGCCCAGCTCTGCAGCTTATCTTTCAATCTAGCCTCTTATTTTCAGTTCACAATTTAGTCTCCTCTATACTGGGGAGGCCAAATTCTGGTTACATGGTCATTCTAACGAGCACCTCCTTTCAGTGCAATATTAATTCTTTACCTTGCTCCCAATCTGACCTTTGTGTCCTTGGCGGCCTCCCACACTGTTTCAGAAAGAATTTCACAGGTGACCATCACACCCACACAGCACTCCATTCTTGCCCACTATTTCAAAGCATAAGGCTGGTACAACTGCAACATTTAAAAGGCATTTGGGTGGATGCATGAATAGGAAAGGTTTGAAGGGGTATGGGCCGAGTCCTGGCAGGTGGGACCAGATTGGGTTAGGATATCTGGATGGGTTGGACCGAAGGGTCTGCTTCCATGCTGTACATCTTGAGGAAGAGCACCTCATTCTTTTCAGCGACTGTCTTCTGGTCATAATACAGAGTTCAACAATCTTAAATTATAATTTGGTTTTGTTTCATTTTCCTCAGTTTTTAAAAATTTTGCTTTTGTTTTTCTTTGCAATTTACTTTCTTCCACTTTACCATGATCTACCATTCACACCTCCACTTTCTTTGATTTCTTTATTATTGTCCTATTGTTATTCCAGTTGGCCTTGCACCATCAAACGATTTATCATTGTATTGCTCCTGCCTTCCGCCCTGTGACAGATCGTCCATTTTTCCCACCTGCCCCTCTTCCACTTGCTCCAAACTTATTACATTTTGAACTTTAGCCAATTCTGATGAAAGGTCGCAGAACCGAAACATTAACTCTATTTCTGTCTCCACAGATGCTGCATATTTTGCTTTTATTCCAGATGGTTTTGTGCCCATCATCAATCCTATTTGGGTAGTTTTTGTTATTGAGTATTCAGCTGATGTTGTCGAAGAGTTACTGAATTCAAATGAGTTTAGGTTTGCTTTTGTCCTGAATTATCCCCCCCTCGTCTCTGTTGTCCTGCAACGTTACAACCCAAAGAAGTTGCTTCCAACATTCTCCTTACCTGCACTCCACATTTGGCAGCCATACCTTCGGTTGCCCAGTGTCACAACCTGCATTGCCCTGAGCACCACTCCCACCAACTCCCAACCCTGTCCCACTGTCTGACAATCCCTCCCCATTTGATTCTGCAACTATATCCCTGCCTTTAAGAGAAGCATAGAGTCCTACAGCACAGCGACAGGCCCTTCGGCCCAAACTGGCCCATGCAGACCAAAATGTTGATCCATGCTAACCCCATTTCCCTCCACTTGGCTCATATCCTTCTAAATTTTTCCTATCCATGTATTTCTCCAAATGCATTTTGAATGTTGTTAATGTATCCACCTCAACCACTTCTACTGGTAGCTCATTCCATATGTGTACCACCTTCTGGGTAAAAAAGTTGCCCCTCAGGTTCCTTTTTTATTCTTTCCCCTCTAACCTTACACTGATGCCCTCTAATCCTTGATTCCCCAACCCTGGGGAAAAGACTAAGTGCATGCATCCTATCCATGCCTCTTATGATCTTATACACCTTATCAGAACATCCCCTCAGTCTTCTGCGTTCTGAAGAACAAAGATCCTACCTCTCCCTATAACTCAGACAATTGAGTCCAGGCAACATCTTTGTAAATTTCTTCTGCACTCTTTCTAGTTTAATAACATCCTTCCTATAACAAGGTGACCAAACTGAAGATAATACTCCAAGTACGGCCTCACCAATGCCCTGTATAACTACAACATAACTTCCCAATTCTATGCTCAGTGCCCTGACTGACGAAGACCAGTGTGCCAAAAGCCTTTTTCATTGCCCTGTCTACCTGTGACTCCACTTTCAGAGAACTGCGAACTCTAAGGTCCCTCTGTTCCACTATACTCCTCCAGGCCCTACCATTCACCATGAAACTCCTACTTTAATTTGACTTTCCAAAATGCAAGACCTCACACTTATCTATATTAAACTCCATTCGCCAATTCTCAGCCCACTTACCCAGCTGATCAAGGTTCTGCTGCAACTTCTGATAACCTTCCTCACTGTCCATGATACCACCCTATTTTAGTGTCATCTTCAAATTTGCTAATCATGCCTTGTACATTCTCAACCAAATCATTGATACAGATAACAAACAGCAATGGATCCAGCACTGACCCCTGAGGCAATCCTGAAAACAAACCTTGCTAAGCAAGCTTTCTGCTACCTTCTTGTTACACACTGTTGTATTTTCTGTGACAAAGTGGAAACTAATTAGCCAGGAACCAATTGCATATGAGCTACGTGTTCCAGTGGGCCCACATGTGTAGCTACCCTGGGGTGATGATTGTTTTGCAATACACCACTGGCTTAAGTAACTACCTGACCAGGCAAACATGGCTGTTTTTTTTAAAGATCAGGAGCGCTCTCCTTTTCAAGATTATAATGCATTTCTTTCCAACATCTTGGAAGCTTTCTGTTTTTGCATTCTGCATTGTTAGCACAATATACAGGGAAGTTAGCCTCACTGCGGTGTGGAATTATGCTGGTAGCACTCTGGTAATCAGCTTTAGAAGACACAAAGCTGCCATTTGTCAATATTCTTTCCTACTGTTAAATTGAGGTTTCAATACCGACAAATCAAAGTCAAATCACATTGGCCAGTGCAAGATTAGAATTAAAGTTCCAGAGGACAACATTGTTGAATGTGGTCCATACTCCAAGTAATTTCTGTTCTCCCTTTCTTTTTGTCATCAGTTGGTGGAACCTCTCACCCCTAGTGGTGCTGCACCTAATCAGGCACAGCTTAGGATCCTCAAGGAGACGGAACTGAAACGAATCAAGATTCTGGGTTCTGGTGCTTTTGGGACAGTCTACAAAGTGAGTAGTGCAGAGCTGGTTTGTCATAATAACTCAGAGCATTAACTCCTGTCTGTTAGTGTTAACGGTCTCTTGAGACCTTTGCTATTTCCTTCTCCTCAGCTGCCTCCTGAAATTATGATTTCAGACTAAAGAACCACGTGCGCAGCCATATCCCCTTAATGTTCACCAATCTGGTTCCCCTTGTGGAATTTTCCCTGTTGTTGCTAAGTTCTGAAGTAAAGAGAGACTCCCTGAGCCTGAGCCATTTATGATGAGAGCAGTTTGTTTGTGCTGAGGATTTCTCTGAGATGATGTTTTCCATCTTCCTCAGGGCATCTGGGTACCAGAGGGAGAGACGGTGAAGATTCCTGTGGCCATTAAGATCCTCCGTGAGAGAACAGGTCCCAAGGCGAATGTAGAATTCATGGACGTAAGTTGACAGCTTGTTGCTCCTGATTAATTTTGTGAGTACAATCATGGAAACGAGGGAGGTGACAGTTATTGATTCTGCTGGAGGTGTCAATGAAACTGAAGAATGAGGTGTTTCAAATGAAGTTGGAGTACTTAGCTGGAGGTTCATTTAACTCCTAGTTAAAAATGATTAAAGTGTCATTGCTAGCAAACGGAGCCGCGCCACACACAGGCACCAGTCACATCATTTGTAGCAGCAGCTCCGAACTAAGGATAATGTATTACTAATGAATATAATCGGATGATACAGCTTTCACAGTTAGCTTGGCGAAGGTGTAATTAAACTAAGCACGACAACATCGCGTTAATGTGAAATCTATTCAAAGACGGCAGCTGAATTTACAATACAACAGAAGAGAGAAAAAGACAGCACTATGCTTCACCTAGTCTCGATTGCATTACATCTGGGCAGTGTGTGTAATCAGACACCATTAACAAAATGTTCAATTAGCAGTAACTATCTAGATATAATTTTAGCTCCATCAAATTTTCTGTCATTAAAGAGTAAATGTTTTGCAAATCAATACTGCATCTTTTTATTTGGCAGTATGGTGTATAAGGGAGGTGGTTTTATTATTTGCTAATCCATCGCTAAATCAATTAATGTTTCAGTAATAAGTGGCTCTGCTAGTGCAATGAGAGCTTCTGGTGACATATATGGTATAGATTAATACATATATCGGACATATCCTAATGCATCATGTTGTATTATATAAGCTCCACAATAGTACAAGAGTTGCAAGCCAATGCAGATAGATGAGCAGTAGATTGTGGCTCTGTGTATCATGACAACATGAAAAAAATCTTAAAATGAAAAGCTTTCATTTATAATCCATTTTTCACAATCGCCAGACACCTCCAAATACTTTACAGCCGGTGAAGTACTTTATAGTGATGTATGGAACACAGCAGTTAGTTTGTCCATAGACAACAAACTGATAATGACCAGGTAATTTCTTTGTTTGAAACTTCTTATTATTCACTCATGGGAAGTGGGCATCTCTGACTAGGCCAGCATTTATTGCACATCCCGAATTGCCCTGATGGCAGTTAAAAGTCAACCACGTTACTGTGGATCTGGAGTCACGTGTAGGCCTGACCAGGTAAGGATGACAGCTTCCTTCCCTAAAAGGCATTAATGAACCAGATGGGTTTTCCTCTGTAATAGCTGGATTTGAACCTGGGTCCCCAGGAAGTTAGCTGAGTTTCTGGATTCATAGTCTACTGGGCCAAGCCCTCCCCTTAAACTGAGCTACTGGTGACATAATGTATAGAGTGGCCAGACCCCCAGGAGTACGTGCCCTACGCTTCTTCAGAATAGTGCCATGGAATCTTTGATATCCACCTGAGAGGGAAAATGGAGCCTTAGTTTAATTTCTCTTCTAAAAGATAGCACCTCCAACACTGTTGTGCTGTCTCAGTGCTGCACCTGCCAGCCTAGATCAATGCACTGAAGCCCTGGACAGGGACTTGAACTTAAAAACTTGCCACTTAAAGGCAAGAAAACTGCCAACTGAGACCTCTGCTTAACCTGTCCTCGCATTGGCAGGTTTAGTGAAAACAATGCAAAATTGGACTGACTGAAAATGGCAGGTAACAGGAAGGTCATTAACCAAAGGACACAGATTCAAAATGGTTTATCTAGAGGGGAGCTGAGGAGCTCGTTTTTGTTATGCAATAAATAGTGATGACATAGGATACACATTTAAAAGGGGAAGAATTACAGGGCAATGTTAAATATCCGAGGTCTAGAAATTTAGCTCAACCAGAATTGGCGCTTTACTCATGAAACAAAGGTTGAGGGGCAGGACCTCTGGAATCGGGGCTGATTCACCAGAGATCCTCTCTAACTTCCTGAAAATTCAAGTTTGTTTCCTCTTGTTCCAAATTCTTCAGACAGAGAAAACAGCCAGGCAGCATCTGATGAAAGGTTAAAAAAGTTTGAAACATCATTGCAGTTTCTCTGCACATATGGAACCTGACTTGCTGAGTTTTTTCAGCATTTCCTGTTTTTCTTTCAGTTTCCAGCATCTGCAGTATTAAATTTTGGTTTCTTCAGTACGTCATTTGTCAGCCCCCTTGGAATCCTGTGAACTTTAATAACTTTGTCTCTCATTCTTCTGAACTTCAGAGGACATAGGCTCAACCAGCTTAATCTGTCCTTATGGCAGAGCTACTTCTTTCAGGAATGTCTGTTGAAGGAAAAGAGGCCAAGGAGGCAAGGGTTGCATTTTCACCACAACGGAGAGCTATGTCATTGTCAAAAATGGGTAATAAACCTAGAATTAGGAAGCCTCTCCCATTTTTATTGGGGTGAGAGTGTGTTGAGATTTTTGGATAATTGTGTCCACAGAGGAGCTGGCCATTCAATTCATCAGCGGCCTCCATTGAAATAGGGGTTTGGTAGTTTTGGAGTGGGAAACTGAAAGTGTGCAAGGTAGACCTGATAAGAGCAGATCCAAAATGTGGTACGTTGCTTTGGATAGCCATATCTCTTTGGATATAGTTTTGGGACAGCCTTGGGGAAGATAAGGTACACTTGGTTAGAAAAGTTGCTGTCCAAAAAAGTACCTTTTGGAATTGTTAAAAGCAGACATAAATGTGTGGAAGAAACACATTAAGACATTGCTATCAAGCTCACTTGAACACTCAGAACTATCTGTCAAAAGTTATTGTCAGGTATGGGATTCTATGTGTCGGAAAGCAGTTGAGGCAAAAATATGGAATATTTCTATGAAGGAGATAGATTTAGTCCTTGGGGTTAATGGGATCAAAGGGCATGTGGAGAAAGTGGGAACAGAGTACAGTACTGAGTTGGGTGATCAGCAGGTTGGAAGGCCGAATGGCCTACTCCTGTTTATGTTTACTGTAGGTATTCTGTGATTCTGTGATGTTCTATGATTACTTGGGCCTGATAGGCACAAGAGGAAACACAAGCAGGATTATAAAATTAATGAATTTGTTTATAATTGAAGTGGAAGTCTTTATTAGGCTAAAATGACTCTCAGCAAACAAATGGGTGGCAAGGTGGCACAGTGGTTAGCACTGCTGCCTCACAGCGCCAGAGATCTGGGTTCGATTCCCGCCTCAGGTGTGGAGTTTGCACATTCTCCCCGTGTCTGCGTGAGTTTCCTCTGGGTGCTCTGGTTTCCTCCCACAGTCCAAAAATGTGCAGGTCAGGTGAATTGGCCATGCTGAATTGCCCACAGTGTTAGGAGAATGGGTCTGGGTGGGTTGCAGGTCGGTGTGGACTTGTTGGGCTGAAGGGCCTGTTTCCACACTGTAAGTAATCTAATCTAATCTAAAAAAAAATCCACAGGGTTAGATGGTGTCTACTCTAGAATTTTGAAGAGGACCGGGAGAATTGATGAGGCGCTGAGAATCATCATAAAAATGTCATGGATGCGAGGGTGGTTCCAATCAATTGCATCAGTTATCAAATGCACACTTGAAGAATGTCTACATCAATAAATTATTCAGTATCGCAGGTATAGAGGCAGAAGGCATAGGTCCTGTCTGATCAACCTCTTTGGATTTCACTTGGAGAATTAGATCCCAAATGGTTTCCTAGTGGCCTAGTGGCACTACATTTCTGGAAAGCATTTGAGAAAAGACCTCCACAATAGATTTACTACAAAATAGTAGAGGGGAAGGTGCTGGGGACAGAGGCCACATGAGTCTGTTTTAGGGTAGATGAGCGCACTTATTAGTGAGATGGTGCACCTACCTTGACACTAAGCATCTGCCCATGTCTCCCGGGTGTTTGCAGGGAGATGGACTGCTTTGGTCAGAAGCAGTTTTGTCAGGATGCCAGAGTTTAATGCATCAGGCTGAGGATTAGCTCATCAGCCATGATTTTCTGAATGGGGGACAGATTTGATGGGTTGAATAGTCTACTCTCTAGAATCCCTACAGTGTGGAATCAGGCTCTTCGGTCCATCAAGTCCACACTGACTGTCTGAAGAGTAGCCCATCCACACCCATTCCCTTACCCTACATTTACCCCTGACTAATGCACCTAACCTACACATCCATGAACACTATGGGCACTTTAGCATAGCCAATTCACCTAACTTGCACACTTTTGGACTGTGAGAGGAAACTGGAGCACCCGGAGGAAACCCACGCAGACACAGGGAGAATGTGCAAACTCCACACAGACAGTCGCCTGAGGCTGGAATTGAACCCGGGTCCCTGGCGCTGTGAGGCAGTAGTGCTAACCACTGAGCCATTGTGTTGCCCATCTGCTTTTACCTTTGCTCCTACAGCTTCTGGTCTTATCAGGGTGGACTGACAGGCAGGGCAAACAGTTGGGAATGCAGAGTGATAGCGCACTGCTGTGAGCAGGTGGTTAAGTGGAATTCCTTTGCTTACCAGAAGGTGCTCCCAGCTCCAAAAATAGCTTTGTCAGCCACTTGTCAAAGTGTTTAAAATACCTCGAGCTCCAAAATGCTTATTGTGCTGCATGGGGCTGATAGATTATGGTCAGCCGGTGACAACAACATCAAAAGAAACAGGGTTAATAATAGTCAGCAGCTGAGAAAGTGGAAATGCCGACTTGGGAGGAATTAAACTCTTTGAGGCTGCTGATTGAAAGCAACTGTTTAGTTCCTCTTGCTATTATTTATTTTCTTTGTCTTGCCTTAGAAAGAATACATTAGATTCTTCATAGCTTGTACTTCAGTTTAAAAACTGACATGTTTTCGATAAATTGTGGTCTGTTGTAATAGGTTCCATTTGAGACTCCGCACCTTCGACAGGTTATTTTGGCTTTGAAAAGTAAGCATCGTAGATTCATCAGAAGGGAATAGGGTTGGAAAGGTTTATTATGAGGAAAGCTTACATAGCATTAGCTTTGTACTCCCCTGAGTATAAAAGATTAAAGAGAAATTGAATGGAGATGTTAAAAGTGACTTAAAGATTTGATTTTATGTGGGAACCATTGCAAAATGGTGTTGTGACGGAAGGATTAATCCAGAGAGCAGGATTTATGACCTGGAGAGACAGATTTGTGTGTCCGAATGGTAAGATGGGAATTTAAATTCAATTAAATAAATTTGGAATAAAAGGCTGCTGCTATTATTAGTGACCATAAACCCATTGAATTGTTTAGAAAAACCCATATGTTTCACCAATTCCCTTTAGGAAAAGAAATCAGCCACCCTTACTTGATCTGGGTCCCCTGATCCAGATGTAGCAATGTGTTTGATTGTCAATTTTATTCAAGTCTATAAACTGCTCAGTTGTACCAAATCAAAAACTTTTTTTTAACTTGCTCATGGGTGTCACTGACTGAACAACATTTATTGACCATCCCTAAATAGCCAAGGATTGAGGGTGGTATGGTGACTCAGTGGTTAGCAGTTGCAGCGTCATGGATCCAGATTCGATTCCACCTTGGGGCGACTGTCTGTGTGGGGTTTGCACATTCTCCCCATATCTGCGTGGGTTTCATCCCACAGTCCGATGATGTTGGTCAGAGTGTTGAGTGTAGGAGTTAGGAGGTAGTGTTGCAGCTCTGCAGGGTATTGGTTAGGAGAAAATTGCTGCAGATGCTGGAATCTCCACAGAAAACAACAAATGCTGGAGATCACAGTGGGTCAGGCAGCATCCATGGAGACAGACTCTAGATGAATCATCTAGACTTGAAATGTTAGCTTGCTCTCTCTCTCCATGGATGCTGTCTGACCCGCTGTGATCTCCAGCATTTGTTGTTTTCAAGACATTGCTTAGGCTTCTTTTGGAGTTTAGGTTGTTCTGCTATAACACATGTTTCGTTAATGTGACTTCGCTATAATATGATTAACTGAATTGGGGACAAAGCACAAACTTTTAAAACGTATGTTGGCTGTAACACAATTACATCACTAACACTTTAAGCACTTTTTGATAATGATTTTTTGATAATGTGGGCTTGCACAAGAGCACACTCATTACTTTATAGAAAAAAACTACCTGTTCTGCATTCAATTCTGGTCTCCCTCCTATAGGAAGGATGTTGTCAAACTTGAAAGGGTTCAGAAAAGATTTACGAGGATGTTGCCAGGGTTGGAGGATTTGAGCTATAGGGAGAGGTTGATTAGTCTGGGGCTGTCTTCCCTGGAGCGTCGGAGGCTGAGGGGTGACCTTATAGAGGTTTATAAAGTCAAGAAAGGATATGGATAGGATGAATAGTCAAGGTCTTTTCCTCAGGATGGGGGAATTCCAAAACTAGAGGCCATGAATTTAAAGTGACAGGAGAAAGATTTAAGAGGGACATGAGGGCCGACATTTTCCACACAGAGGGTGGTGCGTATATGGAATGTGCTGCCAGAGGAAATAGTGGAGGCTGGTGCAGATACAGCATTTAAAAGGCATCTGGATGGGTACATGATTAGGAAGGGTTTAGAGAGATATGAGCCAAATGGTAGCAAATGGGACTGGATTAATTTTTATTGGCATGGACAAGTTGGACCGAAGAGTCTATTTCCATGCTGTAAACTCTATGCCTCTATGACAGGTTAGGTAGATTGGCTATGCTAAATAGCCCATAGTATCCAGGCTTGCCCAGGGATCGGGGAGGTGGGTGGGTCTGGTCAAGATGCTGTTTGGAGGGTTGGTGTGAACTCAAAGGGCCAAAAGGTCTGCTTCCTCACTGTAAGGATTCTATGGTAGTTAAGAGTCAACTCCATTGCTGTGGATCTGTTAGCCAGACCAGGTCAGAATGACAGGTTAAAGACAGGATTCTTTGCAGTCTGGAGGAACAGAGGGATCTAGGGATCCACTTTCATAGATCCCTCAAAATTTGTTAGGAAGGTGTGTGGTGTGTTGGCTTTCATTAGCAGGGGAATTGAGTTAAAGAGCCATAATGTCATGCTGCAGCTCTATAAAACCTTGGTTAGACCTCACTTGAAATATTGGGTTCAGTTCTGGTCACCTCATTATAAGAAGGGTATGGAAACTTTAGAGAGGGTACAGATGAGATTTACCAGGATGCTACCTGGACTGGAAGGCATGTCTTATGAAGTAAGGTTGAGGGAGCTAGGGCTTTTCTCATTGGAGTGAAGAAGGATGAGAGGTGACTTGATAGAGGTTTACAAGATGATGAGAGTCACAGATAGAGTGGATAGACGGAGTGGAAATGGCTATCATGAGGGGACATAATTTTAAGGTGATTGGAGGAAGGTTTAGGGGAGATGTCAGAGGTTGGTTCTTCACACAGAGTGTGGTGGGTGTTTGGAATGCACTGCCAGCAGTGGTAGTAGAGTCAGATACATTAGGGACATTGAAGCGACTCTAGGATAGGCACATAGATGATAGTAAAGTGTAGGGTACATATGTTATGATAAAAGGTCAACACAATATTGAGTGCCGAAAGGCCTGTACTGTTCTGTCTCCTTCCCTAAAGGACATTAGTGACCCAGATGAGTTTTTAACAACAATTGTGAGTTTTTTTAATCCAGAGTTTCATTCAGTTCAAATTTCATCATCTGCCTTGGTGAGATTCGAACCGACGTCCTAGAACGGGCGGCACAGTGGCACAGTGGTTAGCACTGCTGCCTCACAGCGCCAGAGACCTGGGTTCACTTCCCGCCTCAGGCAACTGACTGTGCGGAGTTTGCACGTTCTCCCCGTGTCTGCGTGGGTTTCCTCCGAGTGCTCCGGTTTCCTCCCACAGTCCAAAGCTGTGCAGGTCAGGTGAATTGGCCATGCTAAATTGCCCGTAGTGTTAGGTAAGGGGTAAATGTAGGGGTATGGGTGGGTTACGCTTCGGCGGGGCAGTGTGGACTTGTTGGGCCGAAGGGCCTGTTTCCACACTGTAAGTAATCTAATCTAATCTAATCTAAACATTACCCTAAGGTACCGGATCGCTAGTCCGGGGTCATTACTGACTGTGTCGCAGCCTCCACAATGACAGCATAATGAGAGTGAGTCTTAACAGACCACCTGGCATCAACCTTAGCATTGGAGTTAGATATAACAAAGACAGATTTGCAGATTTGTTCTTACTAATGTTTGGACACCTGTCAAAATAGGGAGAGCTGTCCCACTGACTGATCAAGCAACAACCTAATATAGTCCCAGTCACCAAATGATAACTTACGTCCAGTGCCCCAGGCACCACCATCATTATTTCTGAGTACATTCCTACTGGCAGGACAGACCCACCAGATGTGATGACACAGTGATAAACAGTCAGGAGTGACCACAAGAGGCCTTAAAATTGACTCTGAACCCCATGAAGTCTCTTGGGCGCCAGGTTACATGTAGGGCTGGACACTGTGGTGAGTAACTTGGCTGCAAAGTGCCCAAACCTTGTTCATCATCGACAAGGCACAAGTTGGAATTGTGATGGGGGAATACCTGCCACTTAGCTGGACGAGAGCAAATTCATCTGTATTGAAAACATTGATACTATGTAAAACAAAGTAGCCCACTAGATTGGTTCCCCCATCTACCACCTTAAACGTCACTCAGTGGTAGTAAGTTGTATTATCTACTCACAAAATCACCAAAGTCCCTGAAGCAGCACCTTCCAAAGCCACGTCAACTTCCGTCTCAAAGGGCCAGGGTAGTGAATACATGGGAACAGCCTCCACCTGCAAACTCATCATTCTGACTTAGAAATAGATCACCGTTCCTTCACTGATTGTAGAATTCCCACCTGAAAAGGATGTGCCTGCAGCAAATGGATTGCACCAGTTCAAGAAATCACCTTCCCCCCCCCCCCCCCCCCCCACCTCCTTTCCCTCCCCATTTTCACCACGGCTACTAAAGATGGGCAAAATGCCAACCTTCCAAACAATGTCCACATCCATTCATGAATAGTTGGATCAAAATTGAGAGAAACTGCTTCCTGTGGTGAGGGTAAGGACTTCATGTGTGAAAGCAGAAATTGCCTTTTCATTCAAAAAATACTGGAGAGCTCTCTCTTCCATAAAACTAAATTATAATTGAGATGGGTGGATTTGGCAGTCAATGGCATTAAAGATTATATTAGAGATAAGCTACAGATCAGCCGTAATCTGATGGCATGGTGGGAATGTCCGTTCCTGTGTTCCAGCAGGGGTTTTCTGTATGTCTCTTGCAGTTATTTGCATTTCCGCAATAATTCAAGCTCAGTCATGCATAGTATACATTTGGGAAAGTTACTATTGATTGCAAGTTAGCTTTAACAGATGCAGCTGCCCCAGTCATCTTCGACAGTACAAATATAAGTCGGGGTTTGATGTGCTCTGGAGGAGAGTTTGTAAGATTAGTGTAGATAAATGATGCACAAAGGATTGAAGGCCCGAAAGCCCTCAGCCAAGGCAATGTTTTATCTGGACAAATCCAGGGTGAGTATCAGCTCCAATAATTCCCCACACAGCTTCCTATCCATCAGAGATTCTCGTTGAAATTAGGGTAGACCACCTGGAATAAATGGATGTAATAAAAGGAGGAATGGCAAAGATGTAATCCCTTTCAATCACCTCAGGATGTCCCAAAGCAATTTATAGTCAGTGAAATACTTTTTGCTGGTTTGCTATTGTAATGTTGGAAAAATAGCGGTCAATTCACAGAGATTAAGCTTCCATAAACAGGACTGTGATTAAAAATAAACCCAGCGAACTGCAAATGCTGGACATCTGAAACAAATGCAGAAAATGCTAGAGAAACTCAACAAGTCTGGCAGCATCTATGATGTGAAAGCAGAGTCATTGTTTCGCGTCCAATGACCCTTCTTCAGAACTTTAGTTCCTGGCGCCCCAAAGTGTTAACAGGACTGTGATAACCAGTTCATGGCCAGGACCCAGGGCAGCAATCCCTGTCTCTAGATGCAATATTGCTGTGGGATCTTTTCTACCTATCAAAGTACTTCACTGGAGGAGAAATGTAGATACGGGGAGCAGGAATAGGCCATTTCAGCTCTTCCAGCCTGCTCCACCATTCAGTATGATTAAGGGCTGATCTAAATGCCATATTCCCATTTTCTCTCCTTCCCCCTTGATGCTGAATTTAAAATCTATTTATAAATATATTGCTTTCCTGAATATATTCAGTCACTTGGATTCCACAGCCTTCTGTGGCAGAGAATTCCACAGATTCTCTACCTTTTGAGTGAAAGAACAATCGTCACTTCAGTTCTAACTGGTTCCTGAGACTGTGTCTAGATTCCGCTACCAGGGGAAACATCCCCACTGCATCGAGTCTGTCCAGCCCTCTTAGAATTTTATGTTTCAATCAGATCCCCTCTCATCCCTTTGAACTCTGGAGAATATAGCCCCACTTCTCTCTATAGGATAGTCCTGCCATCCCCAGTATCAGCCTTCGTTCACTGCCACTGTGGCAAGAATAGCCTACGTTAGGTGGGGAGATCAAAACTGCAGGTAATACTCCAGTGTGGTCTCACCAAAGCCCTGTATAACTGCAGTGAGACATTCCTACATATGAGTGCCAGCCAAGATTTTGTGCTCGGGTTTCTGGGGTGGAACTTGAACCCAACCCACTTGCAGACAGAAGTGAATATGGAGCCACACAAATGTAGAATTGTGTATCCTGGCATTCCTCCCTAAGACCGCTGGGTGGAGATCATGTGTGTGTATTAGGTAACAGTGTGAGAGAGGAGGTTGAAAGTTGTCATTTGTTTCAAGGGCAAGAAGATGTGAAGGTTGGTTTCCTGAGAATGCTTAGAGTCATAGAGATGTACAGCATGGAAACAGACCTTTCGGTCCAACCCGTCCATGCCGACCAGATATTCCAACCCAATCTAGTCCCACCTGCCAGCACCCAGCCCATATCCCTCCAAACCCTTCCTATTCATATACCCATCGAAATGCTTCTTAAATGTTGCAATTGTACCAGCCTCCACCACTTCCTCTGGCAGCTCATTCCATACACGCACCACCCTCTGTGTGAAAACGTTGCCCCATAGATCTCTTTTATATCTTTCCCCTCTCACACTAAACCTAAGCTCGCTAGTTCTGGACTCCCTGACCCCAGAGAAAAGACTTTGCCTATTTACCCTATCCATGCCCCTCATAAGTTTGTAAACCTCTATAAGGTCACCCCTCAGTCTGCGATGCTCCAAGGAAAACAGCCTCAGCCTGTTCAGCCTCTCCCTATAGCTCAAATCCTCCAACCCTGGCAACCCTTCTTTTGGGAATGTGGGCATTCAGTTCAGGACATGGTAGATAAGTCACTTTAGAGAAATCCTGCCCTCCCCAGTAAGCCTCCTCCACCCATTTCTGTGGTTTTACACTTGAGCAATGTACAAATATCCCTGTCTGCAGAATTTGAGAAAGGATGAGGAAGATATCTGCGAAATGACTAAAAATTCAAGTCCAGCCCAAAACTGCCCTCAGGAAGCAGCCAAACCAAAGTCCACCCCTCTGTGTAAACTTGTGTCTCATGTGAAACATTATGTTAAGGAACTAGTTTGCAACAGCCTGGCACTTCATTGATATACAGCCTCCAGTTTCCCTTATTCTGTCCGTTTCTTTAGCTTTCCTTCAATCCAGCCCTTTCTCCTTCTCCATTCTCTGCCTCTGATGTGACAAGGCAAGCAACAGCTGCCATCCTTTGAAATTTTAGACGATAAAACCATAAGAATCTAAAGAGCAGGAATAGGCCTTTGCCTGCCCATCGAGCCTGCCATTCAATGCAAGCGTGGCTAATCCTTGATCTCTCTCTGTCGCCTGATCCTATCCCACATCCTTCCCTCCGAGTCCACGAAATTATCGACTTCCATTTTCAACGTGCTCAATGATTGACCATTCATGACTGAAGCCAATAATTCCAAGACTCAATCTGCTACCTCACTCTTGATTTCTAAGCAACTATCACTTTGTTGCCACTGTTCTTCCTGAGTTGGATTCCCCTTGCAGTTGCCACCTTCTCTTGAATGTATTCCTGGAGGTCCCTTCACATTGGTGAACCCTTGGTCCCCTTTCTGATTAATAATCTGTCTCTCTCTCAGCTTTAACTATTCTTAATAACCTCGCTTCAGCAGCTCTCTGCAGTAAAGAATTCCACAGATTCAAAACCCCCTGTGACAAGAAATTCCTCCTCATCTCTGCCTTAAATGCTTTTTTCCGAGATTATGCCCTGTGGTCTTAGACTGTCTCACAAGGGAAAACAAACGCGAAGAATTTTGTATGTTTCAACAAGGTCGCCTTTGATTCTTTCATCACAAATGTGGGACAGGCTTCTTGGTGCAGCTGCTCTCTGTAAATTCTGTATGTCTCATCGAGAGCTGGAAAAAGGAAGGGATAATGCTGAGTTAATGTGGAAAGAAGACAGCACAGGAGTAGCTGAATTTCTTTATGAATTGGTAAAACGGATGAGCCATTTTTCATGTCGTGAATCTTAGAATTTTGTAACACTCTTGGAATCCGTACAGTGCAGATAAAGGCCATTCAGCCCTTCAAGTCTGCACTGACCCACTAAACAGCATCCCAGCCTGACCGCTCCCCCCCCCCCCCCCCGCCCAATCCCAAACACCCGTGCATGAATAACATCTAATCCACTGCAGGGCAATGTAACATGGCCAATCCACCTAACTTGCACATCTTTGGATTGTGGGAGGATAACCAGGGCTCCTGGTAGAAACCTATGTAGACATGAGGAGAACATGCAAACTCCACACAGTCACCCAAAGCTGGAATTGAACCCAGGTCCCCTGGTGCTGTGAGGCTGAAGTGCTGATCACTGTAATACTATGCTGCCCTTTCTGCCAATGTTGCCCTTGCGCCACTGTGTTGCCCTTAATGTATTTGATCACAATTATATTCCATTCTCCTTCAGACCTTGAATTGGTGACTACGTAAATGATCCCGTGATGTTATGTCCCCATCTCCAACTGCCTCGCTGCCCAATCTCAATTGCAGCTGTTTGTGGCGTGTGTTAGTCAGAAATCACTCCTTTCTTGCAATGCCAATAGAATTCTTCCTCACCTCTGTCTTAAATGCCTTATTCTGAGATTATGCCCTCTGGTCCTAGTCTGTCCCACAATGGGAAACAACTCTCCACATCTACCCTGTCAAGTCTCCTGCCAGCACTTTGGCCTATAGCAAGCATTTAGGTTGACCACCCTTCCCCCATTTTCAACTCATATATGCATGTTTACGACAATACTCGACTTAAAAATTGTTCCAGATTTCCCAGCTCAGGTTGACATATTAAGAATTATTTTTCAGTTTTAAACAGAAACTAGGGATCATGAATTCAACTCTGTGCCTAGTTGTCTAGATGCATGGGAATTTAAGACAATCACACTTTGTAAGACAAGCAGACTTTGTGTGACAAATGTACAGCAATGAGACTTCGTGTACCAACATGAGCAGTTCATATTTTATACTTAGTTTATTGGATGATCCCTGTTCTTGGAAGGATTTTTCAAAACTTTGAAGGTCAGTTTATAAACTATTATTTATAGTGGTCAAAGTTAGTCCTTTTGTGTTTAAAAGACCTAAATCAATAATTGGTCACTAGTTCATAGACCAATCAACATTTTGTTGCCCGCCGAGCTCCATCTGAATACAGAACTCTTAGCTCCAATTCAACTACAATCACTTCAATTATTATCTGTTCAAACAGCTATTTAAATGCTTGTTATTTGTGTCAGGTTCTTGCTTTTTAAAACATACAGCAATCCTTTAAAACACTGGTTTTAATACAGTTCTTTCTCATTTAAGTCCACAATTTTAAAAGCACAAAAATAAAAAAAAGACAGTTTTTACAGAATAAACAGTCACATATATATGAAGTTAAAGTGATATAAACGCATGCACACAAGCATTTATAACCACTCTGTCTTTAGAATGAAATTGATATAAGTTAAATATCACAGTTGATATGATCCTGACGTGAGGAGAGGGAAGACACCAGTCCAATATGATAGCATACGTGCAAACGTCCAGTCAGCGATCCTTCCGATTAACATTTCAATGAGCAGGTAACAGTATTGATTTCAAGCTCAAGATAAAGCACACGGAATTTGCACAGGAACTGATGCACAAACAAACATGCACACACTGATATACACATACAAATACATGCAGAATCACTAATACATAAACACAAACAAGCGCGCATGCAGAAAATGACCTAAAAACACACTCCCAGCCAACACTGGACAACCTCACGAATTGAAACAAATTATGCAGGTTGTAAGCAAGAAAAACAATGGTGAAACAGTTAACTAGAGCAAGCTTCAGTGACAGGAATGCAACGGTGAATAATATTGAGAGTGTCACAGATGTCCAGCTGAGGAGAACTCTGGAGAGTAGCTTTTAATTATGAATGAACTTGGGAATACATTGCATTTAAATGTGATATAGACCTTCGGTCTATGTTCTGTTGGGTTTATTCAGGTTAAACACAGATGCAGTGAAGTGTTAAGTGGGCTGTCAGATTATTTCTTTTCAGGATCATTGTATGAAAACTTTCCAAAATTGTTGCGATTTAATCTTTGTGTAGAAATGAAATACCAGATTTGCATTATGGATTAAAGGACTTTGGTTTCATGACATGAAAACATCTTCTCAGAAAATAATCACCTTCTGTTTTAGCTTTCTGATCAAAAGCAAGGTGACTTGGTAGAGTTGAGATTATGGTGTAAAGTCCTTGAACTTAACCCTCCCTCCACAAACACAACAATTTGTATTTGTGCAGTAAAGTTCTGAAACACGCCAGGGGGAAAGCAAGGCTTGACAAGAGACCAGGCTGTATTCTGATGGCTTCAATCATATCTCTAAACCAGGGTACGGGATCAGGGATTCGCTGTTGAATATTCTCCATGCTTTGTGGAAGCTCAGCAGTGAATTTGGGAGCTTTTACTCTGAGGATGTATTAGGCAGCAGAGGATCAATGATTCAAAGATGCAGTCCAACAAGAAATTTCCTTTACTGAGATTTATCTCTTTGTTGTTTTCTGGTTCAGTAGTTTGCCTCAGGAATCTAGGACAAATATTTCATAGTCCAAATTGTAGCACATTCCTTTCTGAGTCAGTGGGTTGACTTTGTTACCCACTTTTGGCAGTTGTCTTTCACGACCGATGCTCTTACATTGACCAGGGAGTAGGTCAGCTCCATGGGTTGGAATGCTGGTTTGCACTGCAGAATAACGCCAACAGCGTGGGTGCAGTGTCCCAACTGAGGTTAGCACGAGGACTCTCTTTCTCAACTTCTCCCCTCAAATTGAGGTGTGGTGACCCTCCAGTTAACTCAGCACCAGTTATCTCTCTCTAATGAGAGAGCAGCCTATGGTCCTCTAGGTCTATGGTGACTTTACCTTGACATATTGGCCATCTGAACTGACCTATCCACCCATCAGCCAGACTGTCAGTTTTATCCACAAGGCTGTGTAACATTGAGTTACGAAACGCACTTGACCTCATTGGTTTTGATAACCACTTCCGAATCTGCAAATTTTTAATCCATAGCACGCAATCTTGAAGAGTGGACCCGAACAGTCTGGTTCCATCTTTTACAATAAATATTTTGACGTCTTGACTGAAAACTTTCCTCAGGTCTCTCCATTCTTTATGTTCCTCTATCTTTTTATAATCAACCACGTTTCCCTGAATTAAACTGGTTTCTTATGGCCTTACCTTCCTTTCTTAAGGATCATCAAATACTATCAGAGACTTTGGTTTTAATGAAAACCTTTCTGGCTGCATGCAGTGCATTCAAATGCTCTGAGCAGTAGAATTAATGGTCGCCTGGGAGGTGATCACTTATTACTGATGGACATTTAGGAACTCCTACCAAATCTAACTGATTTGGACAATATCCTCCAATCCTGCATGCTATGTAGATAATGATTTACAGTTTGGTTGATCTGCCAAAATTTCTGTTCCAGTTTGTCCATGGTTAAGGCCACTGTTGGAATATTGTGTACAATTCTCGTCTCCTTCCTACCGAAAAGATGTTGTGAAACTTGAAAGGGTTCAGAAAAGATTTACAAGGATCTTGCCAGGGTTGGAGGATTTGAGCTATAGGGAGAGGCTGAACAGACTTGGGGCTGTTTTCCCTGGCTGAGGGGTGACCTTATACAAGTTTACAAATTTATGAGGGGCATGGAGAGGGTAAATAGGCAAAGTTTTTTCCCTGGGGTCGGGGAGTCCAGAACTAGCGGGCTTAGGTTTAGGGTGAGAGGGGAAAGACATAAAAGAGACCTAAGGGGTAACTCTTTCACACCGAGGGTGGTACGGGTATGGAATGAGCTGCCAGAGGAAGTGGTGGAGGCTGGTACAATTGCAACATTTAAGATGCATCAGGATGGATATATGAATAGGGAAGAGTTTGGAGGGATATGGGCCAGATGCTGGCAGGTGGGACTAGATTGGGTTGGGATATCTGGTCGGCATGGACAGGTTGGACTTGAAGGGTCTGTCTCCATGCTGTTCATCTCTATGACTCTAAAAGGGCTTTCTGCAACTGCATTGATAATTGATATGTTCACATTCATAACTTATATCATTAAATTCATTATTAGCAAAATCCATTCCCTGCCCCAGCCCCGTCTCCAACACTCATTTTCCATGAGAAATTATGGTGTCCAAGTCCAGTTCTCCTCCACTTTTTTTATTATCTCAATTATTTTGTCATCTTTACCAGTTTGTCAGTTGGCAAAATCTGGTTGCCAAATGTACAAAATGTAAGATGAAGCTGTATTTCCCTTTATCCCATATCTTTAAATCCATAGCCATTACCACATTAGACTTGCTGTAGGCTGTGATGGTGTCCTTTGATATTTCTTACAAATCTCCCATCGATTGCTTATTCCTTGTATGTGTTTATCATACTCCCCATCCTCGTTTCTGCATCCGTTACTGACATTTTTAACCTTTTTGAAGACAGTTAAGCAAATTGCTTGTGTTATTTTAAAACAATTGACTTTTTATCTTCCAAATTTCTACCTCCAATTTTAGGAACACTTCATTCATTTCTTTATTGGAGATGTTATGTTCCATTAAACAAGTGTAATAGTGTCCCGATTTTGTAAATTGCAAATTTTCCAAATACAATAGCTTTCTATGTCTAGTTTTATCTATGATTTCTTTGTCAAAGGCGTGGTTAACAACAGTAGTGTTTCACCAGGCACTACATCTCTGAAAATAAAATTATTAATTTTACGAGGAATGGCCACATTTTAAAAAGATTTTAGTATGTTGTCATCCCCAAATCTGAAATTGATGAAATCTCATATTCCCTAACTCTTTTCTGATCCTTATTACTCAGAGTGTCTCAGTCCTATTTCAGCCACTTTATCCCAGACGCAATAGATGTGCATCTATTGTTAATTACTACACAATTGACAACCAATCCATTCTGATACTCATTCCTCACTGGGCTGAATCTTCTTGTGACCAATAGAATGTCCCTTATTTGCACCACACCGCCATTGATCTCCTCTGCTTCTTCTGTTTTGTGTTTACTTTCAAGTATTCTATTATATGGGACGTGGGATTGTTCAAAGTGTGAAGGTAAAGTCACCATAGTCTCAGAGGACCATACGACTCCTGTCTCGTAGAGAGAGATGACTGGTGATGATTTAACCTGAGGGTCACCATGCTTGCAGCAAGGCGAAGGGTTGAGAAGGAGAAACCATGGTAACCTCAGCCATTGTGGGAATTGAACTCATTCTGCTGGTATCACTCTGCACCACAAACCAATCATTTAGCCCATTGAATTAACTGACATACAAAATGGTACTTTGAATCACACCCGAAACATTAATTGACTTAATCCTAAGCATTTAGAGGTCATTGTCTTCTTTTAACCCCAAATTCTTCACTTCTCAAACCAATCAATAACATTTCTATAACATTTCAGATTAAATCATCACCAGTCAAATTGGTCTTCTTTTTTTTTTGTGACCTGTATCTAGATGGCTTCCACCAGTTTGTTAACTCAGTATCCTCCATTTTCAGTTGTGTCACTGATTGCCCTCTTTGCTACTGGAAAGGAAGGCTTTCCCTGAACTTGTTTCCATGCTCCCATCCTTTGTCCACAAATTCAACTGCCTTCATAAATCGAAGTCTTGTCAAACATGATACTTTGGCACAGTCCAAGGTTTTAACTGCAAGCATGGATTCAGGAATTTCCAAATTAAAATTTGGAGTCTTGCATACAACCTGCTGAATTCCATTATGCATACTTCCATAGTTCTCAACTCAGTCGTTCTAAATTTGTAAAAATCTGACCATGCCTCAAAAGCAGCTAATGCATCATTTTCTTTTGATAAAATCTATCAATAAAAGGTAAGAATCTGTCCAAATCTTCACCCACGTTCAAATCAGCCGATTGCAATTCCCGAAAAAAGAAACTTTCCTGCTTACCTTGCTTCTAATTAGTAATGAGATGCTCAGGCCATATCTTCTTTTGGGAAAGGACTAACCCAAGTCCATATTGTACTCCATTGATCCTCTGGCTCAGTTTCAAGGTACTGGGGGAAATCATAGCTTGAAACTTTACATTTTGACTGAACCAATGTTATATATCAAAGATGACAATATTTAGACAAGAGTCCAAGTCCACACTTTTAGTGAGGGCTTTATTTCAATTTACCACATCAAGCTTGCTGGTTTCTAGTTCCCCATGTTTGTATGACTAATTGACACCTTGTTAACTCTTAATTAATATATTCAATCTGCTTATTGAGTTGGTCGCATGATAACCTAATGGATACGCCATCTGATTACAGTGTTAATTGTGCCTGTTGTCAGAAGACTGCATGTTCAAGTCCTGCTGGGATCATTTAGGGGCCCTCTTGTGGCACAGTAGTAGTGTTCTTACCCCTGACCGAGAGACCCAGGTTGATGTTCCACCTGCTCTAGAGGAGTGTAATTATGTCTCTGAATAGGTTGATTAGAAAAGTAGATTAATTTTTTAAAAATCGTCCATCTGTTTGTTCCGCTGGGAGTCAGACTAACATTCAGACCTGTTGGATGATAACATTGGCTAATATTAATGCCTCTTTCAGGCTTACATGAAACAGAATAGGTCCTCATTATCGGACTGGTCTTTGTAGGAGCTGGCTGTGTGCAAACTGACTGCTCCATTTGCACAGTACAACCGGACTTCAAACACAAATGCGATATTGGGCCGTTAAAAAAGAAATGGGAGAGGTCTGGTGGAAGATACATCCTTCCTTGGACTGAATGTGAAAGCAGGCAGAAGTGGGTACTGCAGATGCTGGAGATTAGAGTCAAGATTAGAGTGGTGCTGGAAAAGCACAGCAGGTCAGGCAGCATCCGAGGAGCACGAAAATCGACGTTTTGGGCAAAAGCCCTTCACCAGGATTCCTGATGAAGGGTTTTTGCCCTAAACGTCAATTTTCTTGCTCCTCGGATGCTGCCTGATCTGCTGTGCTTTTCCAGGACCACTCTAATCCTGAATAGGAAAGCAGCTTTAATGGGCTGAATTGTCTCTTCCTGGTCCTGTGTTCTTAAGCCTTTGACCTTTTGCCTGCTTCTTCTGAGTAACTGGAAGCACCTTTCCCCTTGTATATCCAGGCACTGGATCTGGGCTGGCAGTCACTGAACACCTGGACTGAGCCACTTATAGGAAGGTTTGGATTGGATGGACCCTGTCTGAAGGTGTTTAGGTGCGGGAGACAAAGGGAAATCAGTGTTGGTTAATCTGGTTGTATTACTGTAAGAATTGCCAGTGAATGCTACACATAAATTCAGGGAAGATAATGTTTTGCCACATATCCTCCTGGTTCATGTGTTTGTTCTTGCTTTTCCCTGCAGGAGGCTCTGATAATGGCCAGTATGGACCATCCACATCTCGTTCGACTTTTGGGTGTTTGTCTCAGTCCCACAATCCAGTTGGTCACACAGCTGATGCCCCATGGCTGCCTCCTGGACTATGTCCGTGAGCACAAGGATAATATAGGATCCCAGCTGCTTCTGAATTGGTGTGTCCAGATCGCAAAGGTAAGCAACACCCTCAGAATCGTTCAGGGCGAGACACAGGCAAGCAATCAGAGGAATCAGACTGTGCTCTGTGTGTTATTCCAACAAGTCAATTATATTTTAATAACAGTCTGAATACCAGGCGAAAATGTACAGGGATAGGATGTGAATATATTATATACTGTCAGAATGTTATACACTGCCTAATATAGGTATAGGATGTGCATTTGTTATACATTGTCTGATACAGGGGTAAGATATGAGTGTTGAAAATGTGTTGCTGGAAAAGCGCAGCCGGTCAGGCAGTATCCAAGGAGCAGGAGAATCGACGTTTTGGGCATAAGCCCTTCTTCAGGAAGATATGAGTGTGTTATATACTGTCTGTTATAGGTAAGATGTGAGTATATTATATACTGTGTTACAGGTAAGGTGTAGGTATGTTATACACTGTCTGATACAGGAGTAGGATGTGACTGTGATGTACTGTCTGATGCAGGGGTAGAATGTGACTGTTATATACTGTCTGATACAGGGGTAGGATGTGCATTTCTTATACATTGTCTGATACAGGGATAAGATGTGACTGTGTTATATACAGTCTGTTACAGGTAAGGTGTATGTTATACACTGTCTGATACAGGGGTAGGATGTGACTGCTTTATACTGACTGATATAGGGGCCGTATGTGACTGTTATATACTGTCTGATATAGGGTTAGGATGTGATTGTTATATACTGTCTGATATAGGGTCAGGATGTGACTGTTACATATGTCTGATATAGGGTTAGGATGTGACTGTTATACACTATCTGATGCAGTGGTAGGATGTAACTGTTACATGCTAACCCTATATCAGACAGTATATGACTGTTATATACTGTGATACAGGGTTAGGATGTGACTGTTATATACTGTCTGATGCAGAGGTAGGATGTGACTGTTATATACTGTCTGATATAGGGGTAGGATATGACTGTTACATGCAGTCTAATAAAGGAGTAGGCTGATTGTTATATACTGTGTGATATGGAGTAGGATGCGGCTGTTATATACTGTTTGATATAGGGGTAATATGTGTGTATGTTGTGCACAGTCTGGTACAGCAGCATGATGCAAGAATGTTATACACTGTCAGACAGAGTAGATGGCGTCCTGGTTTCTATCATTTATACAGAGTACTGAGATAGTGAATAATGATGTATGGAATCAGAAAATTAGCACAGGGAAACAAATTATTAAAAACTTAGAGGAAACCACAGAGGTGTTCAGGTGTTAGCACATACAACAATGATATTAAACCCCAGTGCAGGGAGCAGAGATTTATTGGCCAGAGCAGAGATATTCAAGAGAGCAAGGATACTGGAGCGTTGTTGGATGGAAGAGTTATTAAACAATTTCTGTGGGGAATAGTGATATTAAAGAGTTATTACTGAGAACATAAATATTAAATCATTAGTGCTGGGAATAATAATATTTAAGGTTTAGCATAGGGACCAGGTTATTAAAGATGGTGCATGGAATGAGATATTAAAATTAGTACATGGGATAGACCTATTAACAAATTATTACATGATATAAAAATATTAAAGTGTTCATACATGCATTGGAGTTATTAAATAATTAGTACCATACAGGGTTGTAATATTTTTTATAGCTTAGAAAATACGTATGAGATATTAAGGATATTGAACTGGCAGTAGGAAAATTGAAATGTTATTACAGAGAGCAGAGACATAGAGTGTTAGTACATGAAATTAGGTATTGACTAGTGAGAACAGGTCACAGTAATACATGGGAGATTATAATACCAATGATATAATACACAATACAGCAATGTGATAATGTTAGCACAACAATCAAAGTTATTTAATAGTTTATAAAAGGAGTTGAGTTTATAAGCAGTTTGTGAATGTAAAGGCAATATCACATCATCATGTAAGGGAACAGAATTTTTGGATTAGTGAACAGAGACACTCAGGAGTTAGATTAGAAATATTAAGGCAACATGGATATTAGCACAGGGAACAGAAAAGTTGGAATTAATACTGAAATACTCTATATTACATGCAGAGAAGAGAAAAACTCAAGAGTGAATAAAATGTGGATAGTAAGGAGGCAGTACAGGAATTGTTTACTGAGTGCAGGGAACCTAAACATGAAGTATTAAATTGTTGAACTGGGGTTAAAAATGTGCAACTTGGAACAGAGATGGTTAAGTGTCACTTCATGGTACAGGGAGGAAAAAATATTCAAAAGTTCGTGTAGGCTTGAGTGCTATGAATGGGTTGGTGCAGGGAACCAAGATTTTAAAGACAGAGCAGGACACAGGAATGAAATATTTAATGCAGAGAGCAGGGGTATTAAAGTGTGCTCAGATAGTAAAGAGTTAATACAGGGAGCAGAGACATTGAATAGTGAGTGCAGTAAACAGAGATAATAAAGAGCTGGGGTAGACAGCAGAATATTAAAGGGACAGATCAGGTCACAGAGACATGGAAGAGTCAGTTGAGGGAACTGAGATATTAAAAGAATTTGTAAAAGAAACAACAAATTGAGGACTTAGAATGAGGAAAAGTTATATTAAAGATTTTGGGCAGATAACAGAGCTATTGAAAAGTAAGTGCAGGGGTGAGAAATCTGCACTGTCTGGCAGAGGGAATTCATTTTGGAATTCCACGATTTGGAATACATTTCTACCTTCTATAGTTGAAACAATGCTGAGTAGTAGAAAATGCAAACATCAGTGAGAAGAGTAAACTAGGCAGAGTTGTGCCAGGAGGTGCAGCGAGTATGGGAGAGACAGACTCTGTGAGGTCCTTCAACCACAGATTCAGTCCCTCCCGTGCTCACTACGCCAGCTCCAGCAAATCCAGGTTCCCTCCCCACTGCCCATTCTGCATCTCCAGAGACAGAATCCACAATCCGAGGAACAGCAGGAGCGGCGGAGACATGGGCTCTTGGAGGTCAAGGAACAGTACTGACACTGATCACTTTGACTGGCTGCTAAACAATGAGTCCAACCCATTCACTGTCCATGGAGATGCTGTGGAGATGAGACAGACAAAAGAAAATGGAGGAGGGAGGAGGTGACCAGAAACTGGAACCACTGGCCAACTGGAAAGCTTCATTCTGGAAAAATCGAAAATAATAAGTGAGGAATGATGAGGGAGTGTACATACTCTCATTTCCGCAGCATTGCATGAAGTTTACACTTGTGAAAGTGGCGATTTTTGATTGATACAGTTTCACTGAATCTGTGAAAATCAGTGAGTTCAACAGAGGTAAACAACTTAAATTGAGATCTTCCTGACTTGTGAGACTAGTGGATAAATTGTTACACCCTCAGAATCTTGACTTCTATTTTAAGGAAGCAAACTGTTGGTAGTGGATAGGGAGGCAATGACAAATGAATAGAAAAGAAATCAATTCTATCAGAATTGATTTGTTCTGATCCTAATAGTTCTTATGTCTATTTTATTGTTTCAAATAGTTGGAATTTGAGTGAATGTGAGATTACTTTATTATTGTAAATTGGAATTTGAATTTAGCATCAATATTTGATGGAAGATATCCCGAACTCCTCTTGTAAAGTGCTGTAAAAGACTGGGACTGAATCACAGTCCCTTCATGGATGATGGTCAGTGACTTGTCAGGTGTCACACTTACCTCACGTTTGAGGCAGTTGGCCACTTGCAGAAACGTAACTGCTTCCAGGATATGTGCAATCCAGCAAGGTCATATTCTATGATCGACTTCATCCCTGGACAACAAGTGTGAATCACAGGAAAAGCTAAAATGGTGAAATTATGAAGTTATTTTGGTTGCATTGGTCCATGATCTTGGTGGCAATACAAGTGAAGCAGAGGAAAACAAATGTTTTCACACATTGCAAATCCACTAATTTCAACCATTTGAAATGGACAAGAAGTATTTGCGCTTTCCTACATTTCATAAAATGTCCTTTAACTTTACAATGCCTCTATTCTGTAGGAGGGCTTTGCTGCTGGGTAATATTGAACACATATACCTTCTCAGAAAAAAAATTAAGATTTTTTTGTCTCTCAGCCACACTCCCTAGTGACTAAACTGGGCAGAACAATTAAAGGATTGCGGCAAGGTAAAACGATGTTAAAGAATGAAAGCAGGATTCAGAGGCATTAAAGGTTACGCAAAGAACCTACCTATCAAACAGTTAGAACAGGAACAGAAAAATCAAAGCGTTACAGCAGGAAGGAAGATATTAAACTGTTAGACCAGGAACAGTTAAAGAGTTAGAGCATGGAACGGAGATTAAAGGTTTAGAACAGGGAACAATAAAGAGCTAAAACAGGAACAGAGATGTTAAAACATTATGACAGGAGCAGAGATATTAAAGAGTTTGAGCAGGGAACAGAGATATTAAAGGTTTAGAGCAGGAACAACAAAATATTTGTTTTAGAGTAGAAACAGTGGGTGAAGGAATTAGACCAAAGATATGAAAGATAGAGCATGAAAAGAGGTATAAAAGATTTAGAACAGGGAACAGAGGTTAAAAAGAAAGAGTTAGGGCAGGGACAGTGATGTGAAGGAGTTAGATCTGGGAACAAAGGTATTCAAGAATTATTGTAGGAAACAGAGATGTTAGAGTCCGAGAATCATAGAGTCATTCAACATGGAAACAGACACATCAGTCCAACTCAATCATTCTGACCAGGTTTCTCAAACTAAACTAGTCCCATTTGCCTGCGTTTTGCCCATATCCCTCTAAACCTTTCCTATTTACGTGCCTGTCCAAATGTCTTTGAAATGTTGCAATTGTACCTGCCTTTACCACTTCCTCTGGTAATCCATTCATATGTGCACCACTCTCTGTGTGAAGAAGTTGCCCCTCAGGACCATTTTTAACTTTTCCTCCCTCACCTTAAACCTATGTGCTCTAGGGAAAAGACCTTAGCTATTCATCCTATCCAGGCCCCTCATGATTTTACAAAGCTTCACAAGGTCACCCCTTGACCTCCAATGCTCCAGGGTAAAACATCCCAGTCAATTCAGCTTCTCATAACTCAAACCCTCCAGTCCTGGTAACATTCTTGTAAGTCTTTGTATAGAGGATAGTGTTATTTGTGTTTGTACAAGAAACTATGTTGTTCAAATTTGTACATACAACAGCATGATGGGCGGCACGGTGGCACAGTGGTTAGCACTGCTGCCTCACAGCGCCAAAGACCTGGGTTCAATTCCCGACTCAGGCGATTGACTGTGTGGAGTTTGCACATTCTCCCCGTGTCTGTGTGGGTTTCCTCCGGTTTCTTCCCACAGTCCAAAGATGTGCAGGTCAGGTGAATTGGCCATGCTAAATGGCCTACTCCTGCATCTATTGTCTATTGTCTATTGTCTATTGTAAAGGGGTAAATGTAGGGGTATGGGTGGGTTGCGCTTCGGCGGGGCGGTGTGGACTTGTTTCCACACTGTAAGTAATCTAATTAGCATGATATGTGATTTTTGCACAATTACATGGACTTATCATTGGTGTGAGCAATATAAAGAGAAAGTAAAGGCGTTCTTGTCTGCAGTCGTTGTATACAGGGATTAGAAACTATGAGGAGTGAAGCTGATGCATAAAGTTATTTGTACAGAATGCAGACTTTAGAGAAAGTAAAAGGGAATTGGATTAGTATAATAACAGGATCAGAGCTATGATTTTTTTCTATAGTATGCTGTATTTGCGGTGACCCTAGGAACTAACCAAACCAGAGCTGACAGTTTAATTGACTCCTTGGTTTTGTTGAGTGGTGATCAACAGTGACGAATTTGTTGCCAAAGAATTGCTTTTTCAAATGTTTGATGAGTTTATCCCTCCCCCATGGTGGGCAGCTGGGTGGTTGAATGCAGGTCATTTGTGCGACAATTCTTCATAACTGGATTGGTGAGGCTGCCCATTTCAGGCAACCAATCCAGGAGCAACCTGGGACATTGAATGATTGATTGTGGTTTTGAAAAATAAGTTGTTTGAAGTCCTTTTTCTAGCTCCAGTCAAAAGAGTTCAAGGTCTTTCTTTTCCTCGCAGCCCTTGTGTGGAGCAGAGCACTTCATCATAGATTTACTGGACAGAGGATCTGTCTAATGATAGCAATTTATCAGTGCTATGTGCTCAAGGCATCATGAAGGTTTCTCAGTGACAGAAGCATGTTAAACAATTAGTTCCAGGCAAGCTAATAAGGAAAAGTATATGGAACAGTATTGAATTGAATAAAATAAGTGGGACTGTCTGATTTTAGTCATGATTGCTGCTCAGGAGAGACTTCAGTTTCTATTGTTCTTGTAATTGGTCCTGGTTAGAGTTTCAGTGCCAATCTGAACTGTCATCTTCAACATGTCAAATTGCTTCCAGAATTACGGCATCATTGCAATCTCCACCAGCGTTGCCTCCCCTTCCTGGGGCTTTTCTCCAGATTCTGTATCTTGGGCCCAGAAGCTTCTTCAAGGTGATTGACAGATGAGCCAGAGGGTTGCTCCGGAGATTTTGTTTGACTCAGTAGTTACCTTCTCGAGTACGAAAGGGCAGTGGAAGTAAATTCAACAGCAGCTTTCGACTGAGGATTGGAGAAATACTTGGAGAGGAAAGAATTTCAGCTCTCTGGCAGAGAGTGAGATTGATTGGTCTACCAGGCATGATGGGGTGGGTGGTCACTTTATGTGCTGCATCTTTCTCCAACTCTGACCGTTATATTAAAGCTGACCAATTTGTCATGCCCCTTTATGTTAAGTGGATAAAACAGTGTCTCTTTGGCTCAACGTTTTTATGCAGGTGAGCATCTATTTCCTTATCAGCAAAGGAATTGAGGAGTCAAGCCTCTCTCACTGCTGGGGATATGTCTTGGGAACGCTTCATCGGAAACACAGGAAGCCTTTTCGATTGACCGACACTGCAGGTTGATGAGCGTGCTCTCAAAGCAACGTGGGTGTTGACTATCGTAGCTTGGACTTGAGGGAAGCCAGTGATGATGAATAATCTCTGCTTGATGCCCCCTCATCACAGGGGAAGGATATAAAGAGATAAAATCTACAGATAATGACATCCCAGATGCATTTGTGGGTTAAAGATTCGGAGATGTCACACAGGTTCCCCAGTTGCTGCTTGAAGCTAGAATAAAAATTCAAGGTGCTCATAACCTTGTCAACTACTGGGACGAGATGGTCCCTCAGACCTTCTGCGTACAAGTCCTGCTGCAGCAGATGACACAGTTTGATGTTGATGGCTTGGGACAACTTTAGGTTGCCTCCGCATTAGGTTCCCAAGAGCTGTGGAAAATGGCAGCAAGACCTGTAAAGGTGCGTGGTCTCATTATTCACCTCCAATCTCTTCGGGGATCTTTTCCCTCTGGAGGCCACGTGGCACCCACCAGAGGTCACGGTTTTTTTTTTCTCTGGGCTTGCTGATGAATTTGAAATGGCTCTTTCCTTTTGTGCTATCGTCACTGGTGAACCACTGAAGCACTAGTCATGCCCATGTCAGGTGCATGAGCAAACAACCTGTGGAGAGTACCAGAAAGAGAACACCCTTTCATTGATGATATCCTCGGCCCCCACTTCAGTCGCAGTGATAAATGGAATTTGCATTGACACAGGTATGCGAAAGAGGCTTTAGAACGTAGAACAAAGAACTGTACAGGACAGGAATGGGCTCTTCGGACAGCGGTATTGTGCCGAACATGACACCAAATTAAACTAATCCCTTCTGCCTGCCCTTGGTCCATATCTGTCCAACCTTGCATATTCATGTGCAAGAAGTGATGCCTCAATAAAGAGCTCTGTGTTAGGTAACCTTATCCAGATATGTGTTCATTCTACCTGGGGGTGTGACATTCTGCTAGGAAGGCACTGTGCTCATGACTCACTGTACTCAGTTGTAAGGCACACCTCCTTACAATTCAGAGTGTGATTCTGGTAGCTGCAAAGCACTTTCTTTCAGTGCCATGTGTGAAGTGTGATTTAGAAATGGCAAATCCAGATCAAGTTGACATCTGTTTAGATTTAGACATAGAACATTACAGTGCAGTACAGGCCCTTCGCCCCTCGATGTTGCGCCGACCTGTGGAACCAATCTGAAGCCTAACTATTCTACACTATTCCATTATCATCCATATGTTTATCCAAATACCATTTAAAATATCTTAAAGTTGGCGAGTCTACTACGGTTGCAGGCTTAACTGATGTGACAGAGGCACTTAGTGCAAATAATGTAATGTTTGTGGTTGTTTTGCGGCCATCACTTGGAGTAATCCTTCTTGGACAATGAATGATTTGCTGACAGAATGCAGTTAGACACCAGATAGGTGGAATGACTGGACTGTGCAGGGATACGGTATTAACAACAGTTGTGTGAAGGCCTGGAGAAGCAAGCAATGAGCTACTGTTTTCAGGTAGATTCTGTGACTTTCCTGTTGGGAATTGGCTCCATCTAGTTTCCAAGGGGAGGAGAATTGAGAGACACATAAAAATGTAGTATGAGTACAAATCATGGAACAAAGATCGTTGCTGATCATTTGTGAGATTCAGAACGTGCTGTTAACCCTTTGGGGGTAAATTTGGAATAATTTCATTCAGATTCTGATTTTATCATTTTTTGCTGTGCTTTTCCAACTAATTCACCATATTCCACCCTGCATCAGGGAATTGAGAACTCTATTCTCGGTGTGTGTTCTCCAGCTATGCCAGGGCACAGGGATGCCTACCAATGGAGATACCATCTGAGCAACTGGCACTGTGCCAGCTTAGCCTCAGTAGTCTCCAAGTTGTTGAGATATTTGACATGTGTTCTCAGAAGCTCAATGTAATGCAGTCTACACCTGAGAATTACGTCACTCTGTGGGACTTGGAAAATTAGATCTGTCAAATGATTTGAATTAAGCTAGAAAATAAAAATTTGTATATGCCCAGTGTTGTCCATTTCCTCAGGATATCCTGGACCACTGGAGAGAAAATGAGGCGCTTGTTGAATTAGAGTGACTTTGCAATAATTTGGGAAATGTGCTACCAATTTCCTCACAGCAAGCTCCACAAGCAATAGCTCACATACTTGTTAGAACTTGTTTGAGGCATGTACACTGGCAGAAAATCACTGAAAACTCCTCTGCTCCTTTTCAAATTGAACTCTGGGATCTTTTTTTCTCATTCACATGTGAGACATGAACCTCATAGCTGGACCAGAATTTGTAGCTTGTCCCGAGGAGACCTTGAGAAGATGGTGGTGAGCTGCCTCATGTGCTGCAGTCCGTGAGTTGGAGGGAGACCCACAATGCCATTAGGGAGCATTTGACCCAGCAATATGGCGATATATTTCCAAATCAGGATGTTGAGCGGCCTAAAGGGAAGCTTGCAGGTGTTGGTGCTCCCATATAACTGCTCCCCTTGCCCTTCTAGATGGAAATGGTCATGGTTTTGGAAGGTGTTACCTGAAGAGTTTTGATGAATTCCTGCAGTGCATCTTGTAGATAGAACACACTGCTGCTACTCAGCGTTGATGGTGGAGGGAGTATCAGATGTAGTGCCAATCAAACAAGCTGCTTTGGCCAGGATGATGTCCATCTTGAGTGTTGTTGGAGTTGTACCCATCCAGGCAACTAGGACATATTCCATTACACTTCTGACTTGTGCTTCCAAGATGACTGACAGACCTTGGGGAGTCAGGAAGTGAGGTAATCGCTGCAGTATTCCTTGCCTCTGACCCACCCTTCATTATGTGGTGAATCCAGTTGAGTTTCTGGTCATTGATAATCTCCAGAATGTTGATAGTGGGAGATTCAGTGATGGTAACACCACTGAAGGTCCAGGGGCAGTGGTTAAGTTATCTTTTAATGGAGATGGCCATTGCTTAACTATGTTACTTGCCACATGTCAGTCCAAGCCTGGATATAGTCTGGGTCTTGCTGCATTTGAACTTGGACTGCTTTGTTATCTGAGGAGTTGCAAATGGTGTTGACCTCCACCTGAGAGATGAAACAGAGCATTGATTTGATATGTCATCCAAAAGATGGCACCTCCAGTTTGTATAACAGTGTGGTGACACTGTACAGACATGTCAGTCAGGATAGGATGATCAAGTCTCTGATTGTAGGAATCAGAACCCATTGTCCTGTGACATAGAGGTGAGACAGCTACCCTTTGAGCCATGGCTGACACTTGAGGGATGCTAGATAGCACACACACTTGAAATGAAGAGGGTCAATTACTCTTCCCTTGAAGTGAACTTCACAACTGATTAATCTTTGTCAGTAGCTAATCTTGGGATCATTTGCATATTTCGAAGGGTAGATGGCTAAAATAGGATTAAATGTACAGATGTTCCGAAACAGCTGTCTGTGTTTGCTCAAGTACATTTGTTAATCTTCGTCATTTGTGTTTGTTCTGGTTCTCCAAAGTGGGCCTATGTTGTGATCGAGAGAGGAACAGGAACAGGTTTTGGTCCAGTTGAGAGTTCACATTCTTAAACTGAGATTTATTGATGGGGATCATTAAGCAAACAAGATCAGCTGGGTGGATTAGCTTGTGGCTTTTTCAATGTCATTGCTACGAATATTTTGATAGCCATTAGCTCCATCTGCCTGATTGTAGCTTGGAGTCCAGGTAGTTTTCATGGATGAGTGACATTCTGGTCTGCACAAGCAGTTTTGTCATCTCGTCAAATGGCTGTGAAAAATAAGAGGCCTCTCCATGGTTTGCACTGCCGTTCAGCTCCTCCTACTGGTAAGTTGTGAAAGTGGCTGGGCCATCATCTGTTTCAATCCTCTGTCAAAGCTGTCTGAAAATTCACAGTTGGGAGGGTGGAGCAGTCGGGTGGGATGGGGTGGTGCGTGGCGGAGGGTGGGGATAGTTCGGGATTGAGGAACAGAGAAACAGAAAATGTAAAATAGTTCACAGTCAAATTAAAGGGTCGCTGAAGTGAAAAACCCAACTCAAATCAGTTGGCCAACTCATCTGAAATCCTTGCCAAGCTGACCACTTCCACCAGCTGCTCGTCCCCACCAAATCCAACCTGGCAATAGAAAAACAGTGACATCTGTGGAACGAGTAGGAAACAATTACATGGCATGTGTGCACAAATACTGACAGCACGCGCTCTGGGACAGCCACTCGAAATTGGACCTTTCTCAGCATGTGACAATTTGAGCCAGTCAGGTATTGACATCCTTATCATGTGAGTCTTTCCTCAGAGCTGTTGCTTAGTGAGCAGCTGAGGTTGTGGACATCTTTGGGTGAAGTGCTTTGTACAAGCAGCAGATGCATGTTTGCATCTTGATTTGTCTAGTAAAAAAATTGCCTGCCTGTTTTAAAACATCACATTTCTCCACTCTCACGCCCCTTAAGAAGCGCCTCACTCACTTCCATTTTCCTTCCAACTTTGGAAGACCTTTCCCAATTTACAGCACAACCCAGTATATTTCCTCCAACCGAGATATTACTTGCACAGTCAACAGGGTCAGTGGGTGGCTCCACCTCCTCTCAAGAATAACCATTTTTACTGCTCGTTTTCAAGGGAAATGTATCATTAAAGTGTGCGCTGGTCCCACACAAAACTGTTCACACCAACCATCATTTAATCCCACCCAAATATGCTCAATGTGACTAGGTTTCAGCGGAACTTGGCAAAATGTGAATTCAGTACAGTTTTTCATGGGAGTGCTGAGAATTGAATGAATTGAAGGGAATTTATTATCACATGTACTGAGGCACAGTGAAAAACTTTGTCTTGTGAGCAATACAGGCAGATCACAGAGTTAAAGAGCATCGATAAGTAAAGACAAAGATAAGATATGTGAAGAAGAGGTAAATAGTGGCAAAAACCAAAACACAGGTACAGGTGAATGCTAAGAGTTTGGGAGTCCATTCTAGAATCCAGATCATCACCATTTAGAGAATTTTTCCTGCCCATCATCCAAAGATTTGCAGGTTAGGTGATTTGACCATGCTAAATTGTCCTGTAGTGCCCAGGATTGTGCAGGTTAGATGGGTTAACTGTGTAGGGTTATGGGCATGGTGTGGTAGGTTTCTCAAAGGATCAGTGCAGACTGGATAGGCCGAATGGCCTATTGACACATTATAGGGATTCTGTGATTCTAAGTACAGTTGATCTGAACTATGACACCTCCACAGAACAGCGCTCCCTCAGTACTGCATGGAAGTGTCAATCTTGAAATTGAACTAATGCCTTTGGAGTGGGGTTTAAATTGAAGCCCTCTGACTCAGAATGGACATGCTACTCCCGCAACTGACACCTTTAAGTCTTGTTTTTAGTCTCAATACCTTCAGGCTTTGTGCGGAGTTCCAGCTGCTGCTTTGTCTGAGGCCCATTAACTCAACTTGGACAAGGAGCAGAAATGAATAGATTTTAAGTGGTCATTCCTTGCCTGAGCTATGCTGTGTAATGTTAGAGAAGCCTGGATGTTCAGTAGTTAAGGCCAATGTTTGCTGTCACTCCTTCATGCAAACAGAGTCATGCCCTTTGCAGAGACTGTTGTAAATAATTTATCTGGCAAAGCAATTAATTAACAAACAATGTTATTGCAAATTGCAAAGCAAGTTAGATCGCTTTGACAAAGCAAGGTAACAAATGAAACACAACTGTAGTTTCAGCTGTTCAGTTATCCATTAAATCAGGAGATGCTACCCCAGAAGAGCAGGGTTGCTCTTTACATGCATAAAGCACCGAGACCAGGTACAACTGAGTAGCTAAGAAATGCCTCCTAAATTGTGTTTTTGTGTGTTATTAGTCAACTTTATTGCAGCTTCCCCAAGCACGCCAGTTACCTTGCTAGTGGCAAATCTGTGATGTGTAACTTCTTTCATTCCGAATCGAGCCGGAGACTAGACTTATCAATATTTTGTTTTGTGCTGCCTTACTGTGAGCATATTCCTTTGCATTAAAATAATGTGAATGATTGCACAGTTCACATTGTTCAGCTCTGCAAACTTGAACTCAGCTGTGAAATGTAAATGTAAGCTGTTGTTGGTAAATTAGCCCGCTGCATAAAGAATGTGCCGATCTGATTCCATCTGTGTTTCCCTCTCTTTACACTTGAGGGGTCTGCTGGGGTTTATGAGGTGAAGCAGAATTGCCAAGAGCATTGCTCTGAGCCTAAGTTGGTCTGAGGGGGGACAGCTACAGGACCATCTCATAATGCTTCCCAAGGCATGAGAACCCAATGGGGAGAGGGTATACAGGGATGCAAATAGTTGGTCAGATATTCTCGGCATGCCAGAGGCCAGCTACAAAGTGCTGCACCAAAGTTTGCTTCCCCTGTCCATCTGGATGCAGAGCTGGTCGCGAGAAACTAAACAAGGAGTGGAAGTTATTTGGGCACTGCACGTGCAATTTTGTTTCCAAAATGGGTTTTGGATCACCCACCCACACTTCTGGTTTTGTCTGTCCCAGTGAGGACTTAGGTATTTTGGTGAGTATTGTAGCAAGTACATGTAGTGCGTTTGCTATAAGCGTACAGAGTAGGCAGACTGTAACATTAATCAGCACAAACATTATGTGTTTGTAACTTGAGCACTGTTCCTGGCACTAACTAAAGAGGTCATCACCATCTTCCAGGTTGTTAGTCGATTTGCCTTCTGGTGGCTATTGCGGAGATTGTAGACTTTTTTGGTGGTTTCTAGAGCACTTTAAAGTCCCTAAAATTTACAGGGGCTGGTGTGCTATGGGCTGAACGACTTTCTATTGACTGAAAGCTTTCCTCTGTACTAGACAAATATCTGTATCTGGTTTTGTGTGAGAACATGAGACAATGTTGCTCTATAATTGCCGCCTGTCTGGTTTTCCATCTCCTCATCTGCAACCACTGGCTTGGGGGGCTTGCACGCCTGTAAACCTGAAAGGAAAAGGCTGCAAGGTGTGGATTGTGAGGGGAGAGAAGGAAATAGGAAGTACATCCTTAAACCAGTGACAGCTTGGAAGTGAAAAGAGATTGCGAGATGGGAGCAGAGTGATCCAGTACAATTGTGCCATCATGTTCAAAGTTTCCAGCCCTCGCTTCAGGCAGTGTCACTCGAATGATGGTGACCATTGTCTCTTCCATAGAAGTGCAGCCATGCCTGTCTGTCACTGGTTAGATCTTGCTATCTCCAGTAGTGAAGCATCTTACCCTGCAAGAGGGAGGAGACATGTGTACCAGTGAGCATTGTGCAATGTATTCGATTGATGTGGCTGCCATGCCTGAATGGTTGGCGATGAGTACGGTGTGTGAAATGTGAGGGTGAGGCTTGTAACATTGGTAGGTATGTGGGGATTGAGGTGCAGATATGAATGTCAGGTATGAGTTATGATTGATCGGGGCTGATGGCCAATGAAGGATAGCAGTGTCGTGCAATGATTGTCATGTGGCGGATATGAGAGAAATGATTGGAAAAGGCCTTTTGAAGACACTGACTTTGACTCCTTATGTCAGGTTAAAACCTTATTGAAGCACTGCCTAAAAGCCAGGGCTAGAATCTAGGAAGTAACAACCACAGGCCTCTGGCCCTGTATTTTTCTGAGAGTTTGTCCATCTTGGTCCCCCTGCAGATAGATGCTCTCTCTCTCTCATCTGCATGTGTTTAGTCAGGGCCAGGTCACTTGGAGACTGGTCTTTGTCTTTTTGTGCTAGAATTCTCCTTTTGCACATATTTTCTTCTCCAACCATTTGCAGCCAGATTGCTACCCTCCATCAAGAGGGGCAAATTGACTTTAGGTGGTGCTAGCCTTTCATGGTTTGCATCTCTCTTTGGGTATACAGCTACTTGATAGTGCAATGAACACTGGGCACATGATACAGTCACTTAAATGACCATGTATTGCAACATTTGACTACTATCTGCGTGGGGAAGTAATAGGGCATGAGTTAATCATGCATTGTGCCTGTTCTTGTAACCAAAACTTCCATCAATATATTCGAGTTAATTCACTGTCTGCTCATAAAAGTTATCAAGATATTTTGAATATAGGTTTGCCTTATTTCATTGCAATTGTGCTACGAACGTTTTTGCCAATTAATTTTCCTGTACACATTATGCAAGACTTTTCACCATTTCATACCTGTTTGAAATGTTTTGCTGAGCTCCACAGTGGGATTCAGGTAAAATACAGTGTATTTAAATGCACTTTATGGAAATAAATTTTTCAATGTATTCATTCAACTTTACTGATCTACAAATTGCCACTTTATGGAGATTTAAGTGACAGGAGCTTTAAAACGGTTATTTACTCACTGACAGCTTAAGTACCATAGCACTATACATCACGATCGATTTCATTTCTTATAACCTATCTCTTCTGCTATTAATGTCCACACAATTCAAGTTGCCTTGCTCCCTGCCCCATATCATTTGAAAGCGTGTACCATAAAAGTAATAACTTGTGATGATAATGGACTATCCAAATCAAGTAATAGAAGTGAAGTAAGTTTGAAGTTTTGGACATCTAAAACACGTTTAAGCAGAAATCTTGAAGGCAGGCATCATATTCTGTGTCCCCATAACCAAGGAGATAAGTGTAAGAATTTAACACAAGCAAAATCACATTTAAATAATCACACCGATGTGACAGTACACGCATGAATCATCTGAATGAGGAAACTCTCTTTGTAAATGGGACAGAGGGCCTAGAGTAAGGAGGGGGCAACAATGCTGAGAGAGACGGCTAACTGTATCAAGTTGGCAGCCCAGTAAAATTTGTGTAGCAAGGCACGCTTTGCCCTCCAAACCCCCCCCCCCCCCCACCCCCGGCATGTGGTTTGTGCCGTTGGTCAGGCTGATTCTGTTCCTCTTCGATGTGATTTCGCCTTGTATTTCAGGAACCAGTTCTTTGCAACGTGTGTGAAAAAGGCACTTGAGAAGCATTCTGTGGGCTTTCTCAAAAATAATTGCCGCTGCAACGTGCACATAGCTGGTAAGGCCACATATAGTGCCCACCGTGAGCATTGAGAAAGTGATGTCCAGGCTTCCATTCCGACAGATGTAGTCCATGTGTTGACAGTAACTCAGTTATACCATTAAGCTGTGAACTCCAAGTTATTGACAGAGGAAGGTGTGGAAAGTCAGAATGGCATGTCAGTAAAGCAATAACGAAGGTGTAGTTTGCCTTTCACGACCTCCAGATGTTCCAAATCCTTTTACAGCCAAGAAGCATAAGAAATGGTGTAGCCTATTCAGCCTCTCAAGCTTGTTCCACAATTCAATTAGATTGTAGCTGACCTTTACCACTTTTTCTATACCAGACTGATTCCTGGGATGGCAGGGCTAACATATGAAGAGAGATTGCATCAGTTATGGCTATACTCATCAGAGTTTAGAAGAATGAGGGGGGATCTCATAGAAACCTGTAAAATTCGAACAGGACTAAACAGGGTAAATGCGGGAAGGATGTTTCAGTGACTGGGCAGTCCAGAACCAGGGGTTACAGATTAGATTAGATTAGATTAGATTACTTACAGTGTGAAACAGGTCTTTCTGCCCGACAAGTCCACACAGACCCGCTGAAGCGCAACCCACCCAGACCCATTCCCCTACATTTACCCCCTCACCTAACACGACAGCCAATTGAGCATGGCCAATTCACCTAATCTGCACATCTTTGGACTGTGGGGGAAACCAGAGCACCCGGAGGAAGCCCACGCAGACACTGGGGAGAATGTGCTAACTCCACAGCCTGAGGTGGAAATTGAACCTGGCTCTCTGGCGCTGTGAGGCAGCAGTGCTAACCACTATGCCACTGTGCTGCCTACAGTCTAAGGATACAGGGTAGGCCATTTAGGACTGAGATAAGGAGAAATTTCTTTAGCCAGAGAGTGGTGAGCCTGTGTAGAGAAAGCGAATGAGGCCAAAATATTGAAGATTTTCAAGAAGGAATGTGCTCGTGAATCGTGCACCAGGCAACTACAGTACTCTGGATCTGGGGCAGGTTGATATTGAGTCCAATGACCAGGTAGCCAGTCTCTGGCTGTGGCCCAGATGTTGTTTTCAGAGGTGAGTGCTGGATTCTCGGCCATTGCAACTTTGCCTGCTCAAACGAGCGATACCTCTTCGGAGCCGCTTTGGGATGGTGAAGGGTTCATCAGGGATTGGAAAGTGAGACACTCATTCCAAAATATCCAAGTATCTGCTTGCTGTTCTTCTGACAGCTTCTCAAAGTGAGGAGGATGTGTGTACGTGGATACAGCCCATGACCAAGAATGTGGGGAGGCTGTTGTCCTGCAGCTATCACTTGGTTCTGGCTGACTGGGAACCTCTCTCACTTTTGCCACCTTGCCGTACATACATTGTGAAGATTTGGAGATTAGTGATGAAATGGTTTGGCCTCGTTATGAATGCATTTTCATTGGCTATAACCCCCTGGAGTGGGGCTTATACCCAGAGCTTGTGGCTCCGAGGCAGGAACACGACTCAGTGCACCTCAAGACACCTTTCCTGTTCTTATGGTCACAATGTTAAGACAGCTGGTCCACAGAAACCTCTGATAACCTCCAAAGCATTGATCAGGGCCTTGGTGTTGACCGTACTGCCGGACAGTACTGCTGTTCTGTTAGAGACAACAGATTTAGGTTTGTTCAGCAGCAGAAATGCCTTGTTCAGTTTCACCACTTGTGTGAATGGGTTGATGTATCACATCCTTCACAACTTTAACAATTTCATGGTCAAGTTAATTGATATCCAAATGCATGCACTAAAGTTTTTGCAAGCTCTTTGATTCATTCATATTTAGTGTATTTGCTACTGTACCCTTAGAGCCCTCCCTTCAGTTCCTTCAGAACTTTGCAGATACTTTAGGTCTGTCTATCCCATGACAAGTATTATGATTGCTGTAACTTGATCTCATAATCTTTGTAATGTAATTTTTCCACCACAAATTTGGAGGATCAGCGCAGATATCAGTGCATTCACAATGCTCTGATTCCTATGACCTTGATGTTCTGTTTGACCCTGAACTGAGCTTCCATCCTTCAAACCTTTCTATCACTAAAACATTTTGTTTACATCTCCTCAACACCACTTGACTGCATCCCTGTCACAATTCATCAGCTGGTAAAATCCTTGTCCGGGCCTTTATTGCCCTGGATTTGATTGTTTCGTTGCCCTCTAGGCTACCTCTTTCATCTGTCCTCTGTGAAGTTAAGTGTTTTCTAGAACTCTGCTGCCCATGTTCTACCTCATTGCCTTATCACTGTGCTCAATCACCTACATTGACTGCCAACCTGACTTTTCCTCAGTTCTGAAAGTCTTATGCTTTTTTGCAAATTCATCAAGGACCTCACCCCTCTCTATTTCTGTAACTACCTCCCACGCTACAAGCTGCTGAAGTCTTTGTGCACTTTGAAATCTGATCTTTTTCTTCTTCCCTCTCTCCAATTTCCCTTGCGTGTACGACTATGCCTTCAGCTACCCAGACTCTAACTTTTGGAACTGCTTTCCCAAATCTCACTGCCTCCTTACTTTTCCTCTCCTTTATGTCAATCCTTAAAACTAATCCCTTTAAATCAAGCTTTTGGGCATCTGTGCTAATATCTCTTTATGTCGTATGTTGTCAAATTTTGATTGATAATTGCTCTGGAGGGGGGTGGGGGGGTGGGGGTGGTGGGGGATGCAGCCTTGGATGTTTCACTGTCTTAGAAGTTGATGTCTAAATAAAAGCTATTATTACTGTTTTTGCTTCATCACTTTCCCACTGAAGTAGATTTTTATCTGCCTTAATGAATTTCTTCATGATCGGATTGAAGTAAGAACACTTGGCACAAATATTGTGGAGAGAAGCTGTAGTTGGCATTGCCCTGAAGTAAGCCTGTTCTGCCTGGCAGCTTCTATGAGTCTCTCTTTCCCCTATTCAGCCAAAACCATAGCAACAGCCATCTTATAGATTGCTGCAAAAGAAATGTGAGACATATTTTGACAAGTCATTTTCCTCGAGTCTCCATTATTATATCATTTCCACTTGTTTACCTATCTGCACATTGTTCGCCAAATTCTTGCTGCATGTCACGGTGACAAAAATGTATGCTTAGTCTCTGGTTTCACGTCATTTTTAAATAGCAGTTTTAAACATCTTCATTAAGAGTCAGCATGTTCGGAGATGGGATATCTGGCTTACAGTGCTTCTTTGAATGGGCTATTATATTCTGACATGCAAATGTTCTTGTTTAGCAAAAACCATTAGATTATTTTCTACAATCCTTTCAGGACAGGGGAAGAGAAGACAGCTACCCACAACTGCTCAGAAAATTTGATTACATTCATGGCCATTCATTACCTCAAGTCAATTGTACCATTCACTTAGATCCAGGCTGATCCATATTGTCACCCTTCCTTTCCCAAAACATCCTGGTATCCTTAGCAAACAAATAACCATGAATTTTAGTCTTGAAAATTTCAACTGCCTTTGCTTATGGGGATTCCTGATTTCCACAACTCTGGATGTGAATTAAGAATCCAATCTATTGAAGGTAAAGATGTACCTTGGTGGTTTTTGTCGATGGTGGCTGTCCTCATGCTCTGGATCCATTAGTGGTCAAGGGTTATTCGCTATTTCATAAATGAAAACTCTGGATATCCCTTTCCAAACATTTTACTGAGTTATGAGTGCCATATAAATGCAAGTTGTTGTTGCTATAGAGTGGCTGTTGCTAGCTCCAATGGGCGATCATTGGTAAAGCCCAAACAGCTGCTGTGTCATTGGCATCAGCCAGAAGATAAGCAGCGTGAATCTGAACACAGATTCTGGCTGGTGCTGGAGGCTATCTGTGCATTCACCTACATTAGGACATACTGACTGTTTTGGAAAAGTTCTTGCAAGGTTGGCCATATAACAACACAAGTAGGCCACTGTTTTAATAGGGTGCACTTGACACTTCGCAACAAAAGCACTTGCGAGGTACTAGCTGGGGTGCAATGTGTACCAATAGCTTTTATCTACAATTGCATCAACTGGAAGCCAGAGTAGAACTCAAAGGGTTAAAAATTATTGCTAGGGTTCTGCTACAGCTGTCTGTTGAACATTGACAGATCTCAGTATCATTCAGTGTAACAATGACAGCACTAGCGTCAATACAACCATCAAAAGGACCAATTTTCTCTTGACAGTAGACTAATTTCAAAAGCAAATCCTTTTGTATGCATTCATTGATTTTTGTTTCATTTTGTGCAATACATGAACATTTTTGCTCTTAAGGATATGCGTGTCTTAAAAATGAACTTTCCTGAAGAACAGAAGATTTACAAGCAAAATAACTTTTTTTAAAATTGAAACGGTTGTTGTAGATAAAGTAAATGTGTTATAATAAGTTTGAAGGGAAGATTGTCTGTTTTAATTGTCTGACATTAGGAAGTGGGGTACTTGAATAGTAATGTTTTTTGCAGATCTGAGACCCTGTGCCTTGGTATAGTGCACAGCTATTACTAATGGATTCCAACAAATGGAAGCATCACCATAGGCAAGTTTAGTTTTGGGAATTTGATGAGGAAGGATAAAGCAGATGCTCAGCATTCTATCATCAGGAGGAGGAAGATTATAGAGAGAGATTAACACTGACAAAAGAGATGTGGCACAAATTGTGACAGCTCTGCTTTTCAAAGACAATGCCAGATCTTAAAATGTGTTTTTTAGCAGAACAGTGACAAAAGATGTAATAACACCAAAGTGAGAGAGATCATATAAGTGTATTGTGTTGTACTCCAGACATTATCAAATACATTGAGAAGGGTTGTAAAGAAGCTCTTGTGTCTTGTCAGCATGGAAAATATGCAAACACCACATGGCTCCAGCAAAGTGGGAGCTTGAAAACTAAAATAATTTCCTGTCATGTTCTGGATCGATCTGTTAAATCGACACTGAAGGCCATGACTATTAAACTGTAATGAGGCACTTACAGCTTTTAGTGAGATTATCGGGATTTTAGATTTAACAGAAGTACCTCAGGTGAAATCCAGTTTACGTCAGAAAAGACCTGGGGCCATTTTTTCACCGCAGTCAGTAACTCAAGTAGGTAGATCAGGAAATTTAACCAGGGAATAATCCTGTCAGAAGTGACATTAGGCCTACAATATATTTCGAGGTGAGGGTGTGGTGCTGGAAAAGCACAGCTTGTCAGGCAGCATCCAAGGAGCAGGAGAATTGCCGTTTCAGGCATAAGTCCTACATCATCATTATGCCGATTCTCCTGCTCCTCAGGTGCTGCCTGACCTGCTGTGCTTTTCCAGTTCCACACTCTTGACTCTGATCTCCAGCATCTGCAATCCTCACTTTCTCCTACAATATATTTACCCAAACATGGCAAGTCTATTGTCATCTAATGAATAGATGATCATGTGTTTGCCATCCTGGCTATATGGCAACCTTGGAATGCCATATATGGAAATTCACAACCGGCTATAATAGAGACTTAGAATTCCTCCAAGCTGTTCTTTCTCAGTCCTGTGCCCAGAGGCAGGTCTGACCATGATCTCCAACATGGATTGGACAAAGAAGTAGGTACAGGAATTGATCCATGTGCTGTTAACACCAATCTGATCCACACCAGCCAATTGAGCCAACCAGCCCCAGTCTGAGTTGCCATGGCCACGTGCATGTTGCAGTCCAGAATTACAGACAGTGAAGGCAAAAGCTCCAACTTTCTTTCCATCACATGGATGGTCAGGGATGTCCGCCATTCTTACTGCTTGCCATTGGCGTGTTTTGGAGGGAATTGCTGGATGATAGTCAACCTGTTTGTCTGCATTAAAGGCACACCTTCCTCAAATTAATCAGACAATATCTTGAGATGAAGATTGGCCAAATGGTTGGTTGACAGTGAGGAAGCAGGTCCTAGGTTACGGGAGGATAAAAGTGGACTGGTCAGATGTGAAGATCATTTGGAATTTAGCCCTGGTAGGTGTGAGGTGACGCACTTTGGAAGAAGTAACAAAACAAGGAGTACTCAGTAAATGACAGGACACTAGGAACATTAGGAGGGAACTTGGGGTCGTCGTCCACAAATTGCCAAGAGTGACAGGACAAGTTAGTCAAGTAGTTGAAAAGGCCTGATGAAGGGCTTATGCTCGAGACATCAACTCTCCTGCACCTTGGATGCTGCCTGACCAGCTGTGCTTTTTTCAGCACCACACTCTTCGACTTTAAAATTTAAAAAAAGCAAATGGAACACTTGACTTTATCAATCAACGCATAGATTATAGGAGTAAGGAAGTTGCGCTGGAGCAATGCAGGAAGGGTGTTGCCAGGGTTGGAGGGTTTGAGCTATCGGGAGAGCTGAATTCCCTGGAGTGTCAGAGGCTGGGGGGGTGATCTTTATAGAGGTTTATAAGATCATGAGGGGCATGTTTAGGGTGAATAGACAAGGTCTTTTCCCTGGGGTGGGGGAGTCCAGAGTTAGAGGTCATAGGTTTAGGGTGAGAGGGGAAAAGTTTATAAGGAAACTCAGGGGCAACTTTTTCATGCAGTGGGTAATGCGTGTATGAAATGAGCTGCCAGAGGAAGTGGGGAGGATGGTACAATTATGACATTTAAAAGGCATCCGGATGGGTATATGCATAGGAAGGGTTTACAGGGATGTGGACTAAGTGCTGGCAAATAGGACTAGATTAATTGAGGATGTCTGGTCAGCATGGGTGAGTCGGACCCAGGGGTCTGTTTCCATGTTGTACATCTCAATGACTGTATGATTCTATGACTTTGGTTGGAGCTGGAGCATTGTTTGCAATTTTGGTTTCCACATGCCAGGAAGGATGTGATTGCACTGGAGAGGGTGGAGAGGAAAAGCTCAGGTTGTTTTCTTTGGAGCAGAGGACATTGATGGGGCACCTGGTCGAGTGACAAAAGGTTACGAGAGGCACGGATAGGGTGGATAGATAGCAGCTGTTCCCCTTAGTCCATAGGTCTATAACAAGGAAGTATCATTTTGAGGAGGAAAGCAAGAGGTTTAGAAGGGATTTGAGGAAACTTTTCTTTCACCCAGAGGGTAGTGGGGGTTTGCAATACACTGGTTGGGAGGGTAGTTGAGGTAAGAAACCTCACAACTTATAAAAGGTACTTGGATGAGCACTTAAAGTCTCATAACTTTCACTACTATGGGCCGAGTGGGGGAAGTATGGCCGAATGTAGATTTAAGCTAGTCTGGGTGATACTGATTTGGTGGGCCAAATGGCGGCTTATGCACTATATGGTTCTATGATTGTATGAGAATAATTAACAGGCCCAACCATCAATCTACTAAAGATATGTGAGAGTGAACTGCACTACAGTGTCAGGACGGCATGAACACGCAATTAGAAAGGGATGCAGCTGTGAAGAGATTACACAATTGAATTCGTAATGCAGAGACCTGGTGAATAAATTGAATAGGTATGGCTTTTGTTAGCACCTGGCATTTTGAGGAATTGAGTTCCAGTTTTTAAAAAGTCTGGAAGCAAAACGTTGGTTATAGGAAAGTGACCGTGAAGCTGTCAGATTGTCAGGAAAAACCAACTGGTTCACGAATGTCCTTCAAGGAACAAAGCCTGCTGTTCTTCCTCTGTATGACTCCATCCTCACCTCAGTATAGTTGACTTAAAACTGCCTTCTGAGGCAGCCTAGCAAATCATTCGGTTGTATCAAATGACTCCTGCAGCAGTTTGAGACATAGGCCCAATATTATCTTCAGAGAGCATCAAGAAATGGCCATAAAATACTGGCCATGTTCCAAAAATGAAAATTAAAAAGAAGTCATCAAAACGTGCATAATCTCCCTGCCTATCCCAGTGTATTCTGTGTTAGCTGCTACTTAATGTGCTGTATCTAAGGGGAAATTAAGTCAGTCCTGTAACCTTTCTCCTCTTAGCCACCGGTCCCCCAGGAATGGCTGGGCTTTTCTTGTCCTCTCAAAGCCTGCTGGGACTGCCTTGCTTCAAAACCAGACATGCTCAGACTTCCAGTTAAGTGAGAATAGTCCTTGAAGCTATTTGCACTGCTGAATGGCTTCGTAAAATATAAAGTGCTGACATAACAGCCAGCTATGAGGGAAGGAGTGGATTAGGGTAAGCAATTCCTCACGCAAGTCAGACCGAGCACTCAAGTATCAGCTCTGCTGCACAGTCCCCGTGCAGAGATATAATAGAATAGCAATGATATTGGGATTGTTTATTTTAGAGATTGAATCCACACTCAGGAGCAGTGGAGTATTATGCAATTCAGCAGTCATAAGGACCTCTTCACCCCAAGTGCTCCTTTTGCCAAAACACATGTCCTCCCATTTAGTGCTGGTGACCTTGTCAATGGGAAAAGTTGCAGGATACTTATCTGAATCTATTGTGTTTCCCTGCTTATCGTGCAGAAAGTGCTAATCCAGCGCAGTACCTGTCGTGATCAGATATTAGCACTTGATCTTTATTTTCCACTGTATTTCAACACTGCTTATGCATATTAATCCCTTATTTCACTCCATCCTTTCCACTTGGTCGTGCTCACGTTGTGAACTTGCTGCAGTGGGCAGTTGTTGTGTACTGAAGGCTCCAAGTCCTGCAGAGCTTGGGAATCTATTAGTGAATTATTAGTTGTTGAATCAGACTGGCTTGTAAGCCATACCTCATGCGATGTGTATTCCAAATGTGCTGCTACACCTCACCTCTTGTCACTGTTCTTAGATATTTAAGACTGGTTCAGAATGGAGGTGCAGTATTTGTGTTCAGGTGAAGTAGAGAGATCAAACATTCATGATTAGGTGATACCAAGCATTACTTTTAATATCCAATAGGTGACAAAGAGAGAAAGAAGGAAAGTTTGTAATGCCTTTCAATAATTCAGAATGTCCTAAGGGACTTGCTACCATTGAGGGGTTTGGCACTATCCCTTACTACTGATTCCTCTGCTTCCTCCATATCTGCTCCCAGGAGGAGCAATTCCACTCCAGAACATCCCAGCTAGCCTCCTACTTCAAGGATCACAATTTTCCCTCCCACGTGGTCAACAATGCCCTCCATTGCATCTCCTCCACTTACCATACCTACGCCCTTGAACCCCATCCCTCCAATCGCAACAAAAACAAAACACCCCAGTCCTCACCTTCCACCCCAACAAACCACAGATACAGTGCATCATCCTCTGCCCTTTCTGCCACTTAGAATCAGACCCCACCACTAGTGATATATTTCCCTCCCCACCCCTATCAGCCTTCCGCAGAGACCATTCCCTCCGCGACTCCCTTGTTAGGTCCATGCTCCCCCATTAGCACACCCTCTACTCCCGGCACCCTCCCTTGTTACCTCAAGAGATGTAAAACCTGCACCCACACCTCCCCCTTCACCTCCATCCAAGGTCCCAAATGATCCTTCCACATCCAGCAGAGATTTTCCTGCACATCCAAACACCTCATCTACTGTGTCCACTACTCTCGATGTGGTCTCCTCTACATTGGGGAGACATGACACCAACTCGCGGAACATTTCAGAGAACATCTCTGGGACACACGCACCAAACGACCTCACTGCCCCGTGGCTGACTGCTTCAACTCCCCTTTCCAGTCTGCCAAGGACATGCAAGTCCTGGGCCTACTCCACTGCCAAATCCAAGCAATCCGACGACTAGAGGAAGAACACCTTGTCTTCCATCTTGGGACTCTCCAACCACACGGCATCAACATTGATTTCACCAGTTTCCTCATCTCCCCTCCGTCACCTCATCCCAGATCCAACCAACCTACTCAGCACCACCCTCTTGAACCATCCCCACCTGTCCATCTTCCTTCCCATGTGTCCCGTCTGACCTATCGCCATCACCTCCCACCTGCATCTACCTGTCTCTTTCCCAACTACCTTCCCCCCCCCAGCCACACCCCCACCCTCCTATTTATCTCTCAACTCCCCCCACCGCCCCCAACATCTCTGATGAAGAGCTTATGCCTGAAATTTCGACTCTCCTGCTCCTTGGATGCTGCCTGACCTGCTGTCCTTTTCAGTGTCACATTCACGGTTGTAATGTCAGAAAAATGGTGACCAATGTGCACACAGCAAGTTCCCACTGACAGAAATATAAACATAACCAAATAGAGGTTTTGTTTAAGAGATAAATAGCATCCAGGGTATCTGGGAGAACACCTTCCCTTCCTTTTCCCCTGGGCTTTTTTTTTCAAACCAATGCCAAAAATATCTTGTGCATCTTCCTGAGAGCAGAGGTGGGACTGCAGTCTAATGCCTGATGGAAAAGATAGCAGCACCAGGAGTGCAGCACTCCCTCTGCAGTACTGCACAGAGTGTATCAGCCTGGATTCTATACTCAAGAGTATCTGGACTGAGATTCGCAGCTAACAGCATTTTTCCATTGTTTTAAGATCCTTGGACACACTGGATGGAATTTTCCCCTCCCAGGAAGCTGGTAGGAAGGGCAGATAATCAGGCAGGCTGACTCCCACTCCCCTCTCCACCATCTTGGAAATTAACTTCTGCGCTGGAGGCTTGAAGTGTGACCCTCCTGACTGTCACCAATTGAAGCCCATAAGTTGTCAAGCAAGGTCAGAAGGAGCACTAACTTTGGTAACGTCATTTAAAGAGAGTGCGATGGAAGTACAACACTTGGGTTGAGAGAGAGAGAGAGAGCCTTTGTCACTCAGATAACTTTTTTTTAAAACATATAGTTTGCTGCAAAATAGCACTTCACTGATGGTAAAAGGACTAGAGTCAATGAGTGCCATTCATTGCATATTAAATTCACTTCCAGGAACAAGGTCCCTGGTAACCTTTCACCCCTCCCCAAATGAACTGAGGGTGAAGAGTAACAGCAGCAGGTCAGCTCTTGTCAGATTTCAAAGGCAGAGTCAGTGCCGGATGTGAAAGAGCTCACAGTGCTCCAACAGCAGGTTACCAAGTGGCTTGGTTACATTAAGACCTAAACAAGAAAAGCGCTCACCCTGTGAGGGGTGGAAATAATGGGAAGGAAGGAAGGAAGGAAGGGGCTGTTTTCCACATTTTCAATTAGGAGCAGTCTGTTATGTTTTAGTTAGTTAACAAATCAATATGAATGGCTCTCACAAGGAAGTGATAAAAGATTTTTTTAAAAATTCAGATGAGTCTAATTCTGTCTGACAAGAACATCAGGCCTATTTGATTGGTATGCTATCATATTTTATCCATATTAAATATGATTACTAGCAGGCTTCATTCCTGAAACAGCTGCTGAATATCGTAGACAATTTCCTTGGGGATAAGCTGCAGTCAGCCATCATCCTGAGAGATTTCTGTTTTTCTGATCCAAACATTGTTTCCCGACCTACAGTGAAAGAAAAATTAAGACGACCTCGCATCAGATTAAGCTCTCTGACAACACATGATTTTTAAAAAAATATTTTCAAACAATCTCCTTAATTCATCATTGTATTCTGCAATAGCATGCACAGATGCTGAGATATGTAGGAATTAATTTAGTCATTTAGAAACTGAAAGCTTGCAAGGGTGGGCAATATGTTCCACAGAAAGTAATTCGCAGTCACCTCTTTGACTTCATTATAAAACCAGGACATATTTATAATCTGCGGTGATCGTTATCCTTCGCACAAAGCACATACATTATGTGATGGAACATATCACACTGCAGCATGACACTCGGTTGAAATGAGGACTGGCTATAGTAAATGCATGAGGTATATCAAGTTACAGAAATAAATGTACCCAGAGCTCTCAAAGCCAATGTAATTTACTTTGCAAAGTAATAAAACACCTTCTGTACTTTGATCTCCTATCTCCTACCAGAACTCAAAGTTTCTTCGACATGAGAACGGCACTGTCACAATTCTGTGACTTCGAGAAAATATTTCACTCAAATGAAATATATTTTTTGTGTTGTTATTTATTTTTTTAAAAATTTATATGCTAAAAGTCTGCCATTATCATCTTGAAGCATTTCATTGTGGAATGGGTGTTTTTTTTTATCAGTGGTCAGACGAACTATAAAATATATTTTCTGTAGTTTCTTCAATGATATCCTGTTGCTATTCATTTTGAGGGATTGTGGATAATAAAGTAACTGCATGTTAGAAACTCACATCCTAACTGAATTGCGAAGGAGCATCACCCACACAGTCTATATGGCACAGAACGTGGCGTGCTTGATCGCCCAAGTCACACCTTAAGGATAAAACTAAAGTGATCAGAGGTAACTCTTGTACCTTTGTCCCTGAGTGAGCTGGTGATGGATTCAGGTCTGCCTTCAGACACTTGAACATTATGGTGACGGTATTGAAAGCAAATCCAGCCCCCACTTTCCCTCTCATATGGGTAGAAAAAAAAATACCACTGATGGTATCTTTGCCAATATTTGTGCCTCCACCAACAACACCAAAACAGAATTGAGGTCACAATGCTGTCTGTGGGATTTTGCCATGCACACCTCTGGCAGCAACATTTCCTACATGGCAACTGGATTATTTCTGAGGCTGTAAAATGACTGTAAAGGATTCCTGATGAAGGGCTTATGCCCAAAATGTCAATTCTCCTGCTGCTTGGATGCTGCCTGACCCACTGTGCTTTTCCAGCACCACCCTTTCGACTCTGTTCTCCAGTACCTGCAGTCCTCGCTTTCTCCTGTAAAGTGCTTTAGGTTGGCCTGAAGTTGGGAAAGGCAATATTTCGTACATTCATCCATTTCCTCCTTTACAATGAATGTGGTGTGAGAAGAGAGACGTTTTGGCTGAGCACCAAACAGACAGTTCTTTTTTATAGAATCCCTCCAGTGTGGAAACAGGCCATTTGGCCCAACAAGTCCACACCAACCCTCCGAAGAGCATTTCATCCAGACCCATTCCCCCTACTCTATCCCTATAGCCCTGGATTTCCTGTGGCTAATGCACCTAGCCTGCACATCCCTGGACACTATGGGCAATTTAGCATGGCCATTTCACTTAACCTGCGCATGTTTGGACTGTGGGAGGAAACCTGTGTATCTGGCAGAAACCCACATGGATACAGAGAGAACATGCAAACTCAAACACAGCCAGTTGCCTGAGGTTGGATTCAAACCCGAGTCCTTGGTGCTGTGAGGCAGCAGTGCTGACCGCTGAGCCACCGTGCCACCTGAGCTACACTGAGCTACCATTTTGACGGTATTACCTGCAGCAAGGGGTCCAAGTGGATTCCAAGACCCGGCTACTGATGCTGTTGTGACTAGTCATGGAATCAAACATGTACATTTATTCAGGAGCAACTACTGCCAATGGCCAACTGGTAACAAACGTTCATTGGGGAAAGGAGTGGACATTCAGTGGGAGTAAAGAAATTCCATTTAATCCTTAACTCTTAGGAGCGTACTCCCAGCAAGTATAGAACAGCTGTTTGTATTGATACACAGAACTTTTAATATATAAGACCATCTAAGAATGGGTAAGTAGTCAAGGTCTTTTCCCCAGGGCGGGGGAATCCAAAACTATAGGCTTCAGGTGAGAGGGGAAAGATTTAAAAGGGACCTAAGGGGCAACTTTTTCACGTAGAGGGTGGTGCGTGTATGGAATGAGCTGCCAAAGGAAGCGGTTCAGGCTGGTACAATTACAGCATTTAAAAGGCATCTGGATAAGTATACAAATGGGAAGGGGGTTATGGGCCAAGTGCTGGCAAAAGGGATTAGATTAGGTTAGGATATCTGCTCAGCATGGACAATTTGGACCAAAAGGTCTGTTTCCATGCTGCACAGCTCTATGACTCTATCTCAAAGTGCTTTACAGAACAGAATTTGACATTAAATGACTTAAACACATTTTTGTTTATTCACTTGTGGGATGAGGCTGCTACTGGTTCTGCCAGCATTTATTGCCCATCCCTGATTGAGCTTTTCTAATATCTCCTATCTAGAACTGGGGTCTAGTTCTAGTGGTCTAATCCACGGTAAGAGTCAATCACATAGCTGTGACTCTGGAGTCACGTACAGTCCAGACCAGGTGAGGTTGGCAGTTTCCTTCCCTGAAGGTCATTAGGGAACCAAATAGGTTTTTCTAAGAATCGACAATGTGTTCATGGTCAACATTAGACTCTTAATTCCAGATTTTAATTGAATTAAAATTTTGTCATCTGCTGTGGTGAGATTTGAACCAGATCATTACCTGGGTCTCTGGAATAACAGTCTAGTATTAGGACCAGGAGTGGTCCCTTCAGTCCCTCAGCCCTTCTCCAACATTCAGTATGATAGTGGCTGACCTGATTGTGACCTCAAATCTACATTCCTGCCTACCCGATAACCTTTCATGCGCTGCTTGAGGAGAATCTATCTACGAGGAGAAAGTGAGGACTGCAGATGCTGGAGATCAGAACTGAAAATGTGTTGCTGGAAAAGCGCAGCAGGCCAGGCAGCATCCAAGGAGCAGGAGAATCGATGTTTCGGGCATGAGCCCTTCTTCAGGAAGTGGGATGAGCATGTGTTATGCATGAACCCTCATTTAGAGTCATAGAGTAACACAGGATGGAAACAAGCCCTTCCTGAAGAAGGGCTCATTCCCGAAATGTCGATTCTCCTGTTCCTTGGATGCTGCCTGACCTGCTGTGCTTTTCCAGCAACACATTTTCAGTGAGAATCTATCTACCTCTGCCTTAAAAATGTTCGAAGAGTCTGCTTTCCCCAACTTCTCAGGCAGTGAGCAAATTCTTTGCCAAAGCCCTCTTTTCGATAGGTGACCCCTGGTTTTCAGGCAGTGACCCTCCCCCCCCCCCCCCACCCCCCCGGATATTCCACACAAGGAGGTATTGGAAAAGCTGAGTCAGAGATAGTCGGAGGTTATGTGGTGAAGGCGTTTCAGAAGAGAGAGCTTAGGGCCTAGCCAGCATGCCTACCAAACGTGGTGCAGTGCGGATCAGGAATGCACATGAGGCCAGAATTGGAGCTGGGGAGGGTTCTACGAAGATTGGTGGAGAAAGGATGAGGTAAGTTGTCAGGAGAGGTCTGATCTCTCAACGCCAGGAGGAAGTGGGATGAGTATGTGTCATGCATGAACCCTCATTTAGAGTCATAGAGTAATACAGGATGGAAACAAGCCCTTCAGCCCAAACTGCTCCATGCTGGCCATGGTGCCCACTCAGCGAGTTCCAATTACGTGCATTTGGTCCACATTCCTCTGAACCCTTCCCATCCATTGAATTGAATTTTTTGTCACATGTACCGAGGCACAGTGAAAAGCTTGTACCTATCCATATACCTGTACAATTTAAAAAAAAATTTGGCTATTGTTCCTGCTTCAACGACTTTCTCTGGAAACTCAATCCATATACGCACCACTCTCTGTGTGAAAAAGTTGCCCCACAGGTCCTTCTTAAATCTTACCCCTCTCACCTTAAACCTATACCCTCTAGTTTTCAATTCCTCATCCCTGGGTAAAAGACTGTATGCATTCATCCTATCTACGCCCCTCATGATTTTATGCACCTCAATAAGGTCACCCTTCATTCTCCTACGTTCCAAGGAATAAAGTTCTATCTTGGCCAACATGTCCCCATAACTCAGGCCTACTAAGTCCTGACAATGTCCTCATAAATCTTCTTTGCACTCTTTCCAATTTAACTATGTCTTTCCTATAATAGGGTGGCCAAAGCTAGACATAATACTCCAAGTGCAGGCTCAGCAATGACTTATACAGCTTTAGCGTAACATCCCAACTCCCATACCCAATGCCTCAACTGATGAAGGCTAGCATGCTAAATGCCTTCTTCAACACCCTGTGATGCCACTTTCAAAGAGCTATGTACTTGTACTCCTAGGTCCCTCTGTTTGACAATACTCCTCAGCACCTTACCATTTACTGTATAAGTCCTACCTTGATTTGACTTTCCAACATGCAACACCTCACACTTATCTGTACTGAATTGCATTTGCCAGACCTCAGCTCACTTCCCCATCTGATCAAGATGCTTTTGTAATTTTTGACAATGTTCCTCACTATCAATGATACCTCCTAATTTTGTACCATCCACAAACCTACTAAGCATGCCTTGTACATTCACATCCAGGTCATTTATGTAAATAACAGATAGCAAAGGTCCCAGCACTGTCCTCTGTGGCACATAACTAGTCACCGGCTTCCAGTCCGAGAAACATCAACCATCACCCTCTACTTCCTACCAATGAGCCAGTTTTGAATCCAGTTGGCTAACTCTCCCTGGTTCCCATGCAGGGACTAGCCAAAGTCCATATAGACAACATCCACTGCACTACCCTCGTATCTTCTTGGTGACCTTTTCAAAAACTCTAAAAGATTTGTCAGACGTGACATACTGCACACAAATCCATGCTGACTGTCCCTAATCAGACCTTGAATATCCAAATGTTGCTATATCCTGTCCCTCAGTATCCCCTCCAACAATATGCCTACCACTGATGTCAGGCTCACTGGCCTGTAGTTCCCTGATTTGTCTTTGCAATGTTTCTTAAACAATGGACTAACATTAGCCACCCTCCAGTCTTCTGGAACTTCACCTGTGGCTAAAGATGAAGCAAAAATCTCTGCAAGGACCTCTGCAATGTCTTCCCTAGCCTCCCAGAGTGTCCAAGGATGGACTTAGAGTCATAGGGTCCTACAGCACGGAGACAAGCCCTTTGGCCCAAACTGGCCCCATGCCGACCAAAATGTCCATCCACGCTAACCCCATTTCCCTGCACTTGGCCAATATCCTTCTAAACCTTTCCTATTCATGTATTTCTTCAAATGCCTTTTAAATGTTAATGTACCCACCTCAACCACTTCCGCTAGCAGCTCATTCCATATGCGTACCACCATCTGTTTAAAGATGTTGCCCCTCAGGTTCCCTTTTATTCTTTCCCCTTTAATCTTAAACTGATGCCCTTTTGTCCTCAATTCCCCAATGCTGGGAAAAAGACTGAGTGCATTCACCCTATCCATGCCCCTCATGATCTTATAAGTTCCCCCTTAATTCTCCTACACTCGATAGAAAAAAAATCCTAGCTTGTCCAACCTCTCCCTATATCTCAAACCCTTGAGTCTTGGCAACATCCTGATAAATTTCTTCTGCACTCTTTCCAGTTTAATAGCATCCTTCCTATAGAAAGGTGACCAAACCTGAGCACAGTACTCCAATTGCGGCCTCACCAATGTCCTGTACAAATGCAACAACTTCCTAACTTCTATACTCAATCTGGCCCTGACAGATGAAGGCCAGTTTGCCAAAAGCCTTCTTCACTGCCCTGTCTACCTGTGACTCCATTTTCAGAGAACCGTGCACCTGGACTCCAATGTCCCTCTGTTCCACTACACTCTTTAAGGCCCCACCATTCACCATGAAACTCTTTGACTTTCCAAAATGCAAGTTCTCACACTTATCTATATTAAACTCCAGTTGCCATTTCTCGGCCCACTTGCCCAGCTGATCAAGTTCCTGCTACAATTTCTGATAACCTTGGTCACTGTCCACGCTACCTCCTATTTTAGTGCCATCTGCAAACTTACTAATTATGCCTTGTATATTCCCATCCAAGTCATTGATGGAGATAATAAACAGTAATGTGCCCAGCACCAATCCCTGAGGCCCTCCAGTAGTAGAGGTCTCCAGTCCAATAAACATCCTTCCACTACTACCCTCTGCTTCCTACCATCAAGCCAATTTTGTATCCAATTTGCCAGCTCCCCTGGATTCCATGCAATCTAACCTTCCAGAGCAGCCTACCATGCAGAAGTATATCAAAGGCCTTACTGAAATTCATATACATCTACTGCCCTGTCCTCATTAACCTTCCGGGTCACTTTATCAAAGAACTCCAAGAACAAATTTGTGAGGCATGATCTCCCACGCACAAAGCCATGCTGACTATTTCTAATCAAACCCTTTACAAACGCATGTATACCTCATGACTTGATCAGGCTCAGGGGATTTATCCATCTTAATGAGCTTTAAGGCTGCAAACACTGCCTCTCTGGTAAAATGTATGAAATCCAAAACATCCCCACGTGTTTCCCTTATTTCCTTAGCATCCACGATTCTCTCCTCAGTAAATACTGAGGAGAAATATTTATTAAGAATCTCCCCCGTCTCCTGTGGTTCCACATATAGATAGCCATGCTGACCTTTTAGGGAAGCTATTCTCTCCCTAGCTACCCATTTACTCTTAATATAGCTATAGATCCTCTTGGGATAATCTTTAACCTTATCTGCCGTATCCATTGCCTACCCTCTTGTTGCTCTTTAGATTTCACTCTTACACTTTTTAATCGTCATCTAGGGATTCGCTTGAGCCCGATAGCTTAAACCCAATGTATGCCTTCTTCTGTTTCCTGACCAGAGCCTCTCTCTCCCTCATCAGCCAGCAATCCCTAAACCTTTCTCTCTGGGAGTTTCAATTTGAGTCCGACAGTAGATGCAGGTCTCCGTTTTCATTTTGAACAGCAGCCCACCTGTTTTGGCTAGATGCACTCTACACCCATTTAAAGGCCTGCTTGAAAATTGGTCAAATTGGTCAAACCATTTGATAAAATGGATGGTCAGAGTCCTCCTGCAGACGTTCATATGCAAACTATCTGCTTTTCTCGAGGATCAGGCAGTTAACGTTTGGTTCCCGTCCTTTCCCGCCCCGCCCCATTGTATCATCAATCTCGATGTGGAATAATTCCAGTGATTGTGTCTGTTTTTATCTTTCTTTCAAAGCGTGCATCTAATTCATTTTGGAAAGTGACTCCCACCATACTGTTGGGAATGCATTCCTAATTACAACAATCAACATTTAAAAAAATAATTCTCCTTATTGCACCCCTCTGTTCTTTTCGCCAGTTATCCTCCAGCTGTGTCCCCTGCTTATCAACTTCACTATCAGTGAAAACAGCTTCTTTGTGTCTTCTGTACCAAAACACTTTATGTTTGATATCTGAGAGGTCCGTTACTAGATAATAGTTGTTGTTTAATACTCTAGTTCTTGAAAGCCTTCAGTTTTTACTCTCAGAACCATCTTTCTGCATTTGGTAAGTAATATCCTAAAGAGTTCAACTGATTACTTTTAGGTCAGGTAGCATTTTTGAACAGAATAGAGAGCTGCTCTTTGAAGTGGAAAATCAGTGTCACAATAGATGTTGTGGAAATGTTGCAGAGACGGATCTCGGTATGATGATAATTTTGACACTAAGCATTAATCACTGGAGCAGCAGTAACCAGACGCCAAAGCAAGCTTGAGTGAGACTTTCCACACAATGTCCCGTTTGTTCAATTGTTCCTGCAAATTAAAAATATTTCACCCTGTTGTGGTTCTGTTCGCCGAGCTGGGAATTTGTCTTGCAAACGTTTCATCCCCTGTCTAGGTGACATCCTCAGTGCTTGGGAGCCTCCTGTGAAGCGTTTCTGTGCTGTTTCCTCTGACATTTATAGTGGCCTGTCTCTGCCGCTTCCGGTTGTCAGTTCGAGCTGTCCGCTGTAGTGGCCGGTATATTGGGTCCAGGTCGATGTGTTTGTTGATAGAGTCTGTGGATGAGTGCCATGCCTCTAGGAATTCCCTGGCTGTTCTCTGTTTGGCTTGCCCTATAATGGTAGTGTTGTCCCTATCAACAAACACATCGACCTGGCCCCAATATACCGGCCACTACAGCGGACAGCTCGAATTGACAACCGGAAGCGGCAGAGACAGGCCACTATAAATGCCGGAGGAAACAGCACAGAAGCGCTTCACAGGAGGCTCCCAAGCACTGAGGATGTCACCTAGACAGGGGACGAAATGTTTGCAAGACAAATTCCCAGCTCGGCGAACAGAACCACAACAACGAGCACCCGAGTTACAAATCTTCTCCCAAACTTTGAATGTTTCACCCTGTATAGTTGCCAGCATGGCACAGGGAAAGCAACAGGGCATCTGAGACCTTGGTGAGCAGCAAGCAATCATCCTTCGCCAATGGGATTAAAGAATTGAGAAATGAACAGAGGGACCAAAATGGTGGATGGATTCAAGTGGGTAAATCCAATGCCAAATCATGTACAGAAACAGAGACGGGGAGGAAAAATAAATGGAAGTAAAAGGAAAATAGAATCAGAAAAGTGAGGTGACATTTTTAAAGAAGTACATTTTTAAATATTCTAAGGAAATTCACAACCTGAAGGATTGATACTTTTATTTCTTTATTTTCTGGACAAACATACTTGCCAGTCATGAACAATAATCCACTCATTAAATGCATCCTGATGATGTAAAGTACTCAGTTTATATTTTTCAGAGTTTAATGGAGAGTAAATGTAAACTTCATGAAAGTAGTGAAACATAAGATGCCAACTTCATTAATGGTTTATTTTGTCTCACCGTAGGTTATGGTGAAGTTCTCATTCATAACCTTGTGTTTGTTCAGCTCCCGTTAGCTGGGTCATTGTGACTCATAGTTGTTAAGCCATTGGGTGTATGAAGATATCAAACTGTTGGGCAAAGGAAGAAGAGCCAATCTGCTAAACCCAATCCTCGTCACACCACCTTGGCTGCAGTACTGTGACTAGACTATCGCCACCGCATAATCCCATGGAAGAGCATAACTCGGGTGATGTCAAGCTAAGTGCAGACAAGACTGTAATCAAACTGTCCTTTAACATACTGTAGACAAACAAGAGGTTGGAAAGAACGCAGGAGGCCAGGCAGCATCAGGAGGTAGGGAAGTCGACGTTTCGGGTCAGGACTCTTCATCTCCATCCCTGGAGAATGGTCTCCACCTGAAACGTCGACTTCTCCACCTCCTGATGCTGCTTGGCTTGCTGTGGTCTAACCTCTGATCTCCAGCATCTGCAGTCCTCACTGTCTCCTTGCTGTGGTCTAAGCTCTGATCTCCAGCATCTGCAGTCCTCACTGTCTCCTTGCTGTGGTCTAAGCTCTGATCTCCAGCATCTGCAGTCCTCATTGTCTCCTTGCTGTGGTCTTCCAGCCTCCTGTTTGTCTACTATGGATTCCAGTACCTGCGGGGTTTTTTTTTGTCTTTAGCATATTGTGACTCATTTTGGTCACAAAATTAAGGGAAATATCTGATCCCAGGAACTGTTAGAAATAGCAGCAGCTGAGAATCCTGAGGCCTCAAAGAATTGAGTAAGATGAAGAAACTGGCACTCACCGTCTTCGAAAACAGGTGACATCCAGTCGGCCTGTCTACACATTAAGTCAGGAATTCTTCCTGGACACACAATAAGCTTAAATTGAATGGGTGCATGTTGAAAGGATGTTTCCCATTGTGGGTGAATCTAGAACTAGGGGACACAGTTTAAAAATAGGAGGTTGTCTATTTAGGGCAGGGATGAGGAAATACTTTTTCTCTCTGAGGGTTAGGTCTTTGGGATCCCCTTCCTTAAAAGGCAGTGGATGCAGAATCTTCAAATATTTCTAAGGGAGTTGTAGATAGATTCTTAATTACCAGGAGGATAAAAGATTATCGGGGGATGCAGAAATGTAGAGTTGAGGTTAAAATCAGGTCAGCCATGATCGCATCGAGTGGCCTCAAAGGGATAAGCGGTCTACTCTTCATAGAATCCCTCCAGAGCGGAAACAGGCCATTTGGACCAAGAAGTCCACACTAACCCTCCCAGACCCATTCCTCTACCTTTACCCCTGACTAATGCAGCTAACCTACACACCCCTGAACACTATGGGCAATTGAGCATGCCAATTCACCTGACTTGTACATCTTTTGGAATGTGGGAGGAAACCAGAGCACCCAGAGAATGTGCAAACTCCACAAAGACAGTCGCCCAAGGCTGGTATCAACCCTGGGACTCTGGCTGTCTGAGGCAGCAGTGCTGACCACTCAGCCACCATTCTGCCTTGTTCATTTGTTCTTTTGTACATCATTCCTGCATTGAAGGCGTTCTTTAGTGGAACTGGCTTTCATCAGAGAATCTTCTGGACAGTTCCTGAAGCTGCTATTTTGTTGCTTAGGGCAGTACTGATGCGTTTTTAGGTGCTCGATTGGGATCTGTCTTAATAGAAATTCCAAGCTACCGACGTGATTGTGAATTAATGAGGGCAGGTAAAACTTGCCCTTTTCTTTTTTAACTCAGACAAGTTCAAGTGCTCCCTTGTTTGTTGATTCAATGATAGTTTTCTTTGAAAAAAAGAAACCAAACTGTATCCTGGTAATTACAGAGAGATTTGCCAGGATTAAGTCTCTGTTACATTTTATCTATCGAAAGATAGCTTTGCTTTCAAATATTTGTTTTGACTACTGTCCAATCCGTCCAATAAATTGGAGAATCAAAGGAACAATTAACTGTGTGGACACAAATGCTTAATTCAGAGCACAGTGTAAACACTCGGAGTGGAAGTCTGTTGTATGCTTCATGTGATTGCCCTCATTAATTGGATATTGCTGTACTGCTGGCTAACGTCTATTCATTCTGTTAACTCCTAATCCCTGTTTTAGAAGAATGTTCCATTCTCTTGTTTTTGAAGGCCTACAGTGGTGGCTCATTGAATTGCTATCATTCATGTAGCATGTTACTGGTCCTACCCTCGAGGCAAAACCCCTCTACTGCCTGGGTGAGGGAGGAAAAAAGAAAACCTGGGGCTGCTTATGTTAGCTAAAGTATGACTGTGGGGAAGGCGCCCTTGAATATTTAAGAGAGGCAGGCAGAACCTTTCAAAATCAGCAATATAATTCAATTGGAGATACTTCAAATTGTATGTACTGTGATCAAGGCAGGGAGGCAGGGAAAAATGCATTTCAAGGCAATCAAGTACCTTTCAGAGTCAGAGATAGTCACGGATCCTGATTATCCAAGAACTATTTTTCTCCATGCCATTTTGGTTTTAAACTTTGCTGTTGTGGGAATGTAGTGAGGCAATTTCTTTTTAGTAGTTGACAAGGATTGGCACCCAGCGGTCAGCGTCAAGTGTCGACTGGTCAGTTTACAGCGCTGGGATAAACAAATCGTACACTGGATTTAATGGCTACACTGTCACTGAAAGGCAAGACTGCGAACCTATGGCTCAGGATCCAGTGGCCCGATGTGGCCTCAGTGTGGACTTTTAATCTCAAGATGATTCCAGAGTGGTCTCATGGCCTCATGGTGGAACTCTATGTGTTCTGGAGTTGAGGCCTGGTGCATTCTAGAGGCTAGACCAGAAGACCATAAGACATAGGAGTGGAAGTAAGGCCATTCAGCCCATTGAATCCACTCCGCCATTCAATCATGTCTGATGGGCATTTCAACGCCACTTACCCGCACTCTCCCCATATCCCTTAATTCCTTGCGAGATTAAGAATTTATCAATTTAGGAGCCAATGTGGATTGGGTTGGATGGACTGCTCTGCACTTTTTAATTCCTTTATTTTTCTAATTTATTCCTATGATCTGTAATGTTGGACCTTCTTATTTTTTAAATTTTTCTGATTACTTTCCCTAAGAATTGGTACTTAAGAATCTGTACCTAGGTACCTTTACAGCTAAGGTGGCACCGTAAGTAGTGACTTGTAAACTTTTCACTGTTCTCATTTGAATACATGTGTCAATAAGGCTAATTCAAATTCAACTTTCCATTGAGATTTTCCAGTGACTGACCTTTCATAACTGACAGACCTCTCTTGAAGCTGCTGCCAATGTATGGCACTTGTCTGGAACCAGTGATCTTAGAATTTGTTTGGTAAGATGTGAGCTGAGCTTTTAAAGCTCACATTACACTATCCATAGAACGTAGAACACTACATTACAGGAGCAGACCCTTCGGCCTAACATGTCTGTGCTGACCATGATGCCAATCTAAACTAATCCCATCTGCTTGGACATGATCCCTGTCTCTCTATTCCCTGCCTGTTCATGTGTCTGTCTAAATATTTCTCAAACTTTACTAACATATCTGCTCACTTCCCCTGACGGTACATTCCAGGTGGCTACCAACTCCTGACTGCTTGAAAAACTCAGTGAGATGAAATAAGGATGGCTGCTTTAACTTTGCCTCAACAATCGGCTTCAATGCTAATGTAGGAAAATTATCCTATTTGCAGATGAGATAATCAATTTTGTGGCAATTAATGCAGGGTCACAATGTGAGTGGATAGGTGTGAGTGATGGTATTTGTCTCTCTATGTATATGTATGTGAGAATATTAATTGTGTGTCTCTATAAAGAGCATAACATGGAGCAAGGAAGAACATCCTCCTGAGTGAAGGGCTCACGTCTCATCTCAGTCCTCAATGGTCAATCCCTTCTCCTGAGACAGTGTCCAATGTTCTAAATTCCTCAACCAGAGGGAATTACTCTCAGTAACCACTCTGTAAAAAACCCTTCAGAATCTTGAATATTTCAATGAAAGGACCTCTCATTCATTGAAGAGGATACAAATGCAATTTACTTGGCCTCCTATCAAAGGAACAAATCTAAGCAAAACCTCTCTGTACCACCTTCAAGGCAAGCATCTTCTGCCTAAGAGACTGAAGCCAAAACTACCCATAGAACTTTCTGTGGTTCCTCTCTCAGTCCACCCAAGCTTCTCTGAACAGTGATATACTAAAAGACTATGCTTTTGAAAAATATTATGCATTTCTACTCCAAGTGAATAACCTCACACTTCCCCTGTATTATATTACACTTATCTTCTTGTTGCCATCTCACTCAACCTGTCCCCATCTCTTTGTAGACACTTTGTACCCTCACAGCTTTCATTCCCTTAGAGCCTTGTATTGTTAGATACATACTGGGGACCATGGATGCATTGTTTTCAGTCTCGCCAACAAAGTGATTAATGTAGATTTTAAAAGGTTGAGACTCCCACACAGTTCCTTGTAGCACTCCAACAGTTAATGTCTGCCATCGTCAAAAATACCTCATTTATCCAGACTCAGTTTCCTATCCGTTAACTAATCTTTCATCCATGTTCACATTTTACTCCCAACTCCATGTGCCGTTATCTTGCATACTAATGTTCATGAATGCCTTTGACAAATCCAGAAATACTGGTTCCCTTTTATCGATATGTATCTTATATTTATGTGTTTCTGTGTGAAACCTTAGGGCAACCCAGAGCAGTTACATTCTTTTGAGTCCAGTTACGTAATGTAGGAAATGCAACAGCTAGTTTGTACACAGCTAGATCTCACAAATACCAAGGTGATCATGACCAGATTATTTGCTTTTGTGATGTTTATTGAATGATAAGTGAGCAGGAAATTTAGGGAGCATTCCCTTGCTCTTTTTCGTATGGTGCTGTAGGATCTTTTACATCCATAGGAGCAAGCCTCAGATTGAGGTCTTATCCATGTCGTGGCACTTCCACAATGTTGCAGTGGAGTGCAAGCTCAGGGTTTTTGTGATCAAGGTTCCTTGAAAAAAGATTCGTGCCTAAAACCTGATTTTGAGGTGTGAGTGCTACCAACTGAACCTTGAAGATATATCATGTGTATATGCATAATTGTATGTGTGTGCATCTGCATGGGGAATGGTTAACTCCGCTGGCTGAACAGGTTTGTGATGCAAAGGGACCAAGAGCATGGAATCACTTACCCCACTGACTGAGGCTATCATGAGGCTATCCTTCTCAGCCTGCCTCTTCACCTGATGCTTGGTGACCCTCAGGTTAAACCACCACCAGTCTAAAGAGAGAGCAGCCCTATGGTCCGGTAGAACTATTGCGACTTCATGTGTGTGTGTGTGCAAATTAATTAATGACTAGATTGCTTTGAGTTATCAGAGACCCCATTTGCCATCTCAGTTATGTCTCTCACATGAGGACCATCATGAAAATTTAAAAATCTTAAATGTTACAGAGGGGACATTCAGATCTCTGTTAGTCCTTGTTCTAAAGTTTGTGTCTTAGAACTGTTAGTCGATGTTTGTCAGTGAACAATGAGAACTTCTCCCGATGGGTAGGGAGCTTGGCCATTATGAATGTTTGGTCTTTAGGTTGAATCAAATCCAGACCAATTTGTACAAGGTGGTGGCAGCATTTCTGTTTCTCCACAAACTTCTACATCCCACATTGAATGTACTCTGATTCCTGTTTGAAAGTTCACTTCTTACTTGAATCAATTACTTTTGAAGATTTGTGGAACGTGCTGGGATTAGTAGAGTACAATGCTCATTCATGGTGCCATAAAATTATAATTCTGTGCACATATTAAGGCAGGTTAATTGAGGTAGCATGAAGCCACACTACTAATGATGACAGCAAGTGAGCACAGAGGCCGCGACTATTCATGAGATTTTATCCAGTGTTGCTTACCCTAATTCTCCTCGGCTTAATGTAGGGTATTGGTATGGAATTAATAGACTTGATTTTACATTCCATTTCTCTGAATTTATACGTTTTGGTGTCTTTAAATGTCAAATCTGCACTTGTGTAAGATGCAGTGTTTGCTTGTTGCACAACATGTTCACTCTCCTACAGTTGATTTCTTGTATATTTGTTCATGAAATGTGGGTCTTCCTGGCTAAAGCAGTACCTATTGCCCAGAATTACCCATGATAGGTGGCGATGAGCTGCCTCTTAAACCTGTCCACAGTCCTGCGAGGGAGAGAGTCACAAGGGTTTGACTGTGTAACATTGAAGGAATTGCCAAGACAGTTCCAAATCAGGTTGGTATGGCTTGTGGGATGGGGAAAGCTTGCAGATAATTGTTTTCCCTTACATCTCCCCTGTCCCTAGAGGTGTTAAAGGTTGAGGCTTTGGAACGTGGTCTTGGCAAATTCTTTGGACTTGTGGAGGTGAGGAAAACCTTTTTTTTATGTAGGGTGGTGGGTGTCTGGAACTTGTTGCTTGAGTTTGTGATGGAGAGGCAGAGGTCCTAAGCATTTTCTTAATAAGTACTTGGAACAACACCTTAAGTGCTGTAAGCCGCATTGTTGTTGCAAGAAAATGGGATTGGAAAAGGCATCTGGGTATCTTTGGGTCAGCCAGGACAAGATAGACCAAATGGCTCCCTTCCATGCTGTATCATTTCGATGGTCCAATAATTCAATGTGAAGGATCACTTGCTAACCTAACCTAAGTGAAAACTGCATGGTCATAGCAAGTATCTTCTTCTTCTTTGTAAAAGCTGCACTGAGTTATAGCTATGTAAAATGGTTATCCCATTCTATGCTTGCCAGTGCACAATTCCTGCTAATTGCCAAGGGAGTGAGCATAGAACTGGGCTGACCCAGCCAATGGACTGATAACGAAAACTTTGCTAACTCTCATCGAATCCCATTCACTCCCCCACCCCCCCCCCCCCCAATCCATAATGCACCCAAAGAAGCACTTTTATGGTCTCAAAATTGTCATGTTTATTTTCAAAGCATCTTTTCTACTTATTTTGTGTCTCAAATGAATCCAAATTTGTTGCAGGACATGTATTGATTCTGTAAATGGTAGTCACTGCCTCTGTACCGTCAGACCTCTCAATGTGCAAATAAACATGCAAACTAGGAATACAAGTAGGCCATTCTGTCCAGGAATGAATTTAGTCCCAACAGCATGTTTGTCTTATCTCCCATAACATAAAAAATTGGGCATAGATATTGTCAAATTGAATCATTGAACAGACAGTTATGTATAAATATTAATTCCTCAGGCTCATAAGGGTCTAAGTTCATACTAAGCTCGTACATTATGAGGAGCCTACTTCCAGGAGAGAGTCATGTTCCAAGTGATCTGAGGTAAGATTAGATTCCCTACAGTGTGGAAACAGGCCCTTTGGCCCAACCAGTCCACACCGACCCTCTGAAGAGTAAACCACCCAGACCCATTTCCCTCTGACTAATGCACCTAACACTATGGGCAATTTAGCATGGCCAATTCACCTGACCTGCACATCTTTGGACTGTGGGAGGAAACTGGAGCATGTGGAGGAAACCCACACAGACACGGGGGGAATGTGCAACTCCACACAGACAGTCACCCAAGGCTAGAATTGAATCTGGGACCCTGGTGCTGTGAGGCAGCAGTGCTAATCACTGAGCCACCATGCCACCCATAAGATGAAACTGTAAGATGGAGTATGAAATCTTTCTACCCTCAGGTCATACTGTGATGATGACATTTTAAAAGTATAGAATGATGTGATCATAAAGAGTAATAGCTGATTATCTGCAACTATCATAGTGTGATACTTACACTACCTCTGTCACACAGATATGAGACATGGGTTACATAGCACTGAAGCATTCAATGGAATTTTACTACTGCTCCTGATATTTATATTACAATCACAGGAGTGTCTGGGCTCAGGTTAAGCAATTTGGATGTTCTGGAACACTCTTCTGTCATGCTGCAAGAGGTCAGAGCTCAATAAGGTGGAGACTGAGAGCTTTACACCATTCAGGTCACAGGCATGATTTGGTGATGGCATATTGTGTATTGTCTGTAAGACATAGCACAGTAGAGACATACTAACTGTAAGATGTGACAAAACAGGCCCATTGAACCTGCTTCACCATTCAGTAAGATCACAGCTGATATAATCCCTCCCATTCCCATCTACCCCCAATAATCTTACATGCCGTTACTTATAACTTTGCCTTAAAACAGTCAAAGATTGTCCCTTCACTGCCTTTTGAGGTAGAGAATTCTAGGGTAGAATTCCAAAGATTAGATTAGACATTTCTCCTCATCACATTGAAACCAACCAGCCCTTTATCCCTCATGGTCTGAATTCCCAGTGATGGGAAACAATCTCATTGTCTACCCAGTTGATACCCTTCAGAACTTTGTATGCTTCAATTGGATCACCTCCCGGTCTTCTCAGCAGGAGAGAATATAGACCCAGTTTATTCTGCCTCTCATCATAGGATAACTCTCTCAGTCAAAGGACTGATGTAATGAACCTTTGCCAATGTAAGTATATTCTTCCTTGAATATGGAGATCAGAATTGTGCACCGTATTCCAGGTATTAACCTCACGGTTACAGAATCTCAGCAAAACATCTTTACTCTTGTATTCCAATCCCCTTGCAATGGCAAAGTACTTGGAGTGTTGACTGTGTTTGTGTGATGGATTAAATTTTGGCTGACTCCTCATGCATTGCTGGTGTACTGTTCTATTGGACGCATTCCCTGTCTGTCAAAGCAATACTCCATGTGCTATTTCAGCTGGATCCCACAGCACTATTCAGTGAAGCGAAGGGAGGCTGTCATGGGCAATGTTCACCACTCAACTGAAAGCTTAAAACAACTCACTGGATCGTTGTCATATCGCTGTGTGTGGGACCGTGCTGTGTGCAAGTTGACTCTTGTGTCTCCCGGCAATGACTACATTTCAAAATCAATTAATTAGCTGTAAAACTCTGTGAGACGTTTTGATTTCTGCAAGATACTGTATAAATGCAGATTCTTCCTTTTGTTTCGATTGGGTCAGTGTCCCATATGTGTTATTTTTGTTAAGTTGATCAGATCAAGTCGAAATTCACAAATAAGGTGGTGATAGAGCATGTAGGGAATTTTAACTCACTGCCATGTTACATGGGTGTTGACTAGCACATTGCAGCACCAATTGCCTTTTCCACTGAGAGCAAGTGAATGCACTAAGAGTATTTTATGGCAACTTGTCGAATTCTGCAGACTTTATTTGAAGAATTTTGCAAGTGGAAGTGAAAAGCAATGACCCTTTTCTCATTTTGCAGTTCTGCAATTATCCTTTTGCAGTTGGTCAAAAACCACATTTTGAAAACAGGTTGAATGTAATGAGTCTACGTTCTTGTATTGGCACTGTAATTATTCCTTCTGCCTGTTGACAAAACGCAATTTGCAGGAAAACTACAGATTCCTTTGAAGTTATGACAGTTGAACACCAGAGTTTGGATGATCAAAGATTGTCCGCCCTGCCCCCTGCTGATGGTCTTGTTTGGTCAATCCATTTCTGTGTTTAGCAAGGCGCTGCTAATGCTAGGCTTTGTTCAGTGCTTCAGTCCATCAAACATGCTTCAACCTTGGGGTCACAACGTGTTTCACTGTGAAGGATGTGCTCTGGCTCCCCCTAAAACTCTGTCAATGACAATGGTTGCAGTTAAGTGCTTTGTACTTCTTCCATTCATGTGAATCCTGCGTTCATCATTTTGGTCAAAGCTGGTTAATTGCTCTGACTGCCTATTTATGATCACTCTTAAGGTTGTAACTTTGTCATAGAACCTTGCCCCTAGTAACCAACAGCATAGAAAGGAATTTTCTTTTGCAGTTTTCCACATGAGCAACCTCTCATCTGTCTTTACCTTATTAAGGATCCCTCTATTCCTTTGTCCATCCTGTGCTCATCTTTGAAATCTACACAACTTGGCCCAATCTCTCCCTGTATCACAGAATCTCTGGATTGTTCCAACACAGGAGGAGGCCATGCAGCCCTTCATGCCTGCACCAGATTGGCTGTTTTAGCTGCTTACACTGAGAGAGTAAAGAAATGTCTTCTGAATTCCTTTATTGCCGACTGTCTTACGTTTATGCCTACTAGCTTTGCCTTCCTCCACAAGGAGAAACACTTACCCTACATCTGTCCTAGTGAGCTCTTCCATAATTTTCCAGATCTCTACCAGAACACCCGTGACCTCACCTTGTCTAAAACAACAAGCACAAAGTAAAATTGACAATATACAACTTGGAGAATCTGAAAGCCAGTCCGACCTCCAGCTGAGTGCGCATTCTGCTGGGCGTGAGCTTCTCGCTGGTGCTGCCAGCCACAATCTATCATTGACTAGGTCTCCGTGCTGCTTCAAAACCTCCAGTGAGGGCTTGCAGAGATTTGCAACAATTAATCTTTGTAAATGTTTCTGGCACAGAACAGTTAATGACCAATTTACAACACACAGCTAGAAGATCGAGACAGTCTGTTCCTTCACCTCAGGTCAATCCAGACTCTATTAAAGGACGGCTTTTGCAGAAATCTTAACTCCCAAAATCTTCCCCTTTTACATTCTGTGAGGGTAACAACTTGAATTTGAAGTCAGTTATTGAGGTCTTCCTGCTTCCTTCTGACTTGGCTGCAGTGATGGTATTCATGTCATTAGCAATTATTATGTGTGCCATTTTGCATGTGGTTCAGGTTATGTGCATGCAAACTCCCCCACCTTAAGGAGAACGCTTCATTCACATCGAAATGTTAAAACGTGCTTTCCTCTGCTGGACCAGCTGTTTAACTATTTCGAAGGTGATCCAAACGTTTCAAGGAGCCAAAATAGGCCAGTTAGCTCCAAACAAAGACAAGCACAAAGAGTACAGTCACTGTCAATTCTGTTGGTCTTTGAGCATAACGGGGGGTTTGGGCTTTGTAACTGGACACTTGAAGCTTGACTGGAAATTTATTATTTGCATAGTCCCACTTCCCTCAAAGCATACCCAGTCTCATCGCACACCCCAGCCCCAACATTTTGACCTGCATTTGTGGTCCCTGAACTGCTGGATTCATTAAATATTTCATGAACAATGCCCAGCTCTGACTCTGAATCAGCAAGGTGTTGTCAAATGAAGCAAGAGTAGTGTGAGAAAAAATGTATTCATGGCGAGTAGTTGAGGTGTGGAATGCACTGCTCGGAAATGTGGTGGAGGCAGGTTCATTGAGGCATTCAGGAGGGTATTGGATGATTATTTGGCTAGAAATCGTGTACAAGGACATGGGAAATACAGGAGAATGGCATTAAGTATTGATGATTATTTGAAGAACTGGGCGGCACGGTGGCACAGCATTTAGCACTGCTGCCTTACAGCGCCAGAGACCTGGGTTCAATTCCCGCTTCAGGCGACTGACTGTGTGGAGTTTGCACATTCTCCCCGTGTCTGTGTGAGTTTCCTCCGGGTGCTCCGGTTTCCTCCCACAGTCCAAAGATGTGCAGGTCAGGTGAATTGGCCAGGCTAAATTGCCCGTAGTGTTATGTAAGGGGTAAATGTAGGGCTATGGGTCGGCTGCGCTTCGGTGGGTCAGTGTGGAGTTGTTGGGCCGAAGGGCCTGTTTCCACTCTGTAAGTAATCTAATCTAAATCTAACTGGTGCAGACACGATAGTTCAAGTGGCCTCCTTTTGTGCCATAACAATTCAGTGATATCAAGGCTGAAGAGAGGAGTTTGTTCTGCAGCAACTTTACATATTTGGCAGAGAGTAGAGTTACATCCTTCTGAAAGGCATCATCGAACACTTTGTGACAGATACTCCTGGCCTAGGAGTTAGTTCACATTCTAACTTTGTGCATAATTATCAGCAGAGCAGCCCCAATGTCCATTTGGCCCATTCCGAAGGCTATTGATTCTTGTAAAGTAGGCTAAACCTGCAAGAATGTATATTCCGTGAATCATTCAGTAACTATCGAGGCAGAATTCCATCACAAAGTGTACACAGCAGCTGCTGTTGCCAGATCACATCAAACTTAAGTAGGTGTCCATCACCCATATTACTTACTAACTCTCTAATAGCTGTCACCAAGCTCAATGCAATGTCAGAGACTGATGCAGTTTGTTAGTAAGCTGAGAATCTAAGAAGAAAGTGGCTCTTCACTGTCATGGGTGTATTTAATTTTAGAATTAAAACTCGGGTTGTTTGTGGAGCTTAGAACATTATGTTTGATCAACCTAGCAATTTCTTTTACAGTTCCATTTATCTCCCTTAACTACTGTCCTTTAAAATAATTATGAATTTTCAAGCAAAATCAAGCAGGAAGCTTGTTGGAGAATCTCAGGTAAAAGGGTTTCTAGCCTTTGTGGCTGTGGCTGAAGGGGAATCTCTATTATGTGTTGAAAACAATTCAGAGAAGAATTGCCAGATTACTACCTGGAATGGAATGGTTGGACAGGATATTTTATTGGAGAGTACACTGGTTTTCAAAGAGTAAGAACCCAAGAACTAGGAGCAAGAGGAAGTCATTCAGCCCTTCGAACCCCGCTCTGCTGTTTCACACAATACTTACCTCAGTCTCAACTCCACTTGCCTGCCTGCTCTTCATAACCCTTCAACATATTGCTAATTCAAAATCTGTCTGTCTCTTTCTTGAATTTACTCCTTGTCCCAGCGTCCACCACTCTCTGGGGTAGTGAATTGCACAGATTCATGACAGATTCTTTGAGAAAAGTCTTTCCTCCTCATCTGTCTTTTATACCTGCCAGCCCTTGGGCCTAAAACTGTGAGCGGCGACTCGTATAAGATTCTGAAGGGTCTCAGCAGGTTGGATGTTTCCTCTTCTAGGAGAATCAAGAGTGAAAGGCCACTGATTGAAAATAAGGGTGAGGCTGAGACAAGCTGAAACATTTTCTCTGACTCTTTGGAACTCTGAAAAGGAGTTGCAAGTAGAGTTCTCAGAGACAGGAGGATATAATCAGATCAACCCTGATCTTATTGAAGGTTGGAGGGGTCAAATGGCCTATTACTGTTTTCTATTTATATGTTTGTATCTTGAAGTCAGGAGGTTTTGGATTCAAGTCCCACTCCGATGATTTGAATCCAAAATCTGAGCTGACAGTCTGGTGCCACATTGGGAGAGTGCTGCACTGCCAACACAACTGTCTTTCAGATGCGACGTTGAAATGAGATCTCGTCTGCTGTCCCGGGTACAGGTGGAAAGGTCTCTAGAAATCATGTCAAAGTGGAACCGAGGAGGTTTGTCCAGTATAATGCCCAATGTTTGTCCCCCCAGTCAAATTAATTGATTAAAAAAAGCAGATTGCGTGGACATAACAAAGCATATTGCAGTAAGGAGAATCTCATTATGCTTAGTTAAACAAGAGCTTGTATGGAAGGGCCTTGTTGAGATTTTTAGCTCTCTGTTACTTGTTTATAATCACTGTATAATCAATTTTAAATGAAATACATTTTATTTTATTGATCGACAACATGACTGTCAATTACTATTAAGTAAACATGACTTTATTACATGCTTACATTGATCGTGCCTCTGTGTTTTTGCATAAATGATGTGCAGTTTTTAAAAAAATTGATTAATGGCTCTGATTCTTCTGCTGTGTTTCTAACTTGCTTCATAAGTCATGCAAGTTTAGGGAGAACCTTGAAGAAAAAAGACAGAGAGGTTTTTAGACAGTTGTAAGATAAAGAGGGTGGTGTTTCACTTTGGTTAGCCGGATTCTAGCAGTGGTCGAGTACTCGGCAGTGTTCTGAAGCAACTGATTCTATCTCCCTTCAAGACCACTATGTCAGCATTTGATGTAGGAACATAGGTCTTAGAAGCAACCTTTGAGAGAGAAACAAAAATCGCCTTTTCTCTGTCTTAAAGGAGAGACCTCGTCTTCTCATGGTCCTTAATTTGACCACCTTCTCCAGAAGGAATCATCCACTGTGTATCACTGTGTTCAGGCTCTTCAAACTGTACACACCAGTTCTCTAGATGTGGTCTCACCAAGAGCCTGTACAGCTGTAGTGAACCATGTCAACTTTCATATTTCAATCCCCATGCATTGAACGCCAACATCCTATTTACCTTTCTAATTACTTGTTGTTCTTGCATGCTAATTGTTTGTAATTCTCCTCCTGAAGAAGGGCTTATGCCCGAAACGTCGATTCTCCTGCTCCTCGGATGCTGCCTGGCCTGCTGTGTTTTTCCAGCACCACATTTTTCAACTTTGTATTCTTCTTGCCAAAATGGACAAGTTCACATTTTTCCATATTATAATCTATGCCACTTCTTACCCAATTACTGGATCTGTCTGTATCCCTTTGCATGCTTTCTACTTTGTCTCGGCCACCTTCTTACCTACCTACCTACCTACCTTGTTGTCTTTGGCAAATTTAGTTAGCAGGCATTTCATCCCCGAATCCATATCATTGAGAAGGATTACAAATAGTTGAAGCTTCAATGCCAATCCCTGTGACACTCCTCCAGTTACAGTTTTTCCAACCTGGAAATGCATTGTCCCCACTCTCTGCTTCCTGTTAGCTAACCAATGCTTTATCCATGGAAGTATGTTACCCTTTCGGCTATTTGCTCTTCCCTTGAGTTGTAACCTTTGATGTAGCACCTTATCAAATGCATTTTGGGCCCAACTTGAGTATTAAGACCGCCTATGGCGTCAAATTATATCCCACTGAAACACAATCAGTGTCTTTCTTATGCCAATATTCCATTCATAAAGTATATATCCCATCTTTCACTCCCCAGAAATTTCATCTTATCCAATCTTCTTCAACATGTGTCTTAACTCACACCAAGTTCCATTTGTTCAGCATACCTATGCTCTCCAACCTTTGGCTCCAGCAATACTTTGATTTATAAGCCATGATGTGGAGTTTCGGGTATTGGACTGGGTTGGCGAAATCCTATGATCCTGCTCACTAGCTTCCTGATGAAGGAGCGGCGCTCCGAAAGCTTGTACTTCCAAACAAACCTGTTGGACTATAACCTGGTGTTGTGTGATTTTTTTCAACTTTGATGAATAAGTGTTGTGTTTGACCTCTCCACAGCACTGCCCTTCACATTTGTTGAATTATTCTCTCTGTGTATCTCCTATTTTTCTTAGTCTACAAATATACTCTCTCACACTTACACACACACTCTCTCTGTCTGTCTATCTCTCTCTCTCACTCACACACACACGCACTCTCTGTCTCTCTCTCTCTCTCACACACACACACAGACACACATTCTCTCTGTCTGTCTGTCTCTCTCTCTCACACACACACACATGCACTCTCTGTCTCTCTCTCACACATACACACTCTCTCTCTGTCTCTCTCTCTCACACACACACACACAAACACACTCTGTCTGTGTGTCTCTCTCTCTCTCACACACACACACACTCTCTCTGTGTCTCTCTCTCACTCACACACACACAATCTCTGTCTCTCTCACACACACAGACACACACTCTCTCTATCTGTCTCTCTCTCTCTCACACACACACACACGCACACTCTCTGTCTCTCTCTCTCACACACACACACACACACACACAAACACACACCCATGCACACAGTCACATACAAATCTATGGGGTGATTTTGTATTTGCAGATTCATTCTATTTTATTCAAAAAGCACACGTCTGCAGGCAGTCAGTCCATTTGACATTTTATAAATTCCTACTTTGGAAATAAAACCAATCTGACTCCAGGTTAAGACACAGACAGACTCTAAACAAGACTTCATGCCGAAAAAGCAATTCCTGACCTGAGATATTAGTATAAAAGAGGTGACAAAACCTTCACTTATCTCAGAACAGTGACTTGAAAGAAATTCTGGGATTTGCATATTAATCAATCGAAACCTGCATCTCCATTCTAACTGATTAAAGATTTAACAGCTAACTTGGGTTTAATTTATTCTCATCAGTAGTTTGATCCTTTGATCTCTGACTTTATTAATTCTGCGCTGAAGGTCTTCCCTCTTTCACTAGCACCTGATGATGGAGCAGTGCTCTACAAGCTTGTGTTTCCAAATAAACCTGTTGGACTATAACCTGCTGTCGTGTGGTTTTTGACTTTTTCTATTGACAGCTGCAGCTTTCCATTGTCTGACCCTGAACCTTTGGAATTCCCTCCGTAAACATCTGCATCACTCTCTATCTCTCTCCTCATTCAATGCGGCACCTCTTTGACCAGGCTGTTGATATTCCGCTGAACTGTCTCCTTTTGGTTCTGTGTCAATTTTCTTGACTGATTACACTCCTGTGAAGTGCCTTGGGGCATTATACCATGTTAAAGGCACTCTATAAATACAAGTTATTTGTTGTTATTCATATGACTGCTGCACTGTCAGTGATTCAGTAATCATGCTCAATCACTTTGCGCATTCAGATGCATGTAATGTTTTTTGACGGCGTTCAGCTAAATGAACATAATGACACAAATAAAGAGCTTGAACATTTCCTCTAGCTTCGCACAGCCCTTGGCATCTTGACCATGTTGGCTTGTTGAGGGGACCAGGCCACTCTGCAGCCCTTCCCCAGCAGTTGAATGTCCATGTTCTCTTGCAAGGTAAAAAAGAGAATATATTTGCCCTCACAATCCAAATATTCAACACAGTAGGTGTGAACATCAGGCGTGACGCCATATCATTTGCTCAAATTCATGTGTTGCACTTAAAAATGTTATTACTAAAATAAAAAAAGGAATGCAGGTCTTTAGGTGTCCACATTTGTTAACTGTAACCTCCTGCTGGATGGCAGCCATCGCTCAAATAGTACCCCTTTGAGTTTGGAGGTTGCAGTTGAAATCCCATATCCAAAAACTGAAGTACGGCATTAGCACTGCTGGTTTTGGAAATGCTATCTTTTTGAAGAGATATTAAGGCAAGGTCTCTTTTCCCACTCAAGTTGACTGAAAAGATGCGTGACACTTTTGGAGGAAGAGCAGGCACATTCCCCTGGGTGTGCCAACGATACTAAATAATATAGTGATAACCTTTTCTGCTGTTTGTGGGGCCTCACAGTACAGCACAGTCTTGCGTTTCTATAGTGAGTACGCTTTAAAGTTATTCCATTGACTGTAAGTTCCCTTAGGGTGTGCAGTCCTCGTGAAAGGTGTTTGTACTTAAACCATCCTTACTCTGCCCATCCAGGTTATACAGGGTCAAGTGGCATGTCTCAGTTGACAAGTCAAGGCTTGCGCATAAGAATTATGACCCATTTCATTTTTTTTTTAATAATAAAAAGAAACTTAAAGATGAATGCAGGTTACAAGAAACGCCTTTGGAATTTTGGTTTTGAATCCAGCGAAAACATATGCGTCGAACATCTTCTTAAGGGTCTGGCTGTAAGAGCTCAATTCTTGCTGTTAATGGGTGTAATTAGTCCAACGATTGTCGCTAACTTGACATTGAAATACTGCTGCTGATAATGAAAGAAAAATGCTTGATATCTTCCAGTGACACTTCTGCTCTGGTTTAATGGACCTTAAGCAATGTATGCCACCTCTGTTAAAACTGTGGACTGGAAGAGCACCAAACAACAGTATGTTCAGCTGCTGATCTTAGTAGTAGCCATTTCCTCTTGTAGATAGCCTTGTCCAGTGGGCTTGCCTGTGGTGAGGGTGGGGCTTCTGCCTTTTTTGGGGGAGGGGTTGCAGAGGAAAAGGTCCTCATTTCCCAGTACCGAAACCAGCAAAGCAATGTCAGCAGTTGATCAAAATGTGTGTCGTCAGTCAGCTTGCTCACTCAGCTAATTAATGTTCCTGCATATTTAAATATAATTACCATGTAATTATAATACCAGTGTGCTAATCGCTGCAATCGGCAAGAAGAGGCCTTGTTGTTTTCATTAAATAATCTGTCAACTGTATGGCTTTGCCATCACTACACAATTTGCTTAACTGTTTCAGTGATGATGTCATCAAATTGTTATGATATTGACAAATCAAATTCCTGTCCAGGAACCAATTTGCACACAGCAAGCTCCCACAAAGCCCCATCTGCCTGGAATGTGTCAAGGCCAGGTTTGGTTGTTCATTTGATTTTGGCTGAGGGAGAAATGCTAGCAAAGACTCAGCAGGAACATCCTTTTACTCTCCTTCCAAGTAATGCTCTGCAGTCCTTCACATTCACTGGAGAGAGAAGATGTGACCCCTGTTCATCTCAATGCCGGTAGCTCAGTCAATGCAGCACTCACTCGGTTCTCCCGCCAGGAGGTTCAGATTAGATGTCACGTGGATGTGTCTCGAGGGGGAGTCACTGATTTAAAGGTGAGAGAGTGCTAACCAGTGAGCTAATATTCAGCAAAGTGTTCCTATCTTTTAGATTCGAGGACATCAAATAGCAGTGACATTTTCATATAAAACATGTCCAGCTAGAATACTTTCAATGGCAATCTAATTGGATTTGCTCCCTAGCATGCTCTGTAATCAAGTGATTTTTAAAATTTAAATACATCTCATTGAATAGTTTAGCAATATTGAGAGGCAATCCTCCTCTGTATTTGCTGTGAATAATGAGGACGTGTGTGCGCCAATGCACGATCCACATGTTGCTAATTAATGCTGCTAACTCCTCATATTAGTACATTAATAGCACACTTACAGAGCGCCGAGTAACAATTACAGGCTTTTCAAGTGGGAAGTAATCAAGCAATTTTACTCTGTTTCCTCACAACTTATTATGAAGCACTTAAAAATTATTATGAAAATAAATCATGAAAATAGGTGTACACAATACAAATTCGCAATGCAAATGGGTATAAATAGATCAGAAATGAATGCGCCGGCATGTAATGAATGCGGTTTTCAAATGAGCCCCTTGACATTGCAAAGAAAATTAACAGCCGCACACAGAACATGTATAAATCCTTCAGAATTAATTTCATTCCAGTTTTAAATTTACATCTGTTAGCACATAGAGTGAAAAACAGCACGGCTGTCTGAGTAGTGACTTCCCAACTCCCAGCAAACAGACCGAATCTGGTGAAAGGCGTTGAGCTCAGTGTGAAGTGAAGATGAACATCATTATTTGTTTTGCATTGATACCCTTCATTGACTTCAGTTAGGTCAAGAATGGTTGCAATGAATGTAGGATGACCATTTGTCGATATTCCTTTCTTTTCTATCATGTTCCAGCCACCCAATAGGACCAGAAAAAAAAAGCAATATGGGCGGTACGGTGGTACAGTGGTTAGCACTGCTGCCTCACAGACCTGGGTTCAATTCCCACCTCAGGCAACTGTCTGTGCAGAGTTTGCATATTCTCCCCGTGTCTGCGTGGGTTTCTTCCGGGTGCTCCAGTTTCCTCCCACAGTCCAAAAATGTGTAGATCAGTGAATTAGCCTTGCTGAATTGCCCGTAGTGCTAGGTGAAGGGGTAAACATCGGGGAATGGGTCTGGGTGGGTTGCTCTTCGGAGAGTCGGTGTGTACTTGTTGGGCCGAAAGGCCTGTTTCCATACTGTAAGTAATCTAATCTAGAATGAGGTCACTGCAATGTAAAAAATATAGACTCCCTGTCCAAATATGTGTTGAACATATCCTGAAGGGTCTGCCTGTAAGAGCTCAATTCTTGCTGGTAATGGATGTAATTAGTCCCACGATTGTTTCTGATTTGACATGGAAATACTGCTGCTGATAATGAGAAACAAATGCTTGATACCTTCTAGTGACATGCTTGCTTGAGTTTCACAGACCTTAAAAAATGTCTCCCGTCTCTGTTAAAAGTATATACATACAGGAGAGCACCTTTAAGTATAAATTACATGTGAGTAATTGGAGTCAGTGGAACAGTCAGTCATCTGCAGCCCAGTGTCTAGCATCACTCAAGTTGAACTTCAAGACCAAATCTGGTCATAGATCTCTTGATATATACCAAGCTTCAGAACATAAGTTGCCGTGGTTGTGGATATGTTCGCCGAGCTGTGAAGTTGATCTGCAGATGTTTCATCCCCTGTCAAGGTAACACCTTCAGTCCTGTGAAGTGCTGGGGTAGTGTGTCTAGTGGAATTTATTTGATTCCACTTCTGCTGCTTCCGTTTGTTGTAATGGCTGGTATACTGGGTCTAGGTCCTAATGCAGCTTCTCTTCTGTGTGTTCGGGTGGTTGCTGTTGCAGTTCAGCATCTGGTCCGCGCGTGTGGGCTTTTCTGCACACTCTTGTCGTCTGTGTATCTGATGCAGAGTTTGGGTTGGATTTGTGGGAGGACTGTTTGTTCCAGGAACACAGAACGGAGAATGCACACTTTTGTAATTATTAAGGCAACAGAAATCGAGAACATACACTGGATTATCAACACTATGCTCACAGGGATCAAATTCACAAGAGAGGGGGAAATCAACGATCAACCCCCATTCCTGGATGTGATGGTAGAAGGAACACAGAATGGTGAATGCAGTGCAAAAGTGTACTGAAAAGCCATACACATGGACCAGATGCTCAACTACAACAGCAACCAGCTGAACACAGACAAGAGAAGCTGCACTAGGACACAGACTTGACATACTGGCCACTACAACAAACAACCAATACTGGTGACCAGAGGCAACAGGAACTGAGCCAAATAGTGGTGGTTCAGTGGTTAGCACTTCTGCTCACAGCACCAGGGTCCCAGGTTCGATTCTGGCCTCGGGCAACTGTGTGGAGTTTGCACATTCTCCCCGTGTCTGCATGGGTTTCCTCTGAGCGCTCCGGTTTCCTCCCACAGTCCAAAGATGTGCAGGTCAGGTGAATTGGCCATGCTAAATTATCCATAGTATTAGGTGCATTAGTCAGGGGGAAATGGGTCTGGGTGAGTTACTCTTCGGAGGGTTGGTGTGGACTTGGTGGGCCGAAGGGCCTGTTTCCACTCTGTAGGGAATCTAATCTAATCATAAATTCCAGAAGAGACAGTACAGCAGCACTTCACAGGAGGTTCCAAAGCACTGAGGATGTCACCTAGACAGGGGATGAAACATCTGCAGATCAACGTCACAGCTCAGTGAGTATACCCACTTTCATGGCAACCAGCATTCGGCCTATAAATCTTTACGCAATCCTTGATCAGAACAGAAGTGGTCAGTGACATTCCTGCAGTTATGAAAGCATTGTTGTTTCAGTTTAAGACAGTATTTAACGTCACCATTCATTATCGGATAGTAATGGGATTGGATGGAATAATAATCTCTTCAAAGCTTTATTGAGATCCTTTGAATCAATGCTCATTCTCAGTTTTCCACTGTTGTCATCCTTTTAATCCAGCCAGTAGTAGTTGTCTGTTTCATGATTGGTTCCTTCTTTTCTAGCTCTTCTATCTTGTCTTCCACATTGGACTCAAGTGCTGCTAGTACTGTCCTCAGCTGATGCTAAGCTGGTCTTTCACTCTCATCTACTTTAACATGATATAGACCTGGAGTACACTGAAGACCTGCGGAGACAAAAACTCTTAGCAGTCTTTTAGGATCTGTCCAACAGTCAACGTCTTACTGACCTGTGAAATATTACTAACTTCCTCTGGCATGTTTAGAGTTGCCAGTCCAAGCTGAAGATTTGTTTTAACCAAAATGACTTTGCTTAATGTTTACTCTCAGGAACTCTAAATCATTCTTCCCATTGATTTGGGCTCTCAGTTTCATTTGACCTCTTGGCATGAGGAGTGATTCACCATGTAGCCTCAGCCTGATCTCTGAAAGCTTCCTTTTTGTATCTTGCAAGACTTTGTACAGTTCTGTGAAGCTTGATAATGTTGAGTGAAGCACCGGTGTCTGTCTGACATTTCCCTTTGACTTGATGTTCTCCTGCAATTATCATCCTAACAGTCACAAACCATTTATTACATTGAGATCTGCTAATGCCGACCCGTTGTAAAGTGATTTGTCCAAATCATCTGCTGACACTGTCCCCAGCAGCCACCTTTGTCGGTTAGTTTTACTTCTTTCTGGCTGTGCAGATGTATGACAAATGATTCAGCTTCTTGCAGTTCAAACAGTGCTTTCTCCACACTGGGCATGCTTCCTTTCCCCTTCTGTGATGTTCTCTACAATGGCTACATCTTATCCTTTGTCCTTCATCTTTCTTCTAGCTTTTCTGCAAACCTTTCCTCCTTTTTACAAACCTGTTGTTCTCGTTCAGTTTGGAATGACTCTAAACATAATGCAAAGCCTTGTCTGTTCTCCCATTAATACACCTTAGCAGGTGATTGATCGAGTATATCAGAGAGTGAATAAGTAGGTTCCTCTTTGCCAGTAGCAGTGGTGGACTCTCCCTCTTTATGGGCATTTAAACGGTCATTGGATAGGCATATGGAGGATAGTGGGCTAGTGTAGGTTAGGTGGGCTTGGATCGGTGCAATATCGAGGGCCAAAGGGCCTGTACTGCACTGTATTTTTCTATGTTCTATGTTCTATGTTCTCTCAGGAGATATACTCTCAAGGCATGATCTTTTATGACTAAGGCAGTTCTATCTCTGATGAGATAATCTTTCCATTGTCCAAACTGTCGGGATTTAGTATCAACGTAGTCACATACTGATCAATAGTTTCCCTCTCCCTTGAACTCAGATGTTGATAAAATACCGTTGGTAACTAACATTAATGTGGGATCAAAATATATCTTTTAAAACCTGCAGAATCTCTCCTGTCTGGCTTTTCTGCTCCCCAGTAAAATCTAGGCTGTAATACAACTTGTTGCACGCTTTCCCCAGCGCTGCTAGCGGGTTATATGCTCAGATTTTTAAATGAAGTACCCAAAGTGTTAAGTGATGGATTTCCATAGATGTCTGCAGGTGTTTGCTTTAAATAGCCTCTATCTTTCTGTTGCAAATGTTATGATTTATATTACACATGCTACTGGGGAATTTGCTGCCCTCCCACAGCTGGTTTCAGCAGTATCAAAGCGGCAGGCCCTTGAAGCACTTTAGTGAAGTGTGACGGGCAGACTGGCATATGAGATGCCAGATGAAAGATGAGTTTACCTTCCAGCTTCTTTCGTGCTCAGTATGTGCAGGAGCAGCTCAGTGCCTTTTGCAGGCCTGAGTACACTGGCATAAGGTGGCACATTCAGCAGAGCTGTCAGACAAGTGTCCAGACTGCTCTGATCATACCGTGAACATTGTGGGTGCCAAAACATGCCACCGTGCTCTTTTTCCACATTCCAACACCCCTACCTCTGCGACACGTATTCTTCCTCACCCTCTCACTTAGCCACACCCCTGCAAATCAATAGACAGAATGAATATTATGAAGCATTATTCCTATGTTTGAAATCAGATTGAGAAATGGGCTGCACATTCGATTCAATCACAAGGTTAGCATGCATCTCTGAAAGCAGGCTCCCAGACGGTTGTGCAGTGATTTTTTTAGCGGATGCAATAGATGATGTGTGTGGAGGTGCAGGTGAATTTGTGGCGGATATGGAAGTGTCCCTTGGGGCCTTGGAGGGAGGTTTTTTAGCGGATTCCTGAAGAAGGGCTGATGCCTGAACCGTCGATTCTCCTGTTCCTTGGATGCTGCCTGACCTGCTGCGCTTTTCTAGCAACACATTTTCATCCCAGACGGTTGTGTTTGTTTCTGTATTATTTCAATTGCTGATCTTTACAAACTGTGTCGATCCATATGTGGGATGTCCCCTGAGCACCAGGAATAAGAGATGTGCTGGAGATCTTCTGTAAATGTTTAAAGTTTCCCTCAAAACAAGCCATAGCTGAATCTGTTTGATTTTATGTTCTATTGTTGTTGTGAACTGCATAACTGTGGAGGAAGAGAGGGCTTTCAACTAAATAGTGTGGGCAGGGGATCAAATATGGAAAGATGTGATATATCAAAGTGTAGAGACAAGTTAAGACAGGGAAATAATAATAAAGAAAATGACAGTCTGAGAATGACAGGAAAGGGCAGTGACAAAAAGTTTAGGAATTCACTAACCATCAAAAATAGATGTTACAAAGATAATCAAAAGACAAAACTAACAGCCCCTCAACATTTATTACCAAAATCAGTGAAATGGGAGTGCACATTAAAGTCAATAGATACAATATCTTAACTATTAAGGAGACATAGCTGCAGGTTGAGAAGAATTAGCTCCTCAATATTGAAGGTTATATGACATTCAAGAAAAATAGGAAACTTGGTAAAAGGTGGAGGAGTAGTACTGGGGTGGCACGATGGCTCAGTGGTTAGCACTGCTGCCTCACAGTGCCAGAGACCCAGGTTCAATTCTAGCCTCGGGCCACTGTCTGTGTGGAATTTGCACATTCTCTTCGTGTCTGCGTGGGGTTTCTCTGGGTGCTCCGGTTTCCTCCCATAGTCCAAAGATGTGCAGGCTAGGTCAATTGGGCATGCTAAATTGCCCAAAGGGATGTGTACGTTAGGTGCATTAATCAGGGGCAAATATGGAGGATAGGGGAATGGGTCTGGGTGGTTACTCTTTGGAGGGTCGGTGTGGACTTGTTGGGCCGAAGGGCCTGTTTCCACACTGTAGCAATTGTAACTCTTAATCAAGAATGGTGTTGGTGTAACAGTTCAAGATGACCTTGGTTCAGGAGATCAGAATGTAGAATCAGTTTGAGCAGAGATGAAAAATATTAGGGGAAGGGATCAGTAGACTCCCTCACATTAAACCCCAACCTGGGACAAATTATATAAGAAGAAATATTGGGTATTTGTGATAAAGGGACAGTAATAGTCATGGATGATTTTAATCTATGTATAAACTGAAGAAATCAGATTGGCAGCAGTAGTTTAGATGAGGAATCCATTGAATACCTTCAAGGTAGTTCCTAAGAACAGCACAATTTGGAGATAGTCAGAAAGCAGCTTCTATTAGATTCAATAGTGTGTAATGTGACAGGATTAATTCATGATTTCAGTGTTAAGCCACCTCTTGGTTGCAGCAATCACAATATTATTGAATTTTATGTCCAGTTTGAAAGGGAGAGGATTGAGTCTGTGAGTATTATTTTAAACTTAAATAAGGGCAACCATGTGCATGAAAGCTGAGCTAACTGAAGTGAACCGGGACACTAGATATCAAGATAGATTCATGAAGACGCAGTAGCAGATATTTAGGGGGATATTTCAGAATAATTACATTCCTGCTATAAAGGAACATAAAGGTGGCTCAGTGGTTAGCACTGCTGCCTCACAGCACCAGGGACCTGGGTTCAATTCCAGCCTTCGGTGACTGTCTGTGTGGAGTTTGCACATTCTCCCTGTGTCTGAGTGGGGTTCCTCCGGGTGCTCCGGTTTCCTCCCACAGTCCAAAGATGTGCAGGTTAGATGAATTGGCCATATTAAATTGCCAACAGTGTTCAGGGATGTGTAGGTTAGGCACATTAGTCAGGAGAAATGTAGAGGAAGAGGGTAGGGGAATGGGTCTGGGTGGGGTACTCTTCAGAGAGTCGATGTGGACTTGTGGGGCTGAAGGGCCTGTTTCCATACTGTAGGGATTCTATGACTGTAAAGTGAGGTTCCACCCTCTGTGGTTCATTAAAGAAGTTTGGGAAAGCATCCCACTTAAGGAAAAGGCGTATATTTGTGCAAAGGTGATTGGCAGGTTAGATGATTAGTCAGAATATAAAGAATGGTAGAGAATTACAGAAAGGCTAATCATAGAGTCATAGAGATGTACAGCACGGAAACAGACACTTCGGTCCAACCTGTCCATGCCGACAAGACATCCCAACCCAATCTAGCCCCACCTGCCAGTACCCGGCACATATCTCTCCAAGCTCTTCCTATTCATATACCCATCCAAATGCCTCTTAAATGTTGCAATTGTATCAGCCTCCACCACATCCTCTGGCCGCTCATTCATACACGTATCACCCTCTGCGGGAAAAAGTTGCCCCTTAGGTCTCTTTTATATCTTTCCCCTCTCACCCTAAACCTATGCCCTCTAGTTCTGGACTCCCCGATCCCAGGGCAGTCTATTTATCCTATCCATGACCCTCATAATTTTGTAAACCTCCATAAGATCACCACTCAGCCTCCGACGCTCCAGGGAAAACAGCCCCAGCCTGTTCAGCCTCTCCCTGTAGCTCAGATCCTCCAACCCTGGCAAGATCCTTGTAAATCCTTTCTGAACCCTTTCAAGTTTCACAACATCTTTCCGATAGGAAGGAGACCAGAATTGCACGCAATATTCGAACAGTGGCCCAACCAATATCCTGTACAGTTGCAACATGACCTCCCAACTCCTGTACTCAATATTCTGACCAATAAAGGAAAGCATACCAAATGCCTTCTTCACTATCCTATCTACCTGCGACTCCACTTTCAAGGAGCTATGAACCTGCACACCAAGGTCTATCTGTTCAGCAACACTCCCTAGGACCTTACCTTACTTAAGTGTATAAGTCCTGCTAAGATTTACTTTCCCAAAATGCAGCACCTCGCGTTTATCTGAATTAAACTCCATCTGCCACTTCTCAGCCCATTGGCCCAAATGGTCCAGATCCTGTTGTAATCTGAGGTAACCCTCTTCACTGTCCACTACACCTCCAATTTTGGTGTCATCTGCAAACTTACTAACTGTACCTCTTATGCACACATCCAAATCATTTTTGTAAATAACAAAAAGTAGAGGACCCAGCACCGATCCTTGTGGCACTTCACTGGTCACAGATCTCCAGTCTGAAAAACAACCCTCCACCACCACCCTCTGTCGTCTACCTTTGAGCCAGTTCTGTATCCAAATGGCTAGTTCTCCCTGTATTTCATGAGATCTAACCTTGCTAATCAGTCTCCTATGGGAACCTTGTCGAATGCCTTACTGAAGTCAAAATAGATCACATCTACTGCTCTGCCTTCATCAATCTTCTTTGTTACTTCTTCAAAAAACTCAATCAACTTTGTGAGATATGATTTCCCACGCACAAAGCCATGTTGACTATCCTGAATCAGTCCTTGCCTTTCCAAATACATGTACATCCTGTCCCTCAGGATTCCCTCCAACAACTTGCCCACCACTGAGGTCAGGCTCACCAGTCTATAGTTCCCTGGCTTGTCCTTACCACCCTTCTTAAACAGTGGCACCACGTTTGCCAGCCTCCAGTCTTCCGACACCTCACCTTTGACTATCGATGATATAAATATCTCAGCAAGAGGTCTAGCAATCACTTCCCTATCTTCCCACAGAGTTCTCGGGTACACCTGATCAGGTCCTGGGGATTTATCCACCTTTAACCGTTTCAAGACATCCAGCACTTCCTCCTCTGCAATCTAGACATTTTGCAAGATGTCACTATCTATTTCCCTACAGTCTATATCTTCCATATCCTTTTCCACAGTAAATACTGATGCAAAATATTCATTTAGTATCTCCCCCATTTTCTGTGGCTCCACACAAAGGCCACCTTGCTGATCTTTGAGGGTCCCTATTCTCTCCCTAGTTACCCTTTTGTCCTTAATATACTTGTAAAAACCCTTTGGATTCTCCTTAATTCTATTTGCCAAAGCTATCTCATGTCCCCGTTTTGCCCTCCTGATTTCCCTCTTAAGTATACTCCTACTTTCTTTATACTCTTCTAAGGATTCACTCGATCTATCCTGTCTATACCTGACATATGCTTCCTTCTTTTTCTTAACCAAACCCTCAATTTCTTTAGTCATCCAGCATTCCCCATACCTACCAGCCTTCCCTTTCACCCTGACAGGAATATACTTTCTCTGGATTCTTGTTATCTCATTTCTGAAGGTTTCCCATTTTCCAGCCATCCCTTTACCTGCGAACATCTGCATCCAAACAGCTTTCGTAAGTTCTTGCCTAATACCATCAAAATTGGCCTTTCTCCATTTTTAGAACTTCAACTTTTAGATCTGGTCTATCCTTTTCCGTCACTATTTTAAAACGAATAGAATTATGGTCGCTGGCCCCAAAGTGCTCCCCCACTGACACCTCAGTCACCTGCCCTGCCTTATTTCCCAAGAGTAGGTCAAGTTTTGCACCTTCTCTAGTGGAAACATCCACATACTGAATCAGAAAATTGTCTTGTACACACTTAAGAAATTCCTCTCCAATCTAAACCTTTAACACAATGGTAGTCCCAGTTGATGTTTGGAAAGTTAAAATCCCCTACCATAACTACCCTATTATTCTTACAGATAGCTGAGATCTCCTTACAAGTTTGTTTCTCAATTTCCCTCTGACTATTGGGGGGTCTATAACACAATCCCAATAAGGTGATCATCCCTTTCTTATTTCTTAGTTCCACCCAAATAACTTCCCTGGATGTATTTCCGGGAATATCCTCCCTCAGCACAGCTGTAATGCTATCCCTTATCAAAAATGCCACTCCCCCTCCTCTCTTGCCTCTCTTTCTATCCTTCCTGTAGTATTTGTATCCTGGAACGTTAAGCTGCCAGTCCTGCCCATCCCTGAGCCATGTTTCCGTAATTGCTATGATATCCCAGTCCCATGTTCCTAACCATGCCCTGAGTTCATCTGCCTTCCCTGTTAGGCCCCTTGCATTGAAATAAATGCAGTTTAATTTATTAGTCCTACCTTGTCCCTGCTAGCCCTGACTGTTTGACTCACTTCTGTTCTCAGCTGTACCCGTCTCAGATCGATCTCTTGCCTCACTATCTCCCTGGGTCCCAACCCTCCCACCTAACGAGTTTAAATCCTCCCAAGCAGTTCTAACAAGTTTCCCTGCCAGTATATTAGTCCCGTTTCAATTTAGATGCAATCTGTCCTTCTTGTACAGGTCACTTCTTCCCCAAAAGAGATTCCAATGATCCAAAAATGTGAATCCTTCTCCCATCCACCAGCTCCTCAGCCATGCATTCATCTGCTCTATCCTCCTATTCTTGCCCTCACTAGCTCATAGCACTGGGTGTGATCCAGATATTACTATCCTTGAGGACCTCCTTTTTAAATTTCTCCCTAACTCTCTGTAATCTCCCTTCAGAGTCTCTACCTTTTCCCTTCCAATGTCGTTGGTTCCAATGTGGACAATGACCTCCTGCTGGCCCCTCTCCCCCGTGATAACGTTCTGCACCCTCTCTGAGACATCCTTGATCCTGGCACCAGGGAAACAACACACCATTCTGCTTTTTCTCTGCTGGCCACAGAAACGTCTGTCTGTACCTCTGACTATAGGGGATTCTGGAGTTAACCCACCTATGTGACTGTATCTGAGACTTTCCTTCCTTCCTATAACTGCCATCCATCACATACTGTTGCTGATGCAAATTCCTCATCGCTTCTATCTGTCTCTCCAACCGATCCACTCGATCTGATAAGATATGCATCCAACAGCATTTATGACAGATATAATCCGCAGTAACCCTTAAACTCTCTTTAAACTCCCACATCTGACAAGAAGTACATATCACTGCAAAGGCCATTTTTGCTCCTTCACAATCTACAGATCCAGACAATAACACCATCTTATTCCTCTACAAACACTGCCCCAGGTTAAATTAAATTTGCTCATATGGCTTATATTTTAAGTTTAAGCAAGAGACTTATCTCCAAAAACATATAATCAAGAAAGAATCCACTATACTCACTACTGCAGCCTTTCTCTTGGACAGACTTAAAACAACAACTAACTTATCTGATTCTGTGCTGTGAAATTCGCCCAACAGTTCCGCGAAGATTAGTTGTGAAATTCACTGTTTGTTAATTTTCCCAGATGCACTCCGATGTCCAGCGATACACGAATTCAAACAGCAAAGGCAGTAACTGTGCAGGTTCTCTCTCTCTCTGTCCTGCTCTGACCTCACCATCTGCTTCCTTTGTCTGTTCCTCTCCCTTTTAAACTGCTGTTGTTTTGACTGTTCTTTCCAAAGTTCCAAAACAATGGAACAGGCATATAAAACAGTAATTGCTGCTCCTGGAATTCGAGGAAATCACCTCCAACACCTAAAGTACTTCAAAAAAAGGAGCAGCTCTTACAGCCAGAAATTTTTCCAGTCCTCCATCTTGGATTACCCAGAATCGAGAGGAAGAAATTAAGACTATCTGTGAAAAAGAGTTCCAAAACCTCTCAAATCTGAGTGAAGAAATTCCTCCTCATCCCCGTCTTAAATTGATGTTCCTTAATTCTGAGACTATGTCCTCTGGCCCTTGACTCTCCCATAAGGGGATATCTCCTCTTAGCATTTACCCTGTCAGACCCCTTTAGAATCCTGTATGTTTCACTCAGATCATCTGTCATTCTTCTCAGTTCCAAAGGCTCCAAGCCTGTTCATCCTTTGCTCATAAGGCAATCCCTCTACACCAGGGATTATCCGAGTGAATCTTCCCAGAACTGCCTCCAATGAAACAATATCTTTCCTCAAAGAAGGGCATCAAAACTGCTCACAGTGCTACAAATGTGTTGTCACCAGCACCATGTACAGTTGTAGCAAGGCTTTTCTACTCTTATCCTCCAACCTCCTTCAAATAAGGCACAACATTCTATTATCCTGATTATCTGCTGTACCATTGTGTTAGATTTCTACGTTTCTTGCACAGGTACTCCCAAGCCCCTTTCTGCAGTTTTTCTCCATTTAAATACTGCCCTCCAAAATGATCAACTTCACATTTTCCCACATTATACTCCACTTTCCAACTTTTTGCCCACTGAATGAGTGGAGTCATGTTGGCAATAGGTGCTGAGCCTCAGTGTTTGGACAGACTGGGCTTGTTTCCCCTGGTTTTCAGAAGAGTGAGCAGTGATCTGATTGAAGTGAGACCCTCGATAGTCTTGGCAAGGTGGACATGGAAAAGTTGTTTCCTCTTGTGGATGAGTCCAGAGCTAGGGGAGACTGTTTTAAAATCAGGAGTTACCCTTTTGGGACAGAGGTGAGGATAAATATTTCCTTCAAAGGTTTTCTGCAACTTTGGAACTCCCTCTGCTTTCGAAGGCAATAGAAAAATGGGATAATTGAATACTTTCAAGATAGCATTGGAAAAGATTGTTGTTGGGCAGGGAAGTCAAGGGATTAGAGGGAGATGGTGAATGGGAATGTGGATTTTGAAACAATCAGGTCAGCCATGATCTTACTGAATGACAGAACAAACTCAAGGAGCCAAATGATTTACTTCTGCTTATATTTTATATCTATAGGCTCATAGTGAACTCTATCTTTAGCATCTTCTTAACAGGTCTTCAAGATATTGGCTTGTTGTTCACTAAAGAGGACATGCACTGTTTGCGTTTGTGCAACTGTGCTTCTACACAGCCAAGTGCGAACAAAGCTTATAAAATGCACATTCATTAAAAGGGATGTCTATTTCAAAACAGCTGGGCAGAACTTCCCTCTCCCATGTCTAGTCTGAGTAATAGTGAAAAAAGTGGAAAGTATCGTGCTCAACACTGTAGTCATCAGCGAACATCCTCACTTCTGACCTTTTCTGGAGGAGAGAAAGTCATTGATGAAGTAGCTGGTGATGAATGGGCACCGGACACTCCCCTGAGGAATTCCAACAGAGACGTCCTGGAGCTGAAATGACTGACCTCCAACAGTCACAACCATCTTCCTAAGGGCCAGGTATAACTTTAACAGCAGAGAGTTTCCCTCCTGATTCCCAATGATTCCAGTTCTGCTCAGGCTACTTGACACAACATTCTGTTCGATTCTGTCTCGATGTTAGGGGGCAGTCACCATCAGTTTCCTTCTTGATTTTAACTCTTGTCCATGTTTTAACCAAGGCTATGATGAAGTTAGAAATCCAAACTGGGTGGAACAGTGCAGGGTTATTGCTGAGCAGGTGCTGCCTGATAGCACTGTTAATGATACCTTCCATCACTCTCCTGATGATCGAGAGTACACTGATGGGGTGGTAATCAGCCGGGTTGGATTTGTCCTGTTTTTTTTGTGTACAGGTCGCACTTGGGCAATTTTCTAAATTGTTGTATTGATATCCATGTTGTAATTGTGCTGGAGTAGCTTGGCTAGGGAGGCAGCAAGCTTTGGAGCATGAGTCTTCAGTACTGTTGCCAGAGTGTTGTCAGAGCCCATGACCCTTCCAGAACCCAATGCCTCCAACTGTTTGTCAGGCTCAATCAAGTTGGCGCAAGTTTGGCACCTGTGATGCTAGCGACCTGTGGAGGAGGCAGAGATGGATCATCCACTCGACACCTCTGGCTGAAGATTGCTGCAAATGCTCTAGCCTTACCTTTTGCACTGATGTGCTGGGTACTTCAGTCATTGAGGATGGGGCTATCATGGATCATCCTCCGCTAGTGACTTGTTTAGTTGTCCACCACCATTCACAGCCAGATGTGGCAGGACTTCAGAGCTTAGATCTGATCTGTCACTTGCTGCTTATGCTTTATGACAAGCCAGTAATACTGTTTGTAGCTTCACTAGGCTGAAACCTTACTTCCATGCATGCCTGGAAATGGTCCTGGCATGCCTTCCTGCATTCTGCATTGAACCAGGATTGATCCACTGGCTTGATGGTCATGGTTGAGTGAGTGATGTTACAGATTGTACTGGGGTATGATTCTGCTGCTGTTGATGGCCCACGGCACCACATGGATGCCCAATCTTGAGTTCTAGGTCTGTTTTGAGGATTGTCCCATTTAACATGGTGATAGTGCCATACATGATGGTTTGAAGGTGTAATTTTGTCTTCAAAAGAACTGTGAAATGTTCTGGGCACTGTTACCAATATGAAAATGGTCACATGCATTTGCAGTAGGCAGATTGGTCAGGTAAGGTTGTTTATTTTTCCTGCTCATCATTTGTCACAAATCCAGTCTTCTGGCGATGTCCTTTTGGATTAGACTAACTTGATCAATAGTGCTGCTGCTGAGCCACTCTTGGTGGGGGATTCACTCTTGATGGTGGACTTTGAATTCCCCCATGCCAGAGTACATTGTGCACTCTTGCCACCCTCAGTGCTTCCTCAAAGTGTTCAACGTGAAGGAATACTGATTCATCTGCCAAGGGAGGACGGTATATAGTAATCAGCAGGTGGTTTCTTGTGTTTGACCTGGTGCCACAAGACTTCAATGTTGAGGACCCACTCTCTTCTGACTGTATGCCACAATGCTGCCACCTCTGCTGGTCTGTCCTGCCAATGGGACAGGATATATCAGTGATGGTGGTGTTTGGGACATTGTCTACAGAGTATGGTTCCGTGAGTATGATGATGTGAGGCTCCGGCTTGACTGGTCTGTGAGACAACTCGCACAGTTTTGTACATTAGTCAGGAGGACTCTGCAGGGTTGACAGGCCTGTGTGTCTTGTTGTCATTTCCAGTACCAAAGTCAATGCTGGATTGAAAGTTTGGTCTCATTCCCTTTGTCAGAATTCGTAATGGTTAGCTACAACTGAGTAACTTACTAAGCTCTTTCAGAGGTAACCAGATTTCTGTGGATCTGAAGCCATGCATAGGCCAGACCACAATGGCACATTTCCTTCCATAATGGATGTCAGTCAACCAGATGGAGTTTTATTTTTAAAGACAATTGATAAGATCATGGTCACCGGTGGACAAGCTTGTTTTTATATTCCAGATTTTGAAACTTTTATTCTAGTTTCTTTATTTAATTCCAAGTTTTTAAAGTTATTAACTGGAGTCAAATTTCGTCTAGAGGCAATAGCAGTATGCCACCTCCTGTTGCGAAATGTTGACCACAGTGAAGGAGATATTAAAGGCGGTGGGCACATTAAAGGGGATGTTACGTTTGTGATTCACGAGAACCATAGATGGAACACGAGCTGAGCGGAGGGGGACCTTGACTAGGGGATAGTTTGTTGTAGGTCTCTCAGCTCCACAGTCAGTTTGAGACTGTTTCTCATAGCTCCCATCTGCAGGTCACCTGACCTGCTCTCTTAAAGGGGCAGCACACACCCAACTGCATACGAAATAGGTGTTAAAGGAGATAGGTATATTAAAGGCACTGGGCATATCAAAGGCATAGTGTGTATTAAATTAGATGAGTATATTAAAGGTGACGTACATATTAAAGGCGATAGACGTACTAAAGTCAATATGCAAATTAAAGTCTAAATGTATATTAAAGGCAATGGGTGCATTCAAGGAGATGGGTATATTAATGGAGATGTATATAATGAAGGTGATGGGTGTAGTGAAAGGCAACTGCTGTTGTCTGCACCCTGAGCAGCAGTGAAGACTTCTGGTGTGATACAAACTAATATTTTGAATTTTTGCCGCAGACAATCTGTAGTAAAATTGTCCTTCCCTCAGCTGACACTATTGTTTCCTTTAATGTTTTGGTGAGCATCCTACTTTCCTGATTCGTTAGTGGGAGCGTTAATGAACTGTACTTTGCTGTTGCCATGACCTGGCTCCCCGTTATACAACACACGCTCTACAATCTATTGGGCCAAACCTACAAAGTTCACAAACATATCAAACTTTGCGTCTTGGCAGATGAGGCGCTTGTGATGTACATGGCATTTGAGAGACAAACTGAAAACAGGCAAGGAAAGCATTTCTGAAGTGCTTCTGTCAAGATGTTTAGACATTATCATTCTCTCTTACATTTTACCTGCATAATAAAATGCAAGTGACTAAACTGCGTATAAGAAGTGCTGGATCTGTCAGGAATGTGTTTGATTTGGACAGTGTAGAGAGAGCTTTACTTTCAGTTTGAAAAGGTAAGGAAAGTTTTTCTTCCAATTCGAAAGAGTACAGGCAGCTTTACCTTTGTGCTGGATCTGTTCTGGGAGGGTTTGATGGAACAGTGTAGTGTATCTAACCCATGCTCTACCTACACTGGGAGTGATGGTGGAAGCCAATGTTAAAGGAGCTTTACTTTCAGTTTAACAGAGTAGAGGGAGTTTTGCTCTGTATCTAATCCTGTGCTGTCCCTTCCCTGGGAGTATTTAACAAGGACAGTATCAAGGGGCGTTTACTTTCTGTTTAAATGTGTAGAGAGCATTGCTCCCTGCCCTGGGAGTATTTGATGGGGACACTGTCGAAGGAGGTTTGCTTGCATTTTATATTCAGTTTAAAAGAGTGGAGATAGCTCTGTTCTGTATCTGACCCCATGCTGCTCCTGTCTTGGGAGATTTTGATGGGGGCAGTGTCAAGGGCATCTCTTCACTTTCAGTTTAAAAGTGGAGAGGAAGGTTTGCTTTCAGTTTAAATGAGTAGAGAAATTTTATCTTTGGTTCAAAAGAACAGAGGAAATTTGACAGTGTTTCTCACCTGTGCTGTCCCTGCCCTAGGAATAATTGACATCGACAGTGTAGGGAGTGAGCTTTACTTTTAAGCTTGTAAGAGTAGACAGCGCCTTCTTTCAGTTTAAAAGGGTAGAGAAACTTTACTTTGTATCTAACTTTATGCTGTACCATTCCTGGGAGTGTTTGATGGGGGACCTTTACACTGTATGGATCCTTGTGCTGTACTTGTTCTGGGAATGTTCAGTTTGGACAATTGTGGAGGAGGCTTAACTTTCAGTTTAAAAGAGTAGAGATAGCTTTGCCAGTTTAAAGGAGTAGAGGAAGCTCCACTCTATACCTAACCCCACGTTGTACCTGTTCTTGGAGCGTTTGATGGGGACAGTGTAGAAGGAGCTTTACTCTGTATCTAACCCAATATTCAACCTGCACTTGTAAATGTTTGATAAGGACAGTGCAGGGGAAGCCTTACTCTTTATCCAACCCATGTTGCACTGGTCCTGGGAGTGTTCTGTTTAGACAGTGTAGAGAAAGCTTTAGTCTGTATCAAGCCCTCTAATGTCCCTGTCATGGGAGTGTTTGATTTGGGATGTGTAGAGGGGCACAGTCCGGAAGTATTGATTGACACTAGTTCCCTGACTAAGGAAGCGTTCTATTACCCTCCATCAACATCGCTCACCTTAATGAAACCAAATAGCAAATTATTTTGGAAAAAGAATAAGATAGATGGTAAAAGGAACAGCGGATGTTGAATTTTGGTTACTGAAAGATTTATGAGTGTGTTGCGACTAACACAGCCTCTATTGGGTTGTCTGCTTCAGAATAAAGCCTGGGGCTTTCTGATGATGTTCACATTAGAACAGTGCCCTGCAATAAACTGAAAGAGGAAAGTGCCCCACAGTCAGGATATGCAGCTAATTAAAATAAACGGTTAATAAATAAACACAATAAAGAAAACTCATTCAGAAACAACCTGGAGGCAATTGTTGTGGAACAGATCCACTGCAAACTAATGGCATTTTAAAGTTATCAAAGAATGCAAGTAAATATGTTGAGTGGAGTTTCGGAAGTCAATTGATGAGAAAAAAGGCAGTAGCTGTCAGCTGCAGTATTAATTATATCATTTTCCTTTTCTCTCCAGTAATTTGGTGCCAGCATAGAATGGCCCTGGAGAGCAGTATTACTCAGGCTGCTATAATGACTGCGCTCCTGTAATCACTGTTCTTATTAAGTAACTGGAAAACCTGCCAACTTTCATTTTGGTTGTTGCACCTCAGCCAGCCTAACCCCCCTTTTACCTTCAGTCACTCACAGACAAACATGTGAAACAGAGACCAAATTTGCTTTGGGCGCAATCGTGATCCAGGAACAAATTGCATCGAAGATTATGCTGGTTTTGGAAAGTGTTCTTTGTCCCCCACAAGTTTCTGTTCGAACTCATTAAAAATTTGAAAATTATCTTTAAGAATGATAGCTTGGCGCAGTTCAATGAATACATTGTCATTCTATTTGATGTCAAAAGACTTGAAAATGACATTTAAACATTATGCGCAGCGTCGCTTGCTAGTTGTACCGGGGTACAGTGGTCAGTTTCTTTGTAATCTGAGTTTACAATTATATTGCGAAGCTTATAGCTTCTGCCTCATGGATTTTCTTGTGCCCAAAAGCTACAGCTTAACCTTTGAGCTTTCCTTGAAGGTCTCCAAATCAGCATGATTCTTGCAGAAATACCGAATAGAGGTTGCATTCATCCTGAGGATCCATGTATTTTTAAACTCGTGCAACATATTGCAGAAACTCAAGATGCACTGCAAGTATTTTGCAATTAAATTGCACAATCTGTTGCGATGGTTGCACTGATTTTGGATAAATATTGCTTAAAAATAAAGCCAACGCAAGCACACAGAACCCTTCATGTTATCACAAGATTATTGCCTGAACCTTTGTGTGGAAATACAAGGAAACATCACATTTCGCCCAAACATTACCCTCATTACAAGCAACTTGTCCTAATTACAGTTCCCCATTTTCCTTATTCACCAGTCTAACTTAATCTTAATTGATCACATAATTTCAGCCTCAGCCATGATCATTGCAAATGGATTCCACAGATCACATCCCTGACTGTTAAAAAAAAGTTTTTCTTTCCTTTTATTTGAAGTCTCTTACATTTCATCCTGCATCTCCTCTGTCGGTTAGCTCACGTGGCGAGGGAGCTGGTTCACAAATGGAGAATGATGTCGATAGTGTGCACCGGTAGAGGTTACCACAAAGCATTCGATTTCTCAATCTCTCTCCTCATATGAGGCGTGGTGACTGTCCGGTTAAACCGTGGTGACTGTCCGGTGGTGACTTTCTCAATTGTGGAAATATCCTGACAAATCTTTTCTGCACTTTCATAAAGGTGCAGTATCCTTACTGCAGTGTTCCTTACAGTATCACACTCCATTTCCATTGACTTGAATTACTGCTTTCAGACTATTTCTATGTAGTGGCCTAGACATAGCATGGTAGAGCCATACAGCATAGAAACAGACCATTCAGCCCACCATGTCTATGCTGACCTACAAACACCAAACTATACGAGTCCCATTTACCTGCAGTTGGTCCCTAGCCTACTCTGCCCTGGCATTTTAAGTGCTTATCTAGATGTTTCCTAAATGTTGCGAGAGTATCTCTTGCACCATCTTCTCAAGGAGCACATTTCATATTTCTTAATTTTTTTCCTCAAATCCCCATCAAATCATTTACTCTTCACCTTAAATGGTGGGTGGCACGGTGGCTCAGTGGTCAGCACTGCTGCCTCACAACACCAGAGTCCCAGGTTCAATCCCACCCTCGGGCGACTGTTTGTGTGGAGTTTGCACATTCTCCCAGTGTCTGCATGGGTTTCCTCCGGGTGCTCCGGTTTCCTCCCACAGTCCAAAGGATTGTGCAGGTCAGGTGAATTGGCCATGCTAAATTGCCCGTAGTGTTAGGTGCATTAGTCAGAGGTAGAGGTGGGGGTGGGTTGCTCTTCGGAGGACTTGTTGAGCCGAAGGGCCTGTTTCTGCATTGTAGGTAGGTAATCTAAACTTATGCCCTCTGGTCTTGGCCATCTTTGCAATGGGGAAAAGATTCCCACAATCTTTTGTGTCTGTGACTCTCATGATTCTGTATATCTCAATCAGATTCCCCCATCAGCTCCTTTGCTCCAGGGAAACCAAACTCAGACTATCCAGTCTCTTCTCATCACTGAGATTTTCCATCCCACGCAATATCCTGGTGTATCTGCTGTGCACCCTCTCAGGTGTAATCACGTCCTTACTCTAGTGTGGCGCCCAGAAATGCACACAGTATTCCGTCTGGGGCCTAGCCAATGCTCTATAAAGTTGTAACTAGATTTCCTTGCTCTGGTCTTCTACGGCCTGACTAATGCAGGTGAGCATTCTACATGCCTTCTTCACCACCTGTCTATCTGTGCTGACACCTTCAGGGATCTATGGATTAGTGCACTGAGATCCCTTTATCCCTCAGTACTCCCAGGGACCTACTATTCATTGTGTCAATCTATTTGACCTCCCAGGGAGGCACCCTGTTGAAAATCATCTAAAAGACTATGTGTAACTCTATTGATCTTGTTTGTTGCAAGTATCATTTTCTCCAGGTATTTTCACCACAACTGGTTCTAAGTGTGTTCAATACATGGGGCAGCCTGCCTGTTTCACTTATGAGTGACCATAATATTCCAGCTAATGGACGTTCTGTTCAAGCAATGATTCCAGTTCTACATGAGTTCCCTTGGCCAAGCCCACATCCAGGTCAGAGAGGGGACCATGCCAGGCCAAAACTGCATCCACGCCAGGTCAAGACCACATCCAGATTAAGGAGGGTCGTGGCAGTTCAGGGAAAAGTACATTCAGGTGTGGGGAGGTCGGACCACATTGAAATCAGATTAACTTGGGGAAGATCTCGCTATGCCACTATCAGATTACATCTGGGATACTCTCGTGTTAAGTAAGGAATGATCACAGAATTCCAAGGCCTCATTCTGGTCAGAGAGAGTTTCTGTAGGCTGAGACTGTACCAACTTGTCCAAGAGTTTCTGCATTTAGACCAAATGAAAGTGAATAAGACTGACTCCAGGAAGTGTCCAGGTCATTAGAGGGACAAAGGTTTGTACTGCAGAGTAAATAACTGAAAAGCAAGTCTCCTTTGAAACGAAGTCTCCTTACAAGATGAACAGTCTTGTTCCTTTAATATTTTGCATTAAATTAATATTTTGTAGCTACACAGGAAAAAAGGTTCCCCCAGGCTTTCTTTCTCCATTAAAATGTCAATCTTTATTCCCTCTTTAACTGTAGATTGTGATGCATTGCATAAATACCCAATAGCAAGTTCTGATGATACTAAATACAATGGAAATTTCAAAACAGGGCATCTCCATAATGTTCCAATTTGTTTTGCAGTTCGCTCCTCCCTTTAATCTGCTCCCCAGCCATTTCCCCAGTACTCTTCCTGTTCTGCTGCAGTAAAGTTGAAGAGTTTGTAACTTCCTGCTGCCTGAGCATGAGGCACTGAATTATGTAAGGCACTGTGAATGAACACAGCCTGGTCAGTTCAGGTGCAAATGATTCTAGGGGCAAGAGATTTCAGTTATGTCGATAACAGGGAAGAGCTAATTCTTCTCCTTTAAGAAGAGGAGGAGATGTGAATGAGATATTCAAAGTACTTGAGGGGTCTGGACTGAGTAGATAGAGAGAAACTCATCCCATTGGCGGAAGAGTCAAGAGCCAGAGGATTTACTACATTTGGCAAAAAAGATTAAGGAAGAGATTTTCTTTTTAAAGAGCGAGTCATTTGGGTCTGGAATGCTCTGCCTGAGAGCCTGAACAAGGCAGATTGAATTATTACTTCTAAAAGGAAGCTGGGTGAAGTGAGAGGGAAATGGTAGGTTTCTGGTGTGGTGGAGCAGTTAAGTCACTTTTACAGAGAATCAACATGGACACTTTGAGTCAAATGGCTTCTGACTGCATTGTAACCATTCTGTGATTCCGTAAGAGGAGATTAGATTACTTACAGTGTGGAAACAGGCCCTTCGGCCCAACAAGTCCACACCGCCCCGCCGAAGCGTAACCCACCCATACCCCTACATCTCCATCTACATCTACCCCTTACCTAACACTACGGGCAATTTAGCATGGCCAATTCACCTGACCTGCACATCTTTGGACTGTGGGAGGAAACCGGAGCACCAAGAGGAAACCCACACAGACACAGGGAGAACGTGCAAACTCCACACAGTCAGTCGCCTGAGGCGGGAACTGAACCCGGGTCTCCGGCGCTGTGAGGCAGCAGTGCTAAGGAGACAGGAGCATTTTCAGGCTACAGGAAGTGAATTTGAAAATTGTGGCATTGCTGGATTGGGAACGACTATACATCACTGGACAGACAGATGCTGAATTGGAAGCCACTGCACATCACTGGACACAGAGGTGACAGGTTGATGGCATTTGATGTGAGTTTGGATATGCTTGGACTAGCTAAAGGTTACACAGGATCCTGGAAGTATGGTTGTGGTTAAATGATTCGATCCACTCCTTCAATTTTCTCACATCTCAAGATGTTTGCTTCTGGGAAAGGACTCTGGAAGTGAGTGATGTTAAAAGCAGCCTTGTGTATATTTAGCAACGCAATCTGTGCTTGCCTGTTTCCAGCCATCTTAAGCTTCCTGTCGCCAGGGGAGGCATAGCATGAGATGGTCAGAGGACAATGCATTTGAAGGCTCAAAACTTAGAAAAGCCTTCCGATCAGCTCAAGTGTGGCATTTGCTTTTCAAACTGCGTAGCAACGGAGTGTATCAACTGCTTGAACATTCTGCTGGCTAAGTATTTACAAGCCCACTTGAGACACCCTGACAAACTCCCCATTGTGCAGGAGGTCAATACAGGAACAGACATGGGGCTTCAGTTTACCGTGACTGTCTTTGTAAAGATGAGTAACCAGGCAATCAGTGCGCAATGTGAAGAATGTGCACAGAGTGGGGCAGCTGTGAGAGCAGGTGACATTGCCATGTGGAGGTTTGGGAATGCCATTGCAGCCACAGCTTCTGCTTTTCACAGGAGACTGTTTGGCCTTCTCAACAGGCAGCAATAAGGGAGAGAGCAGCGGAGAGATCAATAGGTGGACTACTGGTTGCCAAGTTTTACTCCCTGCCATTTTTCCAGTTCAGTGATATTAGGGAACTGAAAAACTCCATTTGTGCTCATTGTCCCTCTGTCCTCTCAACTGTGACCTTAATTATCAGGCAAAGGCATGTGCAGATAACCAGCCGCGTTAGGGGTTGTGTCCTGAGTGAAGCCTTGGGTAGTAACACTTGTTTCTGAGTTGATCTCATCTCCTCCAGAGAGATCTGGGCAAAATCATGACTTCCCTGTCTTGGCAAAATTGACAGCAGCCATGTCACTTTGTTCCATCCCCTCTCCATTCTCTCACTGGAATCCCACCTCTCGTTCCATTCACTGTCCTTTTAGCTCTGTAGTACGAGAGGCCCTTCTGCATACCTGGTTAATCATTCCTTATGGTTCAAATTGGCTAACTACTGACCTCATTAGTTTCCCCAAGTCAGATTATTCCAGTCAGTTCTCAGCATCAGTGTTCTGCATTTGGAACACGACGTTGTGTCACTCTCTCTCCTTGAGATACGCACCAGTGAACATTGTCATTCTGATCCAGCACCAGCTGAAATAAAACCAAGAACTGCGGATGCTCACGATCTGAATCAAACAAAAACGGAAAATGCTGCAGCAACTCGGGAGGTCTGGCAGCATCAGTGGAGGGAAAAGCACAGTTAACATTTCAAATCCATTGACACTTCTTCAGAACAGTTCTGCCAGACCTGAATTTCCTAACTTCTGTTTTTATCTCTTCCAGCACCAGCTGGTAACCATCAGCGTCATCCAATGCTACAGATGTTAGCCCAGCTGGTGGGCTCATCCAGGCTGGGCCTGGCATGGTTAAAAGAATGTAGTCAATTGAATTTATAGGTACATGGGCAGATGTTCCCCCTTTGACCTGTTCCCTTCCTCTCCTTTTGAATTTACGATTCCATTCTGGTTTAGCCTCAAATTGCTATTTCCCTGCTCCGTGTGAAAGTTTCCTTCTACATTCTCCCACAAGCCATGAACGTCAGCCTCAATCCATCCTTTCTTGGATCAAGACGCAAGCAGTGGTGCTCGTGTTGATTAGCTTGGCCTGTGTTCCAGCTTATTTAAAGAGAGGCTGTATGAAAGACACTGAAGTGCTGGGTTATGATTAAGGAACACAGGGTAGGTATAGATGGAATATTCAGACCCAGACTTAATAACTGAAACACAAAATGGCCGTTGGAAAATAATCAACTATTGTTGATGGCCAGTCAGTCGAATTTAACATCTCAAAACAACTGTGGGAAAGCCACTGTTCCACAGAGACTCAGTTCAGAAAAGATGAACAGAAGAAATGCACTTCTCCCATTCTCTTACATAGTTCGTAATTGCCTCCAATGTCAGCTTTGGTGTCCAGTAACATAGTGTTTCCCTTAACCTGGTGTTTGTAAGAATGTGGGGAAAGTGAGGACTGCAGATGCTGGAGATCAGAGTCGCGAGTGTGCTGCTGGAAAAGCGCAGCAGATCAGGCAGCATCCAAGGAGCAGGAGAATTGACGTTTCGAGCATAAGCCCTTCATCAGGAATGAGGTTGTAAGAATGTGATTACCTAGGTCCCTGTTAGACTCCTTGATCCTTCTCTCAACCATAATTTTCCATGAAGTTGTTACATCAGTAGCAGGTATGTGAGATTGTGTTGGGTGGGTTGTGCTTCGGCGGGTCGGTGTGGACTTGTTGGGCCGAAGGGCCTGTTTCCACACTGTAAGTAATCTAATCTAAAAAAAGGGTGATGCTGTCTCATCACATCAACGTGGCGTCTTCAAACACCGGGGAGGCTCTGGCTGACCAGGAAACTCTCTCACTTTCACACTGGCATGGTGAAAGGATTTACAGATCGAGAATTAATCTGTCTGATCGTGCCCTGGAATATCCTATGTGGCGATCAGGTCCTGGGATGGGACTTGAAGCGAAATGTCCGATCTAATGTACAGTCCCATGTGCAGCAAGACCTACATCTGGGATGGGTTGTTTGCGTGTTAACAGCCTGTTGCACTTCCTGCTCCATTTCATTGAAGCTAATGGGCTGGTTTTTACAAGTCTGCAATCCTGACAGTCACCCTATACAACTTAAACAGCACCTAATTGCTTTATGGTGAGATCTCTCAAAGTGACCTTACAGTGCAGATTCATAGTTCCTTGAAAGTGGAGTGGCAGGTAGACAGGATAATGAAGAATGCCTTTAGTACTCTGGCCTTTATTGGTCAATGCATTGAGTATAGGAGTTGTGGCTGTACAGGATATTGTTGAGGCCACTTTTGAAATACTGCATTTCATTCTGGTCTCCCTACTAGAGGAAAGCTTTTGATAAGTTTGAATGTGTTCAGAAAAGATTTCCAAGGATGTTGCCAGAAGTGGAGAGGCTGAATAGGCTGGGGCTGTTTCACTGGAGTGTCGGAGGCTGAGGGATACCTTGTAGAGGTTTATAAACTCATGAGGAGCGTGGATAGGATAAAATACAAGGTCTTTTTCCCAAGGTAGGGGAGTCCGAAACTAGAGGGTATAGGTTGAAGGTGAGAAGGGAAAGATATAAAGAGGACCTATGGTGCAGCTTTTTCAAGCAGAGGGGTGTGTGTATATAGAATGAGCTGTCCGAGGAAATGGTGGAGGCTGGCACAATTATAATGTTTAAAAGGTGTCTGGCTGGATACATGAGTAGGAAGGGTTAGAGGGATATGGGCCAAATGCTGGCACATGGGACTAGATTACTTAAGGATATCTGGTCGGCGTGGACAAATTGGACCAAAGGGACTGTTTCCTGGCTGTACATCTCTTTGACTCTTTGACTCGATCTTAGTCGGAAGTCCCATCTCCAAGAGGCAGTTCTGTAGACCCACTAGCGCCAGCCCTGAAGTGGTGGCCACAGCTGGTACTACAGGCAAATCACCCCCTGAGGAGGGCGCAGGCAGATTCAGGATCAGAAGTCTTAGCAATAGAGGCGAGTAGGCCAGGGTCAAGAAGAAGATGGCAAGGTTATGGGGTGGGGAGTCTCCATTGAGCCTAGGGAGAATGACAAAGGCAATCTTGCCCCAGTTCTTACATGCCTGACAACTAATTTTGGCACACAGTGTGGGTGCATCTCTTACAGAACTTAACCAATATCCCTGCCTTCATAACCACTGGCCCAGTAACACTAAAAATTAAGTAGACGTAAAGAAGAGAAGCTTCCTCTGTTTTGTACTTCAGTATTAGTAATTCTATTGGGAATTTTAAAAATGCCCTGTGGAAACAATGTTCTAATTTTCCGTTTTGTAAGAAACATTCTTCAAACTTCTCATCTTGTATAAGGCTTCACCCACTTATTCTACTTACACAGCAGCAATCACAGTCTCAATTAAATAATTTTGTGCTACTTTTTGTTTTTTTTTAATAAAGACTAATCTTGCAAGAGAAAGTGTTTGATCTACAAGGTGCAAATGCACTGTGGTCAATCAGACTGATCCACTTGCACTGCACTGATGTTTTGCGCATACACAGTGACTCAGGCTCACTCCAAGGTACAAGCACAGAGTGGTTCTGGCTCTGATACTGACACAGTCTAGTGGCAGTGCTCCAGAACAAATGGTTGTCAAGGTTCAGCTGCAGGAATCAAAAGAGTTGGAAGCTACCTTTGATATCCTGTTGGTCTCCTGGGAGCATAACATTTCTATTTGCATTTTACAGGCTGCTGAAGCTGAGCTTTGAAACAGACCATCCAGGAAGGACCTACCTAACACAGATGCAGGCTAAGCTTTCACATGACAGCTTGGATCTTCAACTAAGTTAGGCAGATACCCTCCCTTCAATAGTGCAGATTCTGGACACCATCAGAAGAGCGTCTACTTCAGAAGCTACAATGCCTGACTGTTGGTTCAAGAATCATATTTTCCTCTCTGTTTTCTGCGGGTCATCAGCCATACCTTTCTGACTTGATGATGCATCCAATACACCTAACCAGCTTTCCTATGTTGAAAATTCAAGGGAGAAAGATATCCCAGGGTCTCCAGATATTCTGCAGAACATAGAATATTACAGTGCAATACAGGCCCTTCAGCCCTCGATGCTATGCTGACCTGTGAAACCAATCTGAAGCCCATCTAACCTACACTATTCCATTTTTATCCATATGTTAAACCAATGACCATTTATATGCCCTCAAAGTTGGCGAGTCTACTACTGGTGCAGGCAGTACATTTCACACCCCTATGACTCTCTGAGTAAAGAAACTGTCTCTGACATCTGTCCTATATCTATCACCTCTCAATTTATAGCTATGACCCCTCACCCCGTGCTAGCCTTCACCATCCAAGGAAAAAGGCTCTCACTGTCCACCCTATCTAACCCTCTGATTATCTTATATGTCTCAATTAAGTCACCTCTCAACCTTCTTCTTTCTGAACAAAAACAGCCTCAAGTCCCTCAGACTTTTCTCGTAAGACCTTCCCTCCATACCAGGCAGCATCCTAGTAAATCGCCTCTGTACCCTTTCCAAAGCTTCCACATCCTTCCTATAATGCTCCAAGTGCAGCCGCACCAGAGGCTTGTACAGCTGCAGCATGACGTTGAGGCTCTGAAACTCAATCCCTCTCCCAATTAAAGCTGTCACACTGTATGCCTTCTTAACAACCCTATCAACCTGAGTGGCAACTTTCAGGGATCTATGTACATGGATACAGAGATCTCTCTGCTCTTCTACACTGCCAAGAATCTTCCCATTAGCCCAGTACTCTGTCTTCCTGTTACTCCTCCCAAATTGAATTACCTCACACTTTCTGCATTAAACTCCATTCCGATCCTTGTGGTACACCACTGGTAACTGAACTCCAAGATGAACATTTCCCATCAACTACCACCCTCTGTATTCTTTCAGCTAGCCAATTTCTGATACAAACTGCTAAATCACCCCTATCCCATGCCTCCATATTTTGTGCAATAGCCTACCATGGGGAACCTTATCAAATGCCTTACTGAAATCCATACCCACCACATCAACCGCTTTACTCTCATCCACCTGTATGGTCACCATCTCAAAGAACTCAATAAGGTTTATGAGGCACGACTTACCCTTCACAAAACCATGTTGACTATCCCTAATCAACTTATTCCTCTCTAGATACTTATAAATTCTACCTCTTATAACCTTTTCCAACACTTTGCCCACAACTGAAGTAAGGCTCATTGGATTATAATTACACGGGGATAACATTTGTTATCCTCCAGTCTTCTGGCACTATTCCCGTAGACAACAATGACATAAAGATCAAAGCTGAAGGCTCTGCAATCTCCTCCCTGGCTTCCCAGAGAATCCTAGGACAAATACCATCCAGCCCATGGACATCTATTTTCACACTTTCCAGAATTGCTAACGCATCCTCCTTGTGAACCTCCATCCTGTCTAGTCTAGTAACCTGTATCTCAGTATTCTCCTCGACAGCATTGTCTTTTTCCAGTGTGATGCAAAATATTTATTTAGCGCTTCCCCTATCTCCTCAGGCTCCACACACAACTTCCCACTACTATCCTTGATTGGTCCTAATCTTACTCTAGTCATTCTTTTATTCCTGATATACCGATAGAAGGCTTTAGGGTTTTCCTTGATCCTATTTGCCAATGACTTCTCATGTCCCCTCCTGGCTCTTCAGAGTTCTTTCTTTAGGTCTTTCCTGGCTAACGTCCAACTCTCAAATGCCCTAACTGAGCCTGCACGTCTCATCCTAACATAAGTTGTCTTCTTCCTCTGACAGTTCACATTCTGAAACTGTCAGTTTCTGACCCGATTCTGTCAACATAGTTGTCAAATGTACACAAAAAGTCTAAACCATTATACAGATAATGGAAGACAATCCAAACATGGCATCATCATCTTCACAAGCTCATGTCTCCAATCCAAGTGAGCTCACATTTTCCTCACTGAACTTCAACAACTTACTTTGACAATAACTATCCTTCTTTCAGATGATTTGTAAAGGATCCCACTGCACTATTTTGAATTACCGTGAGGAGGTTTTACACAGGTGTCCAGGCAAATATTTACTCCTCAACCAATATCATTAGAGCCCACAATCTGATCATTGTCACATTGCTGCTTGTGGGATTGTGCTGTTTGCAAATACTGTCATCTGCCCTCCTAAATTGGCTGTGAAATGCTTTGGGGTGTTCTGAGGTTGTGAAAGGCATCTAGATACATTCAGGACTTCCTTTCTCAGATTCCTGACTGTACACTGAATGACTGAAGGTTTATAACCTAATGTTGTGGCTGAACTTTATTTGCTTGAGGAGGTTCTGAAACTCCTGTTTCTCTCTGTATTACCCATTACTGAACATGTCAGTTTTGTAAAATGTCACTTTGATGGTTATTTGATTGAGTTCTGCTTTCAGTATCGACAGGACCAAGATTATCGCCACTTCTGGCACTTATTGTATTGAGTCACCAAAGCCTCCGTTGAGTATAGTTTGCAGGGTCTTGGCAAGTGACTCTTTCAATTATACTTCAGCTGATTGATGTGTCTGCCAGATTAACTCCCAGGCTTGAATGGTGAAAATGATCCCCCAGTGGGTGTTAGCACATTTGTGATTCAGTTTGCTCTCGAAACAAAGCCCTGGATTTAGCCACTTCCATTACCTTTCAGACATGTGGAAGGAGAGAATAATAATTCACTAACTCAATTTACAATAGTTCAATTTACAATAAGAGTGCAAGGGCTGGAGAAATCCAGCAGGTCTGGCCATGTCTGTGGAGAGGGAAGCAGACACTGAAACTTGCATCTTTTTCGATAAGTGCAAGTTGCGTTAAGTTTTTGGGAGGGATCCTCATTATGAGGCCCGAGTGAGATTTCTCGGTGTATCTTACCAGACTCACCTCAGTAACTCTCTACCCCACTGCTGTGACATCCCACATGTCCAATTTTATCTCCATCTTACAATGCATCATTCCCCAAAGAACTCAGCAGATCTCAGCCAAGAAACCAGTGTCCCTTGTCCCCGCACCACCTTTACCAGCCTGTTGTGTGCCTGGACAAGCACTGTCAGTCCAGAGCTGCCCTGCATGGTTCCCCTGATATTTACCCTGGACATTGGCAGAGAGAAATCAGCACCTCACTTTGTGAGAGGGGACCCGGGATGCTGATGGATAGGTTGACGGAAATTGGGGACATCCTCTTCCCCCAGGACCAGTAGTGGAGGCCACAACACTGCATCGTGCCAGCCTGATCTGAGGTTGCCACCTAGCTCAGTGCTGTTTTCGTGATCTGGAGGAGTGCCCAGCAACTGTAGGAAGAAGGTCAATGTCTTGCTCCAATTCTCCAAGGAACATGCCACCATCTTCTTTCCGACTCCTCACTCTCACTCTATTGCACCCATTTTCCCCCCACCGAGACCCATGTTCTGCTAGTCTCACACAACACCTTCCCTGATTCACTCTCACCCAAGCCAACTCCTGACACCACTATCCCTGCATGACATCTGTGCGTGCCACCTCACTTGCTCGGGACACGTTTTCCAACTGCACCAACAGTAATGGCTGTGTCACCCACCTTAACTCCCTCAATACTGATTCCGTCTCATTACAGGACAGAAAGACTCAGGATGGGTGGTGGACAGCTTGACATTTGTCTTCTCACCCTTTTATGAGGAGAGCATCCTAACTCTGACTGTCCCAAGTGGCTGACTGACAATTTCTAAGACCCTAGACTGGTACTGGAGGCCACCCTTGACTTACTGTGCCAGGATCCCCTGATCAAAGTCCCTTGACTTGACTGAGGACTATTTACAACCATGATAAGCTTCCTAGCATTGCGCCTGCACTAAACAGCATGGCAAGACAGACGTAATGTGAGCGTGGTATCTCTGATGGATGGAACCAAAGGCAAGGATGTGCAAGGCAGGGATGCTGTGACCATCCAGGCAGGTTGACAGCAAGTGAGCAATGTGAGAGTGAGATGCCCACAGATCCATCCTGTTTCAGTCCGTGAGCTTGGTGTAAGTCTCTGAGCGTGCAGTGTCCTTGCTACAGCACGACAATGAAAGTTCCTGGTGTAGCCCAAGGTGCAGCAGTGCAGCGAAGAAGTGGATCAGAGATGTGCCATAATGGTTCTGAGAGACTGGCAGATGTTGAATGCCAGTATCCATGAACGTGGAATGCTTGTGGCCTGTCCATGAGACGTGCCCTGAGATGTTGGTGCCTGGTCTCTAACATGAAGGCCTTTTAAAACAAGCAGCAAGTTGAAGTTGCCAGGTACATGCCCTGACTTCCATGCTGAAAATTCTCATCATCGAACTTATTAGATGTATTCGGTAAGATCGGGAGTTGAATATTCGTAAGGCGAGTTGTCAGGTTAATATGGCCCTTAACAAGCAGAAATTTCCCCTGAATTGGTAACTCACTGTTAACTGGAGAGAGACTCACCTCACCATTCAGAAAATGCAGAAAAGTTGGAGTGCGATGCATCCAGCCTTGAGATGGACTTATTGTCCGATTCTGCCATAAATCTCACTGTAGTCACTTGGGCCTCTGTAAGTTGACACTTTGAATCTGATGCCAGTCTTCTTCAGATCACAGTCCAATTCATACCTGACATTTGGTCGGCATGATTGTCGCCTGCACCAGTGGATCAAGCAGTGTTCAGTTAAGAGGAAAGGTTGCAAAGATGAGGCTTATACTTATTTCTGTGAGTATCAAAGGTTAAGGTTTAACCCAATTGAGGTGTTTACAATGTTTAAAGATTTCAATTAAATAGGTCTTCAACTGGTAAAGGAATCTAGGACAAGGGACAAATGCCTCAAGTTAGAGCAAATTTATTAGGAGTTCATCGGCAGTTCTGCTCACAAAGGGTAATGAAAACCTGGAATTGTTTGTCTCATGAAGCTGCTGGGGTTTAGAGTCAACTGATAATTTAAGATGGACAATGGAGTTTTATTAAGGTTTGTGGAACCAAGGTGGGCAGACAAAAAACAAGATTACTGTATGCCTGCTCGTGGCCCCTGAACCTGAGGGGCACCAGTATCCTTGGGGGGAGGTTTGCTAGTGCTCTTGGGGGGGGTTTAAACTAACTCTGCAGGGGCATGGGAACCCAGACTGTAACTTTAGGGTGCAGGACCTGGAGTGTAGGGAGGGTAGGAATATGGTATCAATCTTAAAGGATCGTGCCTGTAAACAGAAGAGTGGCTTGAAGTGTGTATACTTTAATGCCAGAAGTATACGAAATAAGGTAGGTGAACTCGCAGCGTGGGTTGGTACCTGGGACTTCGATGTTGTGGCTATTACGGAGACATGGCTAGATCAGGGACAGGATTGGCTGTTGCAGGTTCCAGGGTTTAAATGTTTTAGTAGGGTCAGAGGTGGGGGTAAAAGAGGGGGGGGTGTGGCTTTGCTTGTCAAAGATAGTATTACAGCGGTGGAAAGGAAGATGGATGAAGATTTGCCATCTGAGGTAGTTTGGGTTGAGGTTAGGAATAGGAGAGGTGAGGTCACCCTGTTAGGAGTCTTTTACAGGCCTCCTAATAGTCCTAGAATCGTTGAAGAAAGGATTGCGAAGATGATTCAGGAGAAGAGTGACAGTAATAGGGTGATTGTTATGGGAGACTTTAACTTTCCTGATATTGATTGGGAAAGCTATAGCTCAAGTTCGTTAGATGGGTCAGTGTTTGTGCAATGTGTGCAGGAGAGTTTCCTGACACAATATGTAGATAAGCCAACAAGAGGTGAGGCCATACTGGATTTGGTTCTGGGTAACGAACCAGGCCAGGTATTAGAACTAGAGGTAGGTGAGCACTTTGGGGACAGTGACCACAATTCGGTGATTTTTAGTCTCGTGATGGGGAGGGATAAGTGTGTACTACAGGGCAAGAGTTATAGCTGGGGGCAGGGAAATTATGATGCGTTGAGGCATGACTTAGGATGTGTGGATTGGAAAAGTAGATTCCAAGGCAAGAGCGTAATTGATATGTGGAACTTGTTCAAGGAGCAACTATTGAGTGTCCTTGATAAGTACGTACCTATCAGGCAGGGAGGAAAGGGTCGTGTGAAGGAGCCGTGGTTTAATAAGGAGTTGGAATCCCTTGTTAAATGGAAGAGGGCGGCCTTTGTAAAGATGAGGCGTGAAGGTTCAATAGGGGCGATTGAGAGTTATAAGGTAGCCCGGAAGGACCTGAAGAGAGAGCTAAGAGCAGCAAGGAGGGGACATGAAAGGTCCTTAGTTGGTAGGATGAGGGAAAACCCTAAGGCTTTCTATAGGTATGTTAGGAATAAAAGAATGACTAGGGAAGGAATAGGTCCAATCAAGGATAGTAATGGGAAGTTGCGTGTGGAGGCTGAAGAGATTGGGGAGGCGCTGAATGAATACTTTTCGTCAGTATTCACTCAGGAACAGGACATTGTTGTCGATATGAATACTGAGGCACGAATAAGTAGAATGGATGGCTTTGAGATATGTAGAGAAGAGGTGTTGGAAATTCTGGCAAGGGTGAAAATAGATAAGTCCCCTGGGCCTGATTGCATTTATCCTAGGATTCTCTGGGAAGCAAGGGAGGAGATTGCAGAGCCATTGGCCTTGATTTTTGTGTCCTCTTTGTCTACAGGAGTAGTGCCAGAGGACTGGAGGCTAGCAAACGTGGTTCCCTTGTTCAAGAAGGGGAGTAGGGATAATCCTAGTAACTATAGGCCAGTGAGTCTCACTTCTGTTGTGGGCAAAGTCTTAGAGAGAATTATAAGGGATAGGATTTATGCACATCTGGATAAGAATGATGTGATCAAGGATAGTCAGCATGGTTTTGTGAAGGGCAGGTCGTGCCTCACAAACCTTATTGAATTCTTTGAGAAGGTGACGAAGGAGGTAGATGAGGGGAAAGCGGTAGATGTAGTATATATGGATTTTAGTAAGGCGTTTGATAAGGTCCCCCATGGTAGGCTACTGCAGAAAATACAGAGATATGGCATTGAGGGTGAGTTGGAGGTTTGGATTAGGAATTGGCTCTCTGGAAGAAGACAGAGGGTAGTAGTTGATGGCAAAGATTCATCTTGGAGTGCCGTCACTAGTGGTGTTCCGCAAGGATCTGTTTTGGGACCATTGCTGTTTGTCATTTTTATAAATGACCTGGAGGAAGGGTTAGAAGGTTGGGTGAGCAAGTTTGCGGATGATACGAAAGTCGGAGGAGTTGTAGACAGTGAGGAAGGATATGGCAGGTTACAGCGGGATATAGAGAAGCTGCAGAGCTGGGCAGAAAGGTGGCAAATGGAGTTCAATGTAGCTAAGTGTGAAGTGATTCACTTTGGTAAGAGTAATAAAAAGATGGATTACTGGGCTAATGGTAGACTACTTGGTAGTGTGGAAGAGCAGAGGGATCTTGGTGTCCATGTACACAGATCTCTGAAAGTTGCCACCCAGGTAAATAGTGCAGTGAAGAAGGCATATGGCGTACTGGCTTTTATTGGTAGAGGAATTGAGTTCCGGAGTCCTGAGGTCATGCTGCAGTTGTATAAGACTCTGGTGCGGCCGCTTCTGGAATATTGTGTGCAGTTTTGGTCGCCATACTATAGGAAGGATGTGGAGGCACTGGAACGGGTGCAGAGGAAGTTTACCAGGATGTTGCCTGGTATGGTAGGAAGATCCTATGAGGAAAGGCTGAGGCACTTGGGGTTGTTTTCTTTGGAGAAAAGAAGGTTTAGGGGTGATTTGATAGAGGTGTACAAGATGATTAGGGGGTTAGATAGGGTTGACAGTGAGAACCTTTTTCCGTGTATGGAGTCAGCTATTACAAGGGGGCATAGCTTTAAATTAAGGGGGGGTAGATATAGGACTGATGTTAGGGGTAGGTTCTTCACTCAGCGAGTTGTAAGATCATGGAATGCCCTGCCAGTAGCAGTAGTGGACTCTCCCTCTTTATGGGTATTTAAGCGGGCATTGGATAGGTATATGGAGGATAGTGGGTTAGTGTAGGTTAGGTGGGCTTTGATCGGCGCAACATCGAGGGCCGAAGGGCCTGTACTGCGCTGTATTGTTCTATGTTCTATGTTCTATGTAAGATGCACTGCAGCACATCGCCAATGCTCCTTCAACAGCCCTTCCCAAACTCATGAGCCTTACCACATGGAAGAGCAACGGCAGCCTGCATTTGGGAACTATCTCAGACCCTCTAAGCACCACACTACCCTGGTTTTGATATATGTGCTCTTTCATTTGAATTCCCTGCCTAATGGCATTGTGCATGTCCCTTGAACCCGCAGGCAGCAGTGGTTGTCCAAGGAGATGGTTAACAGCCAGCGTTGCCTATAAGCTGCAAGAAACATTGGAAGGTGTGTTGCTCACCAACACCACCTGACGGGCAGCTAGGGATGGGCAATAAATGCCAGTCCTGCTCGCAATGCCCATATTCCAAGCATTCAGACACTTCTCTCAAAAGATGAAAAAAACCTTCAGGGTCAATCTTGAACAAATCCTGAGCAATTCCTCAATGATACCTGAAGACAGACTGCAAAGTACCAGAATAAGATATGAGCATCACAGTAGGGACAGATTTTTGAGTGTATTTAATGCAGATGTAGATTACTTTTGGTCAGCAAGGAAGTGAAAGGTTATGGAGAGGTTGTTGAAATGACTGTATAGAGTAATTAGATCAGCAGTGAGCTTATTGAATGGTGAAGCAGACTCAAGGAGCTGAGTGGTCTATTCTTGATCCTAATTTGTGTGTTTGTATGTCACCATTCCCACCTTTCCATCCCTTTTCACCTCGAGAAGTGTCACTCCATTTCAATTTCACTGGGCAATCAATGAGAACGTGATGCTTCAACTGTAGTTCAGCCCTTAACCAGCATTTGGCCTTCACGTGCGACCTGTTGCTCCACTTTCACTGGCCAAGGTGTTTGGAGTGTCATCAGTGTAAGCGTGAATGTGATTGTATTAGTACATTAGTGATGAACATGTGGGCTGGCTTGGGAGAATGATAACTGCCAGCCTCAGAGGTTAAATTGAGGCCCAAGGTTGAGGACTGAGCTCTCCAGCTTCAACACAGGTGAGGACACAGGCTTAACAGCTACAGTTCTGGGAGAACACCCAGTTTGGGGAACAGCATGAAACAGCAACATCACATGGAAGTTCTGCATTGATTGCTTCGTGAATCAAAAAGTGTAATTTGATTTTTTGTAAGCAGGTATTAACTGAGAAATAACAGGAATAAGGTAAAGTAAGGGCAAACATAATAAAGTGAGGTGAGCAAAGTTGGCTAAGGGAAGTCATGAACCCCAACTCTCCCAGACGACCATGTGAAGGAGGTACCCCCAGCTGTAGAGACTTGAGGTTTTGGACTGTTCTCCCTGAAGAAAGAGAAGGCAGAGAGGAGATCTGATAGAGGGTTCCAAAACCATGAAGGGGCTGGATAGGATAAACAGGGAGATGCTGTTCCCTCTTGTAAAAGGGACAAGAATAGGCATTGATATAAGGTAATTTCAAATAGAACGAAAGGTGAGACCAAACCTTTTTCTCTCAGTGAGTAATTGGGGTATTGATGCACTGCCTGGAAATGTAATGGAGGCAGGTTCAGTGGAGGTGTTCAAGAGGGCATTTGATGGTTACTTGGATAGAAATAATGTGCAAGAGTTTGGGGAGAAAGCAAAAGATTGGTGGAAGGTAATAAAGTTTGTCTGAAGAGCCAGTATGGACATGATGAGCCAAGTGTGCCATAACTTGGTCAGGGTGTGGGAACTACAGGAGAATACCATAGTTCATAAAATATTTGGGGATATAGCTGGCACTGGCGTAGAGACTGGGAGGCTTATAGGTGAAATAAGTGTAAATGAATTCCAAAAGTGAGAAAGAAATGAAATCCAAAACAGAGTTAACGTGCATGTATTGTAAATGCATGGAGTATGGTAAATAAGGAGTTACAGGCGCAGATTGACTTGGGGAAGTATGACACTATGATAATAAAGGAGACTGACTCAAGGAAGGCCAAGACTAAGTGTTAAATATTCTGTAATTCTGTACGATCTAAATAAGACAGTACCCTTTCATCCTCTGATGCTAGATGGCATCTTATTGTTTTGGATCTGGATGATAAAACAAGGGAATGAATATGTCAGCGTGGACAGAGACTGAAATCTCATGTTGCTGAATCTTTGATAGCATCAAAGTGCTATAATTATCAATGGGCTATTTAAATGGGGGCACGTTTGGAGCTGCAGCTATCGAAAATTTTCCAAATCACTCAAAAGATTGAGAGTACATCTGACTAGAACTGAAACCTTGCTGCAATATCTTTCAACACTTTATTTTTGTATGTTATTCCAAAAACATGAACCAATTAAAATGGATGTGAATTTTTGTGTGGCAGGGAATGATGTACCTGGAGGAGAGGCGACTGGTTCATCGAGACTTGGCAGCAAGGAACGTCTTGGTAAAGTCACCGAATCACATTAAGATCACGGACTTCGGCTTGGCCAGATTGCTGGATGTGGATGAGAAAGAGTATAATGCCGATGGTGGAAAGGTTGGTGAAATCGTTGGTTCTCTTCTGTGGAATTAATTAGAATATACAGCATTGAAACAGGTCATCTGAGCATCCCGCTCCATCTTGGTATTTATATTCCCTCCCGTATTTATCCATCTTTATCTCACCCTCATTTGCTTATCTAACTTCATCTTAAATGCAACTGGGCTAATCACCACCCCACCTGCTGTAGTGCAGGAACCTGAGAACAGGAGTGGTCCATTCTGCCCCTCGAGCCTGGTGCAACATTCTGGATTAAGGCTGATCCTGTACCTCAACAATATCCCCAGTTTTCACTAATAGCTGGGTTTAGATTTTTTTTTCTGAACTTGCTGATGGAATTATTACTGACTGGCTTACATTTACGAGCCTTGGTTTTGACCACAAACCCCCGCAACCCCCCCCCACCCCCACCACCCCGCTGGAACACTTCATCTCCATCTGTGCCACTGTGCAGGGCTGCTGCTTGCGAATTTTAGTTCAGTGTCCACGAGCAACTCATTTACATGTCGATTATCTAATTATGATCTTTATCTGTGCTACCTTCCATTAATGTGTTGTGTGTGTGTGTCTCACTTAAGGAAGTATCCTTGATTGCAGGAGATAATGGCCCTCCCATTCAGCATAATATATAGGAGCTTGACAGTGCTTGGTCACCCTTTCTCCCAAATTGGGCAAACTTTACTTCATTTTCAAAGATCACCTTCAGTGAAATTATAGCAAACAACAGTACCTTTTGTGTTGCTTTTGTTGCTGACTGAGGGTTTTATTAAAGTGAAGGCCTATTTAAATTCTCACGTGCCTCCTCAGTTATTTATCTCAGAGGTACCCCCATTGTGAGGGAGGCGCTAATGTCATTCTAAACCTATAATTCTTTTCAATGCGCTGTAGGAGGGAAACGTCCTCTGCTGACTGAGCGGACTATTCCCCTGTTCCCCATTTCTCAGTGAAAATGTTCAAAACAACAGTTTTGTACTCTCATGAGGAATAGCCATCAAAATAAATCACCGCATACAAGGATTTTATCACATTTTTACCCCTCCCCTGCCTACGTTGTTTCAGATTCTAGCTTTTTTCACACCTCCAACCTCCCTTCTCCTATCATTGATGTTCAGACAGCTATAAGCAACCCTGGCTTTCTACCCCCCTCCACATTTAGCCCTACCCATTCCCCCCCCCTCCCCCCACCCCACCCCCAAATCAGTGAAGATACTGCTTGAAACTGAATTCCTCTGTCAAGCATTTGGTCAGCTTCCCTCATATTTCTTTGAAGCCAAGTGCTTTATGGAATGAACTGCCAGAGGGGTGGTAGAGGCTGGTACATATACAACATTTAAAAGGCATCTGGGTGGGTATAGGAATAGGAAGGATTGGCAAATGGGGCATGATTAATTTGGGATATCTGGTTGGAATCGATGAGTTGGACTGAGGGGTCTGTTTCCATGCTGTACATCTCTGTGAAGACAGATATAAAATATTTGTTCATTGTCTCTGCCGTTTTCTCATTCCCCACAATGACTTTACCTTTAACTCTATGACATTAATGTCAATGTTATTGTTTCTCCTCTATAACCGTGCATTCCTCAAATCGCAAAACACACAACTTTGCACAAAAACAGCAAAGCCAGCTTCAGGCCGAATGGGATGCACTGGGATCATTCATTCGCCTGCTTTTACAGTCTTTGTCAGTGCTTCTGGACAAGGGTACAAACCATCTCACCTTTGTGTTCTTTGAAAAAGCTAGTCATAATACCCCCTATTCATGGATTTATAATGGCATGGATTTCTTCTCATAGCCTGTGTGTTTGATTTTCCAAAGTAATCCCCTTACTAGCCTCCTTTTTAGCTCTGACCTTTGGACGTTGGTCATGGTGGAATCCACACCTGCCAGTGACATGCAGAATCTCAGTATAATATTAGACTCCACACCATTGTTGTGAATTGTGACTGAATGGGCACCATTCCAATCTCTGAATCACATTTCCCATTTCAGAGAAGGGACTGGCTTTGACCTGGCCCCACCCCCTGTTTGATAAACTGGACAGTGCTTACATTGAGACAGTTTCTTTGATTCGGTGTCACAGTTGTGGGATTGAGCTTTGTGCAAGCTGGTTAGTGCGCTTTCTATATTGCAACAGTCGCTATTCTCATGAGTATCTCCATGGTTGTTACATGCTTTAAAACATCTTGGGTATTGATAAGTGCTGTTTTAAGTACATCAGAAACCGTATTACAAAGAAACAACTTCTAACATAATCGCCATCACGTGGAGTTAACCAGCACTCGGCAGATGGAGTCTGCGTGTCTCTGTATCCAACAATGCTAGGGGCAATGAGAGTTCTGGACTTTCATTTTAATTGGCCGCTTTGATCAATGCAATTCATCACAGAATGGTGCGTTCCATCAGAAACATTCTAATCAGGCAGTTTCTAAACTTCATCTTTGTCAATGCCCACTTTATACCATGAAGAGACATCAGCAAGATCATTTACGGATTCCCCTTTGTCCATCCTACTTGTTACAGCATCAATAGTCTGTAATAAGTTTGTTAAACCCAACCTCCCTTTTGTAAAAGCATAAAGGCATGTTCACACTGTCTTGCCATATGTGATCCATTGCATTTTTAAGATTGCTTAATGTTGCTGAAAAAATACATTGTGTTGAAGCTTTTAAATTCCACTCATCAGGACAATTCAGAAGAATACCAAAGTTTGGGGAAAATAGCATGCTGCATGAGAGAAGAGTGCTGATTGGTTGGAAAACAAATTGGTTAGCAAATAGGGGCACTGCCATCGAGAATGATGACTGACAGTTAACTGCCAAGTTCTGTTTAAGTTATAACTGATTAGTCATGGCATTTCCCTGATAAATGAACCAGCAAACGGCTGTCACCTATTACATATTGTCCTAAGGAGTGCAAGATGAAATCTTCAACAAAATGCACTTTATTTTAACAATACTCAGGTCTGTTTTACCAGGTGATTACTTGTATATTAATAGGATTCATCATTTTCTCATCAGCTGATATGAGGCTAACTGTCCCATTCCCTGTTTTCTCTCTCCCTCCTTCCTTTACAATGGAGTTAAATGTGCTCACTTCCAATCTGTTTGGGATTACTTGTGGGGTCGTGATAATGTCTCTACCTCTGGGCTAGATATTGTGTTCTGTCTGCCTGGGAAGTATGCTGTAATATGTCTGAATACTTTGATTTTAAAATATTGTTTTCTAATCCTCTGGGACCATTTTTCAAAGTAGGAAATCTTGCAAAATCATAACCAATGTTGATCTCTTTGGAATTTGTTAGCATCAAATCCCTTAAGCATCTTTAATATCTTCCCTCGAGTTGATTTTGTTTCTTATTGATGTCTTAGCTACCTTTTTCTCAAGAAGAGAATTTCTGTGAACACAGATAAAAAATATTTGTTCATTGTCTCTGCCGTTTTCTCATTCCCCACAATGACTTTGCCTGTCTTTGCCTTTAAGAGACAAATGTTTACTTTAGATTAGATTCCCCTACAGTGTGGAAACAGGCCCTTTGGCCCAACAGTCCACACCGACCCTCTGAAGAGTAACCCACCCAGACCCATTACCCTCTGACTAATGCATCTAATGCTATGGGCAATTTAGCGTGGCTAGTTCACCTGACCGGCACATCTTTGGACTGTGGGAGGAAACCCGAGCACCCGGAGGAAACCCACGCAGACACAGGGAGAATGTGCAAACTCCACATAGATAGACAATCACTTGAGCTGCTCATCTTTGGACTGTGGGAGGAAACCTACACAGACACGGGGAGAATGTGCAAACTGCACACAGTCGCCCGAGGCTGGAATCGAACCTGGGACCCTGGAACTGTGAGGTAGCGGTGCTAACCACTGAGCCACCATGCCACGAGGCTCCTTTCTTTGTACTCTTGTGAAAACTTCGACAGTTCCAAAGAAATTATACATATTCCTGCCTAGTTCACTTCTGTTCGGCTTTTGCATCTTTTATAAAATTTTCGGTTACTCTTTGCTGGTTTCTAAAAACACACCTAATTCTCGGGTCTTATTGCTATACTTTATGATGTGAAGCCACTTCTTTTCATCTGATATTATCTTTATTTCCTGACTAGACCATAGATGAATCTTATTTGCTGATTTTTGTTTTTTGATGGAATATATTGTTACTGAAGATTTTTAATAATTTCTTTAACTGTTTCCCACCGTTTATTTACTGCCATATCTTTTGGTCTACCTACTCAGTTAACATTGGCCACTTTTCCCTTCATACCTATGTAATCCATTTATGTGTATGATTCCTGTTTAGTACCTGAGTATTTTGCTGTCAAAGCTAACGTGGAATTCAATTGTGTTGCATCACTTCTTCACAGAGGATATTTTATTCACATTACGAACTAAACCTGCTTCATTGCACACTCCCAGATCAAAAGGAATTTTATCTCTAGTGGATTCTACAATGTATTCATCGAATCCCTACAGGATGGAAACAGGCCTTTTGGCCCAATAAGTCCGCATCGACCCTGTGAAGAGTAACCCACCCAGACCCATGCCCCTAACCTACACATCCCTGAACACTCTGGTCAATTTAACATGGCCAATTCACCTAACCTTCACATCTTTGGACTGTGGGAGGAAACCCATACAGACACAGGGAGAACGTGCAAACTCCACACAGACAGTCGCCTGAGGCTAGAGCCGAACCCGGGTTCCTGGTGCTGTGAGGCAGTAGTGCTAACCACTGAGCCACCGTGCCGCCAGTGTTGCTCTAGGAAACTGCAGTGGAAGCATTGTACAATGGTGGCACGGTGGCTCAGTGGCTAACGCTACTGCCTCACAGCACCAGGAACCCAGGTTTGATTCCAGTCTCAGGTGACTGTCTGTTTGGAGTTTGCACATTCTCCCCGTGTCTGTGCGGGTTTCCTCCCACAGTCCAAAGATATGCAGGTTAGGTGACTTGGTCATGGAAACATTGTACAATCACATCTTCCAGACTACCTTTGCCAATTTGAGTTATCCCAACTATACGAACATTAAAGTCCTCCACAATTATTATATGGACTATGCTACAAAATCCGTGACTGCTGTCCCTGATTATTCTTCATTTCCACCATACTAATGCTACCTGCTAATCTTCTGTGCAATTCTAAGTACTAACCTTAAGTCATCCTTTACTATCTGGACTGTATTCCGTTCTGCCTCCCTTTTGGAAATGTGTAACCTGGAATATTCATTTTCCAATTTCAGTTATTTTATGAGCCTGTTACTGTAATGCAATTAAATCTAAACCATTTAGCTTAATTTCCACCATAGTTTACTTATTATAACCTCCTTTTTTTTCTGCTACTCTTTTTGACTGAACTTCTCAACTCTTGGCAGATTATCATTTCTAGATTTCCTTATGTCCTTGGTTCCTGCACGATAAATTACAACTGGGTCCTCCACCTTCTCATTCCAAATACATCTCTAGTCATGAGGAAATGGGTTTTATCCCAGCTCTGGGCGAGCATTGCAACCTTCAGAAACCACTGCAGAGAACAGTATCTGTCACTTTGATTATGCTGCTCTCTAACACTACCACGTTCCATTCAGACTCCTCACTTGAATGGCATCCTGCACCATCATGCTATGGTCAGTCTGCTCATCCACCCTGCAGTCCTTGATCTCATCCTTACTGGTGGCAAGTACCTCCTAACAGTTAGACAAAGTCACTAGTCTCCACTGCTACGTTCTGCATACCCTGTACCTACCTGACTCACAGTTATACCCTCCTGTCTTTGACCATTGACAAAATCTAAAGGGTTACTTAACCTAAAGCAGTGCTGACCACTGAGCCACCGTGCCACCCCACTGGTTTCTATTGTTCAGGGTACTGAGGCCAATTGCAACGTTATATTAATCCTCTAACTAAGGTCAGCTGTCTCAGCCAAGGAGGTGGAGCTGTAGATTACATTAGATTACATTACATTACAGTGTGGAAACAGGCCCGTCGGCCCAACAAGTCCACACTGACCCGCTGAAGTGCAACCCACCCATACCCCTACATTTACCCCTTACCTAACACTATGGGGAATTTAGCATGGCCAATTCACCTGACCTGCACATCTTTGGACTGTGGGAGGAAACCGGAGCACCCGGAGGAAACCCACGCAGACACGGGGAGAATGTGCAAACTCCACACGGTCAGTCGCCTGAGTCGGGCATTGAACCCGGGTCTCTGGCGCTGTGAGGCAGCAGTGCTAACCACTGTGCCACCGTAGCTTTCTGGTAAACCCAAATGGTGTGCTGGGGTGACTGTCCCATTCCATACTTAAAGTGAGCAATGGGCATAGCGTTGTCCAGTCATCAACTGGACACTATTTCCCAGCAAAGACAAAGGAATGAAGTCACAACTGCTCCCCCTCTTGTGTGGACATAACAAGACAGTAACGGCCTGATAGTTTAACCATCTGTATTGGCAGCTGGTATCTCCCATCAAACAGGATAATAAAGTCTGAAAAAACCAAAGCAATATGTATTTCATAAAAAGCAAGTTATATCTTCCAGTGACTTCAAGGCTTTTATGCCATTTCAAGCTGCAAGTAATGGTTATAAACTACTCAAAGTGTACTCTTATAAATAATCTTGACTTCACTGCGAGGTTACAATTTTATAATCGCTCTCTGGCATCAGTTATTTTCTACATAAAGGGACAATCATATTCAAATGCACTGCATTCCTGGAGAAAACTTATTTGTTCGAATATATGTGTCTACATAAGTGTGTGTTTAAGTGTTCAGGTGAATCAAATGCTTTAAAGCCATCTTGATGGTCATTCTCACTTCTTTCTTATTCAGAAGCAGATTCATAACATCTTGCTATACAACCGCACAGAATCTTTTGGTGTTACTCTGCAAGGAATTATTGCTCTCCATTTTCAAGGTCATCATTTTCAACCTTTTATCAACACAATTTCTCAGCATATGGGACTTCAGTGGATCTGAAACCTTCCAAAGTAGTGAAATAGCTTCTTCAAAGGTGCATTTGAAAAGGAGGCTAGATAGGTACATGAGGGAGAGAAACATAGAAGCATATAATGAGAGGGTGAAATAATTAATAGGACGGGAAGTGGCTCATGTGGAACGTGAACACCAGTAAGGAACAGGGAGACAGTGAGGTCTGCAGATGCTGGAGATCAGCATTGAGAGTGTGTTGCTGGGAAAGCACAGCAGGTTAGGCAACATCCTGATGAAGGGCTCCGGCCCGAAACGTCGATTATCCTGCTCTTTGGATGCTGCCTGACCTGCTGTGCTTTTCCAGCAACACAGTCTCACCCAGTAAGGAACAGTTGGGCCTGATACGCTGCTGTGAAATGCTATGAAAGGTTGCTTGAAAACATGCTTCAACTATTAAACTGTGATCTCAGCTGATTATAACCTGCCTTGCAATAAGCCCTACTTGTCTACTTAATATAGAGTACTTTATCACAATAAAGCTATTTATCACAAATGCTGCTAACACAGAGGCTCAGCAGTGACCTTACTGAATAGTGGAGCAGGTTTGTTGTTGCCTGGCCAAGTCCCCCTCATCTTTCTTATATTCTTACAAATTCGATACCTGCCACATCTAACACACAGTAATTTATCTGTTTTGTATGCTTTTGATTGAAAAGGGATGCAAGATAAGAATAGGGAAGGGGGATGTTTGGCACCTTCAGTCTGCTCTGCCAATCAATTAGATCAAGTCTGATCTGTATCTCCACTGCATTTACTCATGTTGATTCCATTTGCCTTAATGTCCTTACCTAACAAAAATCTGTCAATTGCAATTTTGAATTGCTGGGTCGGACACAAAGAGAAGTTACTGCTCTCCTTTCTCACTCAAATTAACGTCACTCTGAACATTAAGACTTCAGCCCAACTCCCTATTGACAGCATTCCTGCTGTGGTACATTGGGATTGTCAGGCTGGACGGCTTGCTCTCCTTGGTGAGCCAACAGCTTTTGTGTTTGTCTAATGGCAGCAGGCAGTTTGTGGAGCTCCCACAAATAGCAATGAGATAATCGCCTGATCAGTGTGTCATTATTCAAGTTATATTAGTTAAGACATAAATGTTGTTCAGGGTAAACTCCCAACTCAAACTTGCAGCAGCAAACTGGCCGATAGCAATCTGGGAGCTACACTATAGGACAATTCCCACGTGTGGAAACAGGTAGAAGCTTGAAATCTGGGAGAGGTTCCTCCAACTGGCCAACACAATTTTAAACACCAAGACTGGGAGAATGGACTACAGCTATCGGATTTAACTTATAAAGCAAATCATCAAAATAAGAAGTTGTCCCTTCCTTGCGTAGGGGTCTCTGTTATAGTGAACAGCCAAGAAAGTATTCACAGAGAACTTTAGGAAAGCTCCTTCCTTCCCCAAACAGCACAGTGTGTTTATCCAGCAATTCACAAAATGGGAATTCCTTTACAGGATTAACTGGATTGTGGATCTTAGGTCCTGCTAGATGAAGGCAGGTTTAATTAGTCAGAGCTCCTGCTCGTAATGATCCTCATCCACTGCTACAAACATAGGGACAAGAGTAGGCCATCCATCCCCTCGAGCCTGTTCCACCATTCAATGACAACATGGTTGATCTTTGGCCTGCCTCCATATCTTTGGCCCTTATCCCTTAATACCTCAGCTTAACAAAAATTTAGCTATCTCAGATTTAACATTAACAGTTGATGCAGCGTCCAATGACATTTGTGGAGGAGAGTTCCAAACATCTATCACACATTGCGTGTAGAAGCGCTTCCCAATATCTCTCCTAAGTGTTGCTGTATAGCTTGATGTACAGCGTGGATAGGTCTGGAAGTCAATGACTAATTGACAAGCCGTAAGTTCATAAGATAAAGGAACAGAATTAGGCCTTTCACCTCATCGAGTCTGCTCCGCCATTCAATCATGACTAATATGCTCCGCACCCCCATTTTCCTGCCTTCTCTCCATATTACCAATTAAAAATCTATCTAACTCCTTCTTAAACTTACTCACTGTCCCAGCATCCACCACACCTTGGGGTAACAAATTCCACAGATTCACAACTCTTTGGGAGAAGTCATTGCTCCTCAACTCTTTTTTAAATTTGCTGCCCCTTATCCTCAGACTATGACCTCTCGTCCTAGAGTGCTTCACAAGAAAAAGCATCTGCTCCACGACTATTTTATTAACACCTTTTATCATCTTGAATACCTCAATTTGATCTCCCCTAATTCTTCTAAATTCCAGACAGTATAGGCCTGAACTGATTAATCTCTCCTCGCCTACTTAGTTCAGCCTTGAAAACACGCCATTTGGCTAAGTGCAGCAAAAGACATCCTTAGAGTCAGAGAATGGACGCACCTCAGAAGATGCCTGTTCAGCCCCTTGTGCCTGTTTCACCTCTCTGGAAGAGCAATTCACCTAGTAGTCCCACATCCCTGCATTTTCCTGAAGTTTACTTCAAGTAACAGCAAATCCAATTTTATTTTTAATGACTTGACTCTACCACTCTCTCAGATAGCACTTCTGCCAATCCCTTATATCATAGAATCCCCACAGTGTAGAAAGATGCCATTCAGCCTATCGAGTCCGCACTGACCCTCCAACTAGCATCCCTCCCAAATCCACCCCCTTACCCTAACCCTGTAACCCTGCATGTCCCATGGCTAGTTCACCTAACCTGCACATCTTTGGGCTGTGGGAGGAAACCCACACAGACACGAGGAGAATATGCAGACTCCACCCACAGTTGGAATTGAACCCAAGGTCCCTGGAGCTGTGAGGTAGCAGTGCTAACCACTGAGACACCATGTCCTTTGGTTCTCCAGCCTCCAGTCAATGAACACAGTTTCTCTTGATCTCCTCTACCCAGATCCCTCATGATTTTCAGCATCTTGATCAAATCTGCTCTTCACCCTTCTCCAATCCCTGACTTCTCCTTGTAACTGAAGGTCCACATAACTGGAACCATTCACATGAATCTTTTCTGTGCCCTCTCTAATACCTTCATATCCTTCCATCCTTTGTGTTGCCTGAAGTTGGTTACAAGACTCAAATTGAGGCTGAAGCATTGTTTTACAAATGTTTATCATAACTGTTTTGCTGGTGCCCCTCTTTATAAAGCCAAGGATCCCAAATGCTTTACCCATGTTTTTCAACCTGCGTTCTCATGTCACACTGAGTGAGCGCAGAGGGGAATGAAATGGAGAAAGTTAGCAAGAAAATACGTAAATTTAATCAATGCAGAATAAATGTTGTAGTGCAATGAGATATGTCACCAATAATTCTTCCTGTGTTAATTACAGAGGAGGATCTGAGGGCATTCTACTAATCTCTTTCACCATATCCTTGCAGATGCCGATTAAGTGGATGGCTTTGGAGTGTATTCACTACCGGAAGTTTACCCATCAAAGTGACGTGTGGAGCTATGGTAGGTCCTTGACTGTGAACACTATGTGTGGGTGCAGCAGGAGTTTGTGGCGTGTCGGCTGGTGGACAACTGCCTTTCCAATTCTCAGATTTCCCTTGCTCTTTCTGAATCCGGCTTTTTGGGCTCAGACATGCAGTGAGTGACAAATGGATTTTGTTTTGAATTTCCTGCAGGTGTCACTATTTGGGAGTTGATGACTTTTGGCGGGAAGCCGTACGATGGGATTCCAGCCCGTGAAATACCAGACATCTTGGAAAAAGGCGAGCGCCTTCCACAGCCTCCGATCTGTACCATCGATGTCTACATGGTGATGGTGAAATGTAAGGGAACCTCATAACTCCGTCAGCATTTAAGAGTAGCTGTTTAAACAATACTGGGGCGCATGTCTGGCTGGAGTTGAATAGTGTACATCACATGAGTAAAGAGATCACAAGCTCACTGCAGGCAGACGTGATTGAGCTAACCTCATTTACACCTCCCAAACAGAGAGGGCAGCGTTGAGGACAATCAAACAAAATACTCAGATCCTACAACAACTCCCTGGAGGATGACAAAGACTTAAATTGAAGTGCCAAGTCTCCCAAAGAGTCAAGGGTGCTTTTTTGCTCCAGGATTGAAAGCAGGTGATAGCTAATTCTCAACATTTACTCCTTCAATTTTGAGGTTCAGATATATATTGAAACCTGGTTCATAGCACCAGGTGTCCCTTTCTCCTTCTCCCATTCCAGAACCTCAAAATAGTCCTCATCTCCACACCCTTTACCTCCAAAGAGTGCGTATATCTCAAATGCAACTCTCCAAATGGTCTCTTTGCTGCTGCTTCCCATTGAGAAGGGCATTGTTCACTGTTCACCCTCCTCACTTATAAAATTCTCTTCCAAAGCCTTCTCTGTCTCCTTCAAAAATATTACTGTTGGTAGTCATTCCTGGTCCCCTCCCGAAAACCCCTTCACCCGCCACTATGTATCGCACTGTTCCCCTAACTCGTTTGTGGAAGTATCTAAAATATTCAGTAGCATGAAAACTCACTGAGCATGCAATTTTCCCTGGGTTCATTGACAGAATTGTGTGCATGCTGATGTGACTGATCATGTCTCCTTTAAATGCAGAATGATCAAGAAGGAAAACAGTGTTAATTCCATTAGCAGCACACTCTGAAGCATTTCCTAGAAACCTAAACCAAGGGTCTGTTTCTGTGCTATCTGAGCATGAGTCTGACATCCACTTTCCAGCATTGGGCATTGCTTACCCAGTGGCAGTGGGGATTTTCGTTCAAAAGGAGGCCATTGGGCCGTCTTGTCTGTGCCAGCTCTTTGGGAGAACTATCTGAGCAGTCCCACTCACCTGCTCTGTCCCCTGTAATTTCTTTCCCCTTTTCAAGTATTTATCCAATGACCTTTAAAAGTTACAACTCAGCCTCGTCCACCAGCTATTCTGAAAGTGCATTCCAGATCAAAAATCCTCATTTCGCTTCGAGATGTCTTGCCAATTACCTTGAATCATTATCCTGCGGCTATTGAATCTGTTGCCAGTGGAAACACAGTCCTGACACATAATCCCCAGTTCTCAAAAGGGGTTTGAATCCATATGAAACACCGTTACCGACATGGTGGTTGAGTATTGGTGGGATGGCTTGTATAAATACCATCCACTGGGTGAAGCAACAGGCAATCAGTTATTCACTCAGCATTGGTTATGTGAAGCCTGTTAACTGATGCTGCTAGTGTTCAGCAAATAAATCCTTTGCTGTACATAACAATCTCAGCAATAGAGCTTCAATGAGCCACTTTATTCTCAGAAGCTGCTGCTCTTTATTCTGCTGAATTCCAATTTTATTGAAGTTCATCATAGTCTTTGCCATTTCCTTTTAATATTCAGCCTTTACTTTCCTTGAAATGAAGAATCCGTTTTAATACATTTTTGCATCAGTATGGCATAGTTCGACACTCCATATGCATGTCAGTGTTCAGGCAAAATATATTATAATTTAAATTATATCTTTTATAATTGAAAGCTCCATTGTGCCCTGCAGTCTTTGCAAAATTATTTATTTTCACCATCTAGTCAAGGAGCTGCCTGCTTGACTAATGTTCTGTTTTTGCCATGCTAATACAAAGATATGCTGATTTCTTTTCAGAAGATGATGAGAAAAAGATAGTAGAATCTGTAACTGGGGATCTTGGCCATAGCTTTTACTTGACTGAAAACTGACCGGAGCTTGTGGATACGCAGGCTTCTGACAATATGGGTCACGAAGCCACGTGTCATGTCTTGAACTGTACCCGACTGTCAAATAGTGTTATAAACGCGGTACAGACCATTTCAATCTTTAATATTATTCAGATTTTGTTGTGAGCCGGAAGGAATCGATGTCAGTTCTTACCGTGACTAAACCATGGGTCTGAGCTTCTCAGACTTCTTTCCCTGTCCCACGGGTTTTCCAACCCTTCCCTGAGCTCACCCCATCTCCCCTCCAGTTTCCAGAACGTAAGAAATGGGAACAGGTTGTTTACTTTTCAGAGCGTAGGTGTGGACTTGTTGGGCCAAAGGGACTGTTGCCACATATAGGGGTTCTATGATAATCTATGATAACTCTTTAAGAGTACTCCATAAAAATAATGGTTAATCTTCTACATATGCCACACCTTTCCAAACTACCCTGTATCCTTTGATTCCCTTATAGTTTGGATACTATCTCTTGGATATCCTCAAGGTGTGAGCAGCCAAAGTTCTGTATGGTAGAGAATTGCAAAGATTGGGATAAAGAAATTTCTCCTTGCTTCAGTCGTAAATGGCCTGCCTCTCATTTTGAGCCTGTGACCCTGTGTCTTAGATTCCCCAGTCAGCAGAAACATTTTCTCAGCACTAACCCTGTCAAGCCTTCGACAATTTTATATGTTTCAATTATATCCCCTTGCAGTGTTCTAGCCCTCAGGGAATATAGGCCTAGCCTACACAGTCTCTCCTCACAGGGCATCCTGCTCATCCTAGGAATCAGTCTAGTGAACCTTCAGTGCAATCCCCCTAGGGCACATATGACCTTCCTTAGGTCAGGTAGTATTCTAGGTTTTGTGTCGTCATAACTATACATCCCCATCCCTTTGTAATAAAGGCCTCCATCCTATTTATTTTCCTTGCTGTACTTGCATGTTACATTACTACACAAGGACACCCATGTGGTTCTGAATATCAACATCTTAGTCTCTCACAATTTAAAACATATTCTGCTTTTCTGTTCTTTTCTGTCAAAGTTGATAATTTCACTCATCTCCATCTATTCAATCTTCCATGCTTTTAGCCAGCCAGTTAACCTGTCCATATGATTTTGTATCATCCCTGCAACCTGGTTACATTACACACAGCACCTCGTCGAAGTTATTCAGATAGATTGAAAATAGATCAGGCCCAATCACCGTTTCATGCTGTGCTCAGTCAGTTGGAGCTTGTTAACTTTGTCAGCTCTGGAGGAGTGCACCAGGGTATCGTAGAGGAGAGGGTTAGATCTTTTGGGGTTGCTGGATGTGGTGGAAATGGCAGAGGACAATCCTTTGAATGTGGATACTGGTGGGGTGGAAAATGAAGACAAAGGAATCCCATCATTGTTCGGGCGAAGGAGTGAGGACAGGCATGGCTGAGAGTCCTGGAGTGGAGGTAATCCTCACTGAGGGAAGAGAAGGTCATATTGGAGGCATCCCTGTGAAAGGTGGCACCATCAGAACAAAGGTGACAGAGATGGAGAAGTTGGAATAATAGAACACAATCTTTATGAGGGAATGTAGTCACAGTAACTATGGGAGTCGGTGTGCTTGCAATGCATATTGGTGGACAGCCTATCCCAAGAATAGAAGCAGTGAAGTCAAGGAAGGGAAAGGTCAGAGATTGAGCGGATTAAGATCAGAGAAAGATGGCAGCTGGAAACAAAACCAATGAATTTTTTTTATTTCATACGAGAGCAGGAAGCAGCATCAATGATCTAATTAATGTGTCTGGAAAGGAATTGTGGGTAGGGGGCCTGAGTAGGATTGGAACAAGGAATGTTCCACATACCTGACAAAGGGACGGGCATAATGGGGAGCCATATGGACACCCATGGCTATACCTTTGACCTTGCCAATGTGAGACGGGTTAAGGGAAAAGTTGTTCAAAGTGGGAACAAGCAGATCCATGCAAAGGAGGACAGTGGATGGCAGGGTTTCTTTTCAAAGATCTTTCAGACCATCTTGATGGGGGATGGATATGTAGAGGGATTATAGATCCATAGTGAACAGGAAGGTAGCTGGTGCCAGAGAAATGGAAATTCAAGAACTGATATAAAGCATCAGAAGAATCAAAGAGACTGAACAAGGGGAAAGAAAGAATCAAGGTAGGAAGAAATAAGTTAATTGGTTGTAGAACCAGCTGAAATTATGAATCTGCCAAGGCAGATTCTTGTGGGAAGGAGCTAGAAGCAGGCTGTGTATGGTTGGGGCACTTTGAGGTAGAGAACTGTGAAGGGAAGAGATGAAATCAGTGACAGCCCTGGAACCCACAGCGTCAGTGAATCTGTGTTGATTGTCCAGCCATGTTATGATTTTCCATCCTGTTGATATCAGGTGAACTACCCTAAAGTTCCCACCAGTTTGGTGTCCATGTACACAGATCTTTGAAAGTTGCCACCCAGGTAAATAGTGCGGTGAAGAAGGTATATGGTGTACTGGCTTTTATTGGTAGAGGAATTGAGTTCCGGAGTCCTGAGGTCATGTTGCAGTTGTATAAGACTCTGGTGCGGCCGCATCTGGAGTATTATGTGCAGTTTTGGTCGCCATACTATAGGAAGGATGTGGAGGCACTGGAACAGGTGCAGAAGAGGTTTACCAGGATGTTGCCTGGTATGGTAGGAAGATCGTATGAGGAAAGGCTGAGGCACTTGGGGTTGTTTTCATTGGAGAACAGAAGGTTTGGGGTGACTTGATAGAGGTGTACAAGATGATTAGGGGTTTAGATAGGGTTTTCCGTGAGAACCTTTTTCCACGTATGGAGTCAGCTATTACAAGGGGGCATAGCTTTAAATTAAGGGGTGGTAGGTATAGAACAGATGTTAGGGGGTAGGTTCTTTACTCAGCGAGTCGTGAGTTCATGGAATGCCCTGCCAGTAGCAGTGGTGGACTCTCCCTCTTTATGAGCATTTAAATGGGCATTGGATAGGCATATGGAGGATAGTGGGCTAGTGTAGGTTAGGTGGGCATGGATCGGCGCAACATTGAGGGCCAAAGGGCCTGTCCTGTGCTGTATTCTTCTATGTTCTATGTTCTATGTTCTTGCACCCTCCTTTCCTGATTAGCAGGGTTTAATTTATTACTTTCTAACCCATGTAAGATGTTCCAGAAACTAGGGAATTCTAACACCAATTCTAATGCATCCACTATCTTTCGAGCTGCCTACATTAGGATGTAGGCCTCAGGCCTAGGCAGTTTGATGGCTTTGAGTGCCAGTAATTTCTCCAGTTATTTATTCAGTAAAACCCTTTTCCTTCAGTTCCTCATTCCCCTTAGACCCTTAATTCACCATTCATTTCAGGGTTTTTTTTGTCTTTCACTGTGAAGACTGTTTAAAAGTATGATTAATGGCTATCATTTCCTTAATCCCTTTTAAGATTTTTCTTATTTCTGCCTCCCAGACACCCACACTAAGCTCTTTTTTGCATTCCCACAGAAGCTTTTAGAACGTAGAATCTTCTACAATCTGTTATTATGTTCCCGACTGGTGTACATTGGTCACGGAGTCACGTAGCAGAAAACAGACCCTTCGGTCCAACAGTCCATGCCGAACATAATCCCAAACTAAACTAGACCCACCTGCCTGCTCCTGGCCCATATCCCCCCAAACCTTTTCTATTTGTGTGTCCATCCAAATGCCTTTTAAAAGTTGTAATTGTACCCACATTCACCACTTCCTTGGGAAGTTCATTCCAAATGCAAATCATGGAGTCATAGAGATGTACAGCACGGAAACAGACCATTTGGTCCAACTCACCAGATATCCCAACCAAATTTATCCCACTTGCCAACATCTGGCCCGTATCCCTCCAAATCCTTCCTATTCATATATCCATCCAGATGCCTTTTAAATGTTGCAATTGTACTATCCTCCAGCACTTCCTGTGGCAGCTCATTCCATACACGCACCACCCTCTGTGTGAAAAAGTTGCCCCTTAGGTCCCTTTTATATCTTTCCCCTCTCCCCCTAAACCTATGCCTTCTATTTCTGGACTCCCCAACCCCAGGGAAGAGACTTTGTCTATTTATCCTATCCATGCCCCTCACGATTTTATAAACTTTTATCTGTGCAAAAAAATTGCCTCATGTCTTTTTTAAATCTCTCACCTCTCACCTTAAAAATTTACCGCCTAATCTTGAAAGACCATCAACTCTATCTGTATCTCTCATTATTTTATTAACTTCTATCAGGTCACTGCTCAACCTCCTACGCTCCAGTGAAAAAAAAATCCCAGCCTATTCAGCCTTTCTTTATAACTTAAACCTTCTATACCCAGTAACATCTTGGTAAATCTCTTCTGAATCCTCTCCAGCTTGATAATAACCTTTATATAACTGGGCGATCAGAACTGGACATTGTATCCCAGAAGAGGCCTGTGCAACCTCAACATAACATCCCAATTCCTATGCTCAAAGAAATGAGCAATGAAGGCAAACATGCCAAATGCCTTTTTAACCATCCTGTCTATGTTTGACACAAACTTTAAAGAATTATGTAGCTGCATCCTTGTTCTCTCTGTTCTTTCTTTTACTTTATTGATCCTCAGTTATCCCTTGATGAATGCCAAAACTCTCAGGTTTAAATTTAAGGCTCTTCCTTGAAGATAACATGATCTTTAACTTCTCTTTTAGCCTGAGTTAGTCTACTTCTCCTGTGCAAGTTTTATTCCTTAAGTAATTCCCGGGTTTCGGCAGGTGCAGAGTCGCTCGCGCGCTCCGTCTGTGGGCGGCACGGTGGCACAGTGGTTAGCACTGCTGCCTCATAGCGCCAGAGACCCGGGTTCAATTCCTGCCTCAGGCGACTGACTGTGTGGAGTTTGCACGTTCTCCCCGTGTCTGCGTGGGTTTCCTCCGGGTGCTCCGGTTTCCTCCCACACTCCAAAGATGTGCAGGTCAGGTGAATTGGCCATGCTAAATTGCCCGTAGTGTTAGGTAAGGGGTAGATATAGATGCAGGGGTATGGGTGGGTTACGCTTCGGCGGGGCGGTGTGGACTTGTTGGGCCGAAGGGCCTGTTTCCACATTGTAAGTAATCTAATCTAATCTAATCTAATCTAATGTATAGTAGTTTTGTATTATGAGTGTGTTTTGCCCATGCTTATCCACTACCGTAGCTTTTAATATAGTTTCCTGGTTTACCTTGGCCAAGTAACTCCTTACACCAAAGTAGATGTTATTCTTCAGACCTAAGATCCTCATGTTGGTGCGAATTGAATCAATCTCAAATGCAATATAACATTTTACTATGTTATGATCACTCTTCCCCAGAGGCTTCACTGCAAGGTTATTGATTAATTCTTTTTTGTTATACATATCTAAATCTATAACATCCTTGACACATTGAACTACAAAACTGTCTTAATGCATTAAATGAGCTTGTTCTCTACCCTATTACTGCAAATTTGAATTGTGCAGTCTGAATAACAATAAGTGTCTGTCATGTTTATCATTACATACACTTATAATTTATAGATTTATATTCTGTCTAAAACTACATCTGCAGATAGGGGTTTATCAATTGCTCACATCAATTGTTTATGCCTTCGCTGTTTCACAGCTTCATCCAAATTGATTCCACAGATAAATTTTCTAAGATAAGGTCCCTCCTGTCTGTTATCTTTATCCCACGATTTACTTTTGGGGTACCCCCCTCCCCCCACCTTTAACCAACTTTTCTACAAGTCCAAGTATCCCATAATACAAAGGAACCTCGAGTATCCGGCATTCGATTATCCGAACTTCGGATTATTCAATCAAGGTGGCAAGGTCCTGATGCTTGGCTAAAGTGTGTTATCCAGCATTTGAATTTTTTCCGACCAAAATACTCCCCACCCCCCGGTGTCATTTAGATAATCGAGGTTCCTCTGTATTTAATTACTATTAAATTAATAGGGGCTATTGATTTATTTAGTAGGTGAAAATACTTCATGCTTTCAAATGCAGTACCTATAGCTTTGACTACTCTTGTTTTCCTCATATCATTTTGCCATTAATGCCCTGTTATCTTCATTAAGTTTTCTGTCCCTGACTCATCCATTTTGCTTATCCTTATGCAAATTGCTGCTCACACTACATCCTTGACAGCCTGTGAGAGTCTGTTTGCCAGTGTGGCAGAGAGGTGTGGTTGCAATAGTTACCGGGAACCTCGCGCTGAGGCCATCACAGATTCTTCCTGTCCTCCTCTGGTGTACCCTCTCCTTCATCCCGCTCAACCTGCAATCCGACAGCCCCCAGCCATCCCTTCGTTATAAAATTGAGGGAGCCAAGTCAATCCCTGCGTTGGTACTGATGACGTAACACCTTCAAAGCTGACTTCACTTGAAATATACGTTTCATTTTTGAAGCACAGGGAGAACAACAGTTTGCATTTCCAAAGTACCTTAAACATCGTGAAGAAGTCAGGGTTAGAGATGCAAGGAGGGTAAGGGAGGGAATTCCAGAAACCAGGACTGAGGGAGCTGAAGGCACGATGGAGTGAGGAACTGAAAATTTAAAGCTGATTTTCAAACTGCAAAGAAAACATTACCTGGCATAAGATATAGGAGCAGAATTCGGCCCATTGAGTCCATTCCACCATTCGATCATGGCTGATATGCTCTTCACGGCCAATTTCATGCCATGGCTGAATGTTTTGCTGTAGGAGTTGTGACATTTTATTTTTACATCTTGTTTTGGTCCTGATGTGTGTGCTTGTATGTTTTGAGTTTATTCCCGTATGTTCTTTAAACTCGTCATGGATGACCATGTGGTGTCCTCATTGCCCTGTAAGTTGCTGTTCTCCTTTCGCCCAGGCTGGATGATTGATGCCGACAGCAGACCCAAGTTCAAAGAATTGGCAGCGGAATTCTCTCGGATGGCTCGAGATCCACAGAGGTACTTGGTAATTCAGGTCAGTTTAATTTGATTTCAGCTCCTCTGTTGGAATGACTGTATGATTAAAAACTGGAAAAAAAAACCCCAAAATTCCTCCAGCTTATTGCTGTTAAACATCAGTCTGGTGATCAGCACTGGAACGTGCTCTGTTCCTCTGCTCTATTTATAGAGCTGGCATTGTCAGATTGGAATCATCAGGCAGTTCACCAGGGCCCAGAGTAATGCTGGACCACTTTCAGCCCAGCTGCCTGCCTTTCCCTCACAAATGACTCTCAGCAACTGGTGGAGACCATTCAGCCCCTCAACCGTGTCAGCCGCATTCATGACTGATCTATATCCAAACAGCAATTACCTACCTTTAATCACTGTCACTTAACAAATGTGCTGCATTAAAATCTGTCCCTACTACCCTTACTGCATTAACATTTATCCCTTATAACCCTACTACATTAAAACATATGCCTTATAACCTTACCACATTAATGTTTTGTCCCTAATACTCCTACTGTGTCAAAATCTGTCCCTAATACTCTTTCTGCATTAAAATATGCCTCTAATCCCTTACTTCATTAACATCTGTCCCTCATACCCTTAATGTGTTAAAATCTGTCCCTAATAAATTTACTGCATAACATCTTTTCCCATTAACCTTGTAGCTTTAAAGTAGCCTATAACACCTATACCACATTAAAACTTTCTCTAATACCCTTAGTGCACTGAAATCGGTCCCTAATGCCATTACTGCTTTAATATTTGTCCCTAATACCCTTACCACATTAAAACCTGCCCTTCATCCCTTACTGCATCAAAATCTGCCATAATACTTCCATTGCAATAGCATTTCTCCCTAATATGCTCACCTCATTAAAGTCTGTCCCTAATAACCTCACTGTGTTAACATCTGCCCCAATTTCCTGACTGCATTAAAGTCAATAATAAAAACCCTTACTGCATTAAAATCTATCCCTAACATCATTACTGCATTAAAATTGGTCACTAATGCCTTACTGCATTAGAATCTGTCCCTAATACCCTATTGCATTAACACCTGTCCCTAATACTGTTACTGCATTAAAATCTATTCATAATAGCCTTACTACAATAAATTGTGTCCCTAATAACCTTAACACATTAATAGCTTGTCCTTCATACCCTAGTGCATTAACATCTGCTCTTAATACTCATAGTGCAATAGCACCTATCCCTATTCTGCTTACTACATTGAAATCTGTCCCTAACACCCTTAATGCATTGAAATCTGTCCATAACACCCTTATTGCATTAAAATCTGTCCCTACTATCCTTATTGCATTGAAATCTGTCCCTAATAACTTTACCACTTTAATAAGTCACAGTACCCTTATTGTACTAAAGTCTACTCCTTACCGAATTAATATCTTGTCCATAATACTCTTACTGCATTAAAATTTGCTCCCAACCCCCTTAATGCATTACAACTGTCCCAATACATTACATTACAATACTACATTAAAATCTATCCCTAATACCCTTACTGAAATCAGTTCTAGAACCCTTACAGTATTAACACCTGTCCCTAATATCTTTCCCACATTAAAATCTGTCCGTAATACCGTTAGTGCATTAAAATCTGCTCCTAACTCCCAAATGTTGCATGGACAACAGTACTTTGCAGGTATGTTACATCTTTAGCAGCTCATTCGAACAGGAAAGACCACGGTTCTAATTGTACATTTGTGTCATATGGAATAAAGATGTGCATTTATAAAGTGCCTTTATCATCGTAAATTATTACATGTTGTCATTGTAGGATGGGATTTCAGATCCACTCCTTCAATGTCACCAACAATGACTCAAGAGCACCCCCTCGTGACACAATAAGTAATTGCAGGTGTTGAGCTGAATAGTGCAGATCAGGTGGGCCTCCAGGACAATCTCAACTCAGAACGATCGGTAGCCGATACTAAGTTAGAGGCTAGGTGGAGGAAAGCCAATCTTGAGTGGGCTGGGTGAAATCCTCTGCCTGACCACTAGTTAATTGAGTGGATGTTTCACAAGGACATGACCGGGCTTATCTTAGGAGGTGTGGACCCTGTGGGAATCCCATTGGCATCTCTTACCCATGAAGTGCCCAGAAAGGGATTGCTGGTCAACATGTTTGCAACGTACGGCACGGTGGCACAGTGGTTAGCACTGCTGCCTCACAGCACCAGAGACCTGGGTTCAATTCCCGCCTCAGGTAACTGACTGTGTGGAGTTTGCACATTCTCCCCGTGTCTGCATGGGTTTGCTCCAGTTTCCTCCCACAGTCCAAAGATGTGCAGGTCAGGTGAATTGGCCATGCTAAGTTGCCCGTAGTGTTAGGTGAAGGGGTAAATATAGGGGTATGGATGGGTTGCGCTTCGGCGGGGTGGTGTGGACTTGTTGGGCCGAAGGGCCTGTTTCCACACTGTAAGTAATCTAATCTAAAAAAAAACGTATGCTGTGCTGCGATTGCAATGTGTTTGCGTTAGGAAAAATGACAAAAGGATCAATCAGAAGATTACTCGTGTCAGCCAGTGAAAAATTAGACTGCAGTGTTTCTGCTTTGTGGGTCCTCCCCCAGATATGCTTCATTAATTAAGGGGTTAAGTCTGAAAGTGCAACATGCTAATGAGGCCTAGTATCTATCACCACAGGAAGTGATGTAATGTCACTTGTTTTTGGTCTTTGCAGCCTCATGGCAAGATGAAGCCAGGGTAAGGCAGTTTCTTAGTGAAGAATTCTTAGCTCAACAGACACTGTATACTTTGCAGCAGCACAACGTGACTGAGAATATTATTTGCTTGTTTCAAGAAAGGTTTTTTTTCCTCTGAAGCTTCCACTCAAAGTCACTTAGCAGGTTGTCAACTGCAAACTCTCTAATTTTTTCTTTTAAAAAAAAATCCTTGATGCATTAGTAGCTAGGAGCAGTTTTATCCAGACAGCTGTGCGTTTACCAAAGGAATAAGCATTTTTAATCACCCTGTCAATCTGCCACCTGTGAATAACCCGATTTTTAAATGACTAAAAATGACATGTGAAAAGCAAACAGAGCCATTTGCTATTGGAGTGCGAGAAAAATGATGTTGAAAAACTTTTAATGTGTGCCTAATCATGCATCCAAAAGATCCTGTTTAATTTTTGGGCCTGCAGGAAGTCCTGTAACCAAATGCAGATTAATTACTATGCTCGCTGCTGTGGTGTTCCTGGACACAAGTAGCTACTACACTTGGTAATATAACATCACCATCGGCACCTCAAAATGGTCCGTTTTATGTCGAGTGACGTGAGAAATGCTCAGATGCTGTAAATTCAAATTCTTTCAACCCATAAAACGACCCTTAATAATCATGTCCTTTGAATTCCAAGCTCAAAATGCCAATGCGTCCAAAACCAGCGTGAATCTAACATGAGCGAATCTGAAGGCTGTTGAGTCTGACTGACTGCTTGCAGACATCTATTTTATTTGGAGAAGTCATCTGAAGTAATAATATTCAGGAATACAATCACTATTTCTCGGGTTAAATGGGTTAATTGGTGAACTGTGTGTCTGATAGGAGTTTGTTGCAGATAGCCCATGAGTTTCTGACATATATCCGATACAAGCTAGGATGTTTGCAGCATTTGAACTTCCAGTTTTCATATTTATCATTCAGATTGTACAGTATCTTTTATGTAGCTTCTTTAACTCTTCCCCAATGCCCTTGAGTCAGTACCAGTGCAGCAGTCTGATTTTGATTTCAGTTTTATGACTGTGACACTTTTTCGGGTTGGGCAGCCAACCAATTGATGCAGTCTGTCATGTGTTTCTAACCTGGCTGTGGACAGAAGTCCTGGTCTCGAGAGAGGCCTACGCAGGACATCTTTGAAAGCAGGGAGCTCATCTGTGCGAGGGCCAAGACTGGTATGACTTTGTGCAGCTTTTTTAAAATAAGAAACACTCTTATTACAGGGAGATGACCATATGAAGCTGCCCAGCCCGAACGATAGCAAATTCTTCCAGAGCCTGCTGGATGAAGAGGAGCTTGAAGACATGATGGATGCGGAGGAATACCTGGTGCCACAGGCCTTCAACATCCCACCACCAATCTATAGCTCAAGACCGAGGATTGATTCCAACAGGGTGAGTAAAACAAGCAAAAATCAAGGACAGCATTACATCAATATTATGTTGAAACGACGTTGATAGGTATTCATACTGGGCTTGCAGTTGTCAGTGTGGAGTAAACAATACAGCATAATCAGATCAATGGTCAATGGAGTCTGAGTCACGTGCTCTTTTTTTACCCTTATATTCTGTGCCCCTTGTTCCTGTTTGGGACTGTTTGGTTTCAACACCTCTGGGATTGCGGAGGTGGTAGGTTCCTTATCAATGGGAGTTGCTGTGCTCCTGTCACTCATGGTGTCACTGTGAAAATTCTCCTGAACTTGCAAGAGCTTCTGTACTCTGACAGAGCCTTCTGTACATGAAACGAATATACAGTGTTCAAAAAACAATGGTACTTAATTTTGGTTGTTCTCAATTTTCAGTGTGACCCACACAACTTCTTCAAAGCTTTATTGCCTGATCTGAGCTGCCTGTATTAATGTTTAATAATTCAGATTTTATTCCAAATTTGTTCACTACCTCTGTAAAAGATGCCATACTTGATTTGTCAAGCTGCAATTTTTTTTTAACTGCCATGAAGTAAAGGGCGGCTAATAGCCAATTACCAATCAGTGATTCATTTTAACATGATGTTTGGAAAAGGCAGAGCTCAGCTCTATTGGAAGAATGGTTACTGGCATTGCTCTCCTTTCATGTGATTGTCAGATGCTGCCATGTTTACTCTGACTATGGGACCACACCTAAGGGAATCCCTTTTAGCTTTTAGCACTGAGTGCTGTTGGAAAAATGACAGCATGGTACTGACTATTCCCAGAGGTTTTTGCCAGCAGCTGCGAGTAAAACATCCCAAACTTTATTTGGCAAAGCAGTGTCATCTTTGTTTTCTGTCCGCTTCCCTCTAACACCCTTTCCCTTTCTAAGAAACACTTGGTGGGGCATTCAATTTGGTTACTAAGTAGGATTCGGAAGGCCGTTTGCCTGTTGTGGCTCCCACTGGATCGTTCAGTGGGAAGTTGGGAAAGATGTAGAATGGGCTCATTTTACAACCCCTGTTAAACATCCAAGTTTTTCCCATTCCCTTTGTAGAAACTAAGAGGGTTTTATTTAAGTGGTCAAAAAACATGTTTAATAATGATTCTGGTGTCAAGTTTTAGTATACCCACAGGACTAGCCAAAGCTCAGAATGTGGCACGGTGATAGTGTCAGAATAAGATGACAACGATGAGTAAAATTAGCCTTTTCCTGAAACAGAAATCATTACTCTCGGTGTAGATTTCAATTCCGGGTTTCACTGTACCTGAGAAATTTGCTACTGTCAATTATCACTGTGCTGTGCACACATTAAAAGGAGCAGAAAGACTTGCATTTATATAATGCCTCTCATGACCTCAATGCAATTGAAAGTTGTTCTCAGCCAAAGCACTTTGGGCTGGCAGGATGGCATGAGTAGTTTTTCACAGGGGCTGCAACTCTTCACGATGTTTATATAAAAGACTTGAATGAAGTGATCAAACATTTGAAAGGCAAGTTTGTTGATATCAAAAGGATAGGTGGGAAAAGGAGTTCTGAAGACAGATAAGGAGTCTACAGAGAGGTGTAGAGAGGTTAACTGAGTGGGCAAAGATCTAGCAAATGGAGTACAATATGGGAAAGCAGGAAATTGTCCTTTTTGGCAGAAAGATTGAAAGAGGCATCTTATCAAGATGGTGAGAAGATGCAGAGTGCTGAAATGCAGAGGCATCTGCGTGTCCTAATGCCTGAGTTACAGCAGGTTAGTCTGCAGGTACAGCAAGTCATCAGGAAAACTAATAGAATGTTACACTTTACTGCAAGGGGAATTGAATGCAACGGGTTGTTGGTCAGTTATACGGAGTATTGGTGAGGTGGCATCTGGAGTGCGATGTACAATACTGGTCACTACTCATGGAAGGATGCTAATGCATCGGAAGTTCAGAAAAGATGTACAAGACTAATATCCAAAACGAGCAGATTGTCTTTGACGAGTGGCTAGACTGGCTAGGTCTGTATCTTGTGGAGTTTCGAAGTGCTAATTGAAACATGTAAGATCCTGAGGCAATTTGACCAGGTGGATGTGGAAAGGATGGTTCCTCTTGTGGGAGAATCTAGAACGAGGGGGCATGCTTTAAAAGCAAGCAATTACCCATTTAAGACAGGGATACGCAAATACTTTTTCTCTCAGAGGATTGAGAGTCTCTGGAATTCCCTTCCTCAAAGGCAGTGGCTGCAGAATCTTTAAATATTTTTAAGGTAGAGGTGGGTAGATTCTTGATTACTAAGGGGATGAAAGATATTGGTGGCAATGCAGAAATGTTGAGTTGAGATTCATATCATATTCAAACATGATTTTATTGAACAGCAGAACAGAAAGCCTGACCAGCCAATTCTTACTCCTTACTTGTATGTTCAACTGTTTTAAGTTGTTTTCAAGTGTACTAGCTATAGTGACATAGGAAACACAACAGCCAATTTGCAATCAGCAAACTCCTACAAGTGATCATATAATGATTAGAACATCTATT